>NC_137642.1:13642681-13902681 GCF_963383615.2 Lipophrys pholis | reverse complement strand
CAAAACCTGCTTCTCTGACTGACCGCAACACAGGAAAACACAGGAGGCACAGAAAGCTTCCCTATTAAAGATGCAACTGGTCACAAAACACTTTGTGCAAACCTGGTGGAAGGGAAGCTGGACCGTTCTGTACTGAGCAGCTAACAAACACGGGGAGTCCCAGAAATTCAATCAGCAAAAACAAAGCCTAAGGTTGAGCTCACACTTGTCAGGTTTGAGCCAATTAAAAACGAACCCCGGTGCGATCGCACTGTTACTGTGGCCTGTTTGAGGAGGTTTGAACAAACAGACTGTTTGAGAAAGAGGTCTCGGTCCAATTCCAATTACTCCAGGTGAGGTTTGATTCAAGTCTGAACACAGCACAGATCCACAAGTTTGGAACAGGCGTTTACCGAGGACGTGGCAGGTATCAGACCACCAGATCTTTGCAGCAGATCTTCAGTGGCGTCTGTGTGGTTCAGCAGAAAAGATCTTTACCTGTTAAACTGCTGGTGAGCTGCAAAATAGAACAATAATAACACATTTAACTCTGGGTGGGGGGAGCTGATCCCAGCTGCAGGCCAAGGGAAGATAAAAATGTTCAAAACTTTTTGAATGATCTTTCCTGGATAGAGTGTCAATTCATCAGCATTGTTGTACAATTTGTGCTTGTATACAAAGTTTATCTTTTACTGGTAATGTTCATACACAACAAAGGTTATCCCTCTCAACAGAAGCTCAATCTATAGCGCTGGGCAAAGATGTCATCCACAGAAGACATTGCAGGTACAGACCATCCATGTACACTGAGAGGCCAGAGAACAGTGTAGTGGAGGTAATACACAGTGTATACAGATACTTTGAAGAAAAAATAGAATACCATTACAAAGTGTATTGTTTTCCCTACACACTTTAAATTCATGAAACTAATATCATGAATAATAAAAACTCAACACATTAGAATTTTTCAAGTATATGTGAATAAATCTAAAGTATAGGAAAGGGTTGTTTTTTTTTGCAAAAAGAACAATTCAACCCAAAAATATTCTCCAGATCTGTGCAGAGCAGCAATCTCTCACCTCGCATGCGCGCACACACGCACACACACACACGCACGCACGCACGCACGCACGCACACACACACACACACACACACACACGTTCAGTCACCAATTAAACTAACAAGCAAGTCTTTGGTTTGTTGGAGGAATCTGAAGTACCTGCTAAAAAAAAAAAAAAAACTTTTCAGTCACAAGGATGCACATCTCAGGTTTTTCTCTGTTAATATGCAGTGCAGCGAGGAGCACATTTGCTCTGATTTCATTGCCAGTGTGGATAAAGATAACAGGGAAAAAATAATAAGACAAGAGTAAAATGAAAGTTCCATAGCCAGACTTGATCCAGTTACATTGTCACACTACAGCCAGCGTTTTTCCCTCTGAGCTCTGCTCAGTGTGTCTATCAAGTGGCTGGTGAGATTATTGTATCCAGTTAACTTCTCTAAAACATCAGACGCTCATGCTCTATTATATGTTCTACCCAAAGAGGGAGATCGGCTAAACGAATGTAATTTGAAGACTTTTTGCTTCTATAGTTGACTGAATGTTGAAGCGACATGACCAACAGGTAAGTAGCAGATCTAAAGCGTGTCTTCAGTGAGACATGACTTGGAATAAAACTCTGAATAGATGCCTTCTGACCTCCAGGAGAGTCTACATGTACAGTGAGCTGGTGAATATTATTAGTCACTGGTGAATATTATAAGTTACAAAGTCACCCGGCTGTAACTATCCATCTGGCTCCCCGTTTTATCCAACTAAGAGTTTCAATGACAGCAGCCAATGTGCAAAAGGCAAGATACACCGTGGACATTCATACCTGCCTGCAATCAAGAGTGATCAATATCTTTGGAGTTTGGGGGGGGAAACTGGAGCGCACACAGGGAGAACATATGAACTCCTCACAGAAAGGCCTCAACCCAGAATCAAATCATTCTAGCACTGAGTCAGAACTGCTAACCTCTACATTACAGTGTGACCCATATTCATCAACTCATTACAGTATAACTATTCATGTCTGTGCCATAACAAATTCTGACTTATGCCATAAAAATGTTTAACATTTGGATTACTAAGAAAAGACAGAATTCATCCAATCAGAATTTTACTCAATCTACCTTTTACACTTTATCCGACTGAGGGTCAATAAGGATGTGGAGCTCATCCCCCCTTCACAGGTCACCAGAATACCACACAACCACACACACACACACACACACACGTTTGCATGGCTTCGCTTTGTGTTAGGACACCAAATCGCTTGGATACAAACCCATGCATGCACAAAGATAGCATGGGAACATCAAACTAATTGTTACAGAATGCTTATTCGTGTCAGAGCCATAACAAAGATTGACCGATAAGTAAAAAATATAAATCCTACTTAAATTTCTCGGAAAAGACTGAATAAAAGTGCATAATTAATAGATAATTGTAAAGGAACATCTCATAAAGAGGAGGCACAGGAGGTCGAGGGAGGCATACAGCAGCACAGAGCTCTTTATGAGAGTATCAGCAGCGTCATCGCGAGCAGAGAGAGGCGAAGAGAACAGCAGCACTGTGCATTTAGATGTTATTTGCTGTATTTAGAAAACACCTATTGACTTTTAAAGATGTAAGTCTGCTCATGGTGACAGTCATGGAGAGAAGCTGTTCTTCTCTCAGGGGTAAGACAAAAGGGTCTCTCAGAACACACCCAGGGCCCCTGTTGCCAATTACCTCAAATGCCACACTGATGTGTGCTCCCTCTTGAACTTTCTCCCTGAAAATGTCACTTCAGGTGGAAATAGCAAGTAAACAGCATTTGACACCAATTGCTGCCTCTCCCACTTTAACGACTGCGGGGTTGCTCTGACTCAGCCCTGCATGTGTTTTCCTGATGTCAGTGCTATATCTGTGCACATCCATATTGAGCTGTTTAGTTTCATATTATTGCAGTGCGGTCACGTTTGCGTTACATTATGCTCTATTGCCTCACACTAGCTGGTGTCCAACTGTTGTGAACTGCGCGGTGTGATCCTGTGTCGGGCCATTTCTGTGCCATGTCAAGTCGTCGCGGCTCCCTGTTGTGCCCTGGGAACAAGCAGGATGCTGACAGGTCAACTGCCTCTCACCCGGAGGTAAGAGCAGCCTCGTCCCTAAAAAAGAAACTCCCAACAGCACTAACAAAACAGGTGACAGGAACAGAGCAGAACACGATCACACCTGCTGTTTGTTAACACAAGTCTGAAGTAGTCCATCTACCCGTTTCCACAGCGTCTACAAGTCACTCAGATGCTTTTATTAATAAAGCACCAAAAAAACAAGGTTAAAGAGAGTGTGTTTGGGAGTTTATTCAATAAATGTGGACATTATCTTAAAGTAAAAATTGCAATATAATTCTCAGAGACGTGTTGGAGATTATGGTGGTGTCCTAGTCTGCTCGGGGCAGTAACATGGCACATGCAGGTACCGTATGCATGACGCATACACAACAATTGATGCGGAAAGCTGCAACATTTTATATCTAACTGCTATACTACAACCGTTACGCTCACCCACTTAAGATTCAATACATGCCTAATTCCTGTGCTGAAAATCAATCAGGTAAATGTACTGGATATGAAAAATGCATTAAATTTAATAAGAGTGATAGTAATGATTGCACTTTGCCCTTACGGCATTGTTAGGATAAACTATTACAATTGCATTTAACGGTGCATTATCCGTGGAAAAGGAGTTTCAGCATTAGCTGTTCAAGCCATGCTGATAAAGCCGATAAAGCAGGCAAAGGGCTGAATAGTAAAGCACAGATCATGCTGGAAAACCAGCACTAATCAAACAATTGCCTCCATGCAGCTATGTCAAAAGGTGTAGCCACTTCTCTACCACTTTCCGGCAAACAATCAGGACATTTTAAAGTGGTTTAAGAGAAAGTTTGTCACTTTGAAATTGCTCCTACAATTTTTCTTTCAAAAAATAGATACATTAAAAAAAAAGATCTACCTGCTGAGCATGACCTTCGTGGCGTGAGGTGATGCACAGCATGGTGGTTAGCATGAAGATGTGGGCAGATTCAAGTCCACTTGCATTAATTATCCTCCCCACTCTGTGTGCGTGCACACGTTGTGTATTTGTCCATCCACGGGGTTAAACATACAGACTCTTGACACTGTGCTTAGCGGAGAGGCTTGCGAGGATTGTAGCAGTCTTGGTAAACAGCGCCAGGCTGCAGTGTCTCCGGGGGACGGAGTGTGTGGGCGCATGTGTGTGCGGCTGTTAGCGGCAGTGAGAGGAAGGTGTTGCTACTCTGTTGACATGGGTCACGGTGTCGCGGTGGAGGAGCGGGACAAGAAAGCTTTTGAATGGGGTCAAAGTCACTGACAGCAGAGGAGATTTAGCAGAATGTGCTGGTGACAAATCGTTTTGCTTACTCATACAAATAAGGCTTCTGTCTCAATCCTGCGTTGTCTCACGGGGCACATGCACAAGATCGACTGTAGATTTCTTCCAGGGGGAGAAACTGAAGGAAGCTTAGTATTTTTCATGCAGTAAAATGGGGCTTTTACATTTCTCTTCCATGACTGCATCATCACACACTTATTCTTAGTTCAAAAGTCTAAATTCTAAACTTTAATGTAGGACGGTTTTGCTATCGAATAATAATGCTCACATTATACTGTATTTGAATATTGACCACAGCCCTCATTTCTATCTAATTTCTAATCTAAATCTAAGTGAGAACAGCTCAGTCATATGGGATATCTTTCTGTCTCTAAATACAGTGTACACTGTAAAAATACGTGTATTAAAACAAAAACTCATTTTTAAAGGTGGACTTTAGATTACTATTTAAGATTGTGTTACGTTTTCTATATTCAAGCAATAAGGTACATACAAACTAATTTCCCACTATTCCAATAATATGCTAAGTTAAATTAAGTAAATTTTCTTGGATGTGCACACACCATTTATTATTAGGAGCATGAGAAAGAATAGTTCGCACTTCTGGTGCTCCAAATGGATGACTCTGTGTTAACCGACTGAGTTTTAACATCCGCACCCAATTTAAGAGCTCATTAGAAGCAAATACAACAATATGCAAGGATTAGAATGAGAACATTTGGAAATGATTTATTGTTGGTGGGGGGCTGAACTGAAAATATATTAACAGCTTGTGGAAAGTATTGTGTTAAATCTATAGAGCAGCAGTGTATCAATTAACACATCTTGTGTTATCCTATTTTTACCAATAGCCACCTCTGAATAAACTACTTATTAAAGACACTGTTGTTTTTTACAGGGGTTTTCACAGTTCTTGCATTTGACCAGACAACCGGGATTCGAACCAGGGCCCCTTCGTCACTTTATTGGACATTTAGGCGACTTAAGGTTCCGGGTTTTACGTCTGATCGTCTTTCGCACTTAACATCCAACTACCTTGAGAAAAATATGACTTTGCGGAGACTCGAGGTTTATATTTACCAGTGAAAACTAACCTTAAAAGAGCCTAAGAGTTGTGTCACCGACTGTGAATGGCAGGAAGTTGCTCGGCTGCCTTGAAATGGGATTAATTAGCAGTGAGTGACAGCGTGACTTCACCGCATCCCGGCTCACACCGGCACTTGGCGGGGCTTTTTCTGATCTCCACCCACTGAACGTCACATCTCCGCGGCTCGGCTGTCAAAGAAAATTCCGCCCGTCTTTCATTCCCGGCAGAGTGCAGTACTCGTAATTACGACAGCACCTGAAGGCAGCAGCTGATCCCTGAAAGACTCAAATTATTCCAAACTTTTCTTCCGTGGCATGATAGAGCTTCATATATATCTCTTTTTCTTTTTTCCGAAAGAGCAGCTTTGCTCTCAGCATTAGAAAAGCGTTTTGATGTATACAAGTTGTATATTTATCTATCTATCTATCCCAGAGTGAAGCCTGAGGTGTCACATGGCTCCCCTCGCGGTTCGGCTCCTGGTCGCGCTGTGCGCTCTGGCGGCTGTGCGCTCCTGCTGCGCATATACCTGCCCGGCTATCTGCCGCTGCTCCACCGACACATTCCGGTGCAACAGAGACACTCAGATGGCCTCTCGGACTGCACCAACATCCGCGGTCCTGCTGTAAGTAACTCAACTTCATGTCTTACTGCTGATAAGAGCCTGATGTTCCTCCTCGAGATGATTCGTGGTGTTTTTATACTGAGTTTATTGATGACTTCTTAGTATTAACTGCACTTTTCCTCCATCCCTTAACTCATAAATCAAGTATTTACCCCCATATCTTCCCTGTGATATTCCTCTAAAGGCTATTTGTGGGTGTATTATTAAAAAAGTAGGTTTGAAGTATGGCCTAAGGGAACGTTTTTGTATTACTTCTATTTTATGATCTATGCAGCCTTTGTACTTAACAGCTTGACTTTTGGATTTTACAGAAGGTTCCCTCATCTGCCCTTGAAAGAAGTTCCCTCCCATGCCTTCAAGGAACTCATCAACATCACAAATATGTACGTTTTGTTTTTTTAATTCCACCTATATGACCAAACTTCTGTCTGCACATGTATGCTTTACTCCTGACACCGAAGTTAACAAAAAGTCAGACACCGACTAAGTTTCACTTAAAACAGACTTTGGACACAAACTGGATTATATCAGTGTTTTCTGAGATAGTTTGTCAAAATATCTGTTTGAGGAGTAAAGAAAGAGGAGTGTTTTTAGGTTCTTGGAAAGCCTTACATGTAACCAAATGTTCAAGCACACACCCACTCTTGCATGCACTCTTGCACGCGCCCACACACCTACACCCACACACCCACACACACACACACACACACACACACACACACACACACACACACACACACTTCTGAAACGTTATTTCTTACTTTGAAATTAATGAAATGTCCCAATATGTCAAGATGTGGTCATTTTTACATTTGTAGCACTTTTTGTTTCTCCTGTGATCACCCACTGAAGTCTAAATGCTTGATTTCATCTGATATTCAACTGAAGCATTTCGATTGAGCAGAAGTAGAAAATGTGAAGATCCGTTTTTGATTATTAAGTATTTCTTAAACTTTGCGTGAACGTTTTGGTGCGGATTTAACTCCCTATTCCATTTTGCAGTTTCGGTTTTCTCCATCACCTCTTCTCTATAAGTTTAATTTACATGTCATTACGTTTTAAAGAGGAAATGCTTAAACCAAACTGTTGAGAGATTATTGTGACCTGGTGCATTGTGCCTCATTCACACAATTATAGGTATAGCAAATATAGGTAGCAGCACTCCAGAAAAGGAGTTAATGAAAGATTCAGTCAGTGGCAAAAGAAAATAAAACTCCACATTCAAAACAAATGGAATATAAAAAAACACAAGATTTGGCTGCAATGATGGACTCTAATTATGTGTTGTATCCATGCTGGTAGATGCTTTAGCTCTACCATTGTAATCCTGTCAAGCTCTTTCAGGTTTGCAGAAGTTCTTTCTGCTGTGGCAGACTGGAGCTCTCAAAGGGATTCAACTCTTTACAGGACACATCATTGAACTACTTGGAAATTGAAATAATACAATGCAAGGGTTCTATTGAGAAATACCCAAACGCTCATTTAATTTCTATATTCTGGAACTTTTTAAAACTCGGTCATAATTACACATTTATATGTCATTTATATATAAAACAGATCAAATTCAGACATATTGACAATATGTAGATTTGAAAAATCCCTAAATCTGTTTTTCATGTTTCTGTGGTTCATTAAACCAAACAAAACAGTGTCGTATATCATTTTATTCCTTGTCCAAGTTTGACACAAGCTGGGCTTAAAGCACTATTAAATCATGAACCCGGTGAATGACATTAACATACCGTATTTAGGTTGGGAAAGAAGAAGCTGGTACACGAGTTATCTAATGTGAGGACTTGGCCCACACAGGATGTAACGTTATTCCAGAACTCGTGCCTGCACTGTTTTTAACGGCCCCATTAAAGCTAAACTTGAAACCAGGTTCTCTGATGTTTGGCATCACGTTTGCCCCCCTGAGCTGCTTTGGTAATCTTGAAGGAGCAGCTTTCACTCTTCCCTATTCTTTATTACATTTACCACAATAAAAGCAATGCATCGCTTTCCCAAAGACCTCTACCGTGGCTTCATCTCTTCAGTGAATACCCTCCACACTCACTCTTTCAGTGGTGGTTTCCTCCTTGACTTTTGTCCTTGAAGCTCTTCTTGGTTTAGTGTGCAGCGTACAGTACAGGCAGGCTGAAGCCACCATTCACTTTCATAGAGGTCTCTGGTTGATTTTTTTTTTTAACTCTGCATTTCATCCTAAAAGCATTTTTATTATAGTTTTACACATTTCATATAGTTTGACAACTGGAAAACTTCTTGATAACTGTACTGTTGGACATTCTAATATTAGCTATTGCTTTTCGATCTTCTCTTCACCACTGTGAAAAAAAACCAAAAAGTAAAACCCTCTTTGTTTAATGCAAGTAAACTGAAACATTAAACAATCGTGCCAATAATCATATTCTGCATACATTTAAAGTCTCTTATTTCACTGAGGTACAGTGGGGGGTTTTTTTGTTTGTGTTTTTACTTCTCAGTAACTGAATTCTTTAGCTGGTGCTGGATTGTACTGATTGTGTTTGACTTTTCTCTGCTCCTCAGGGACAAACCTTATCAGCATCTGATACTTACAGTACTTGCGAGTGATGGGGTCATTATGTTCAAATTCAGTTTCCATCATGAAGTAATAAACGTTGAGCTGATAAAATACACTCAGGTTAATGTGAAGTCTCAGTCTTAAAGGTGTAATCCTTGATTACTTACTTCAGTCCATTACATCTGTGTCAAGGTAGAGAGACACGAGCAGTTCTGTGCAGTTTGTCCTTGGTGGCGCCAATTCAAAATGAAAGCACCATTTCTCGCCGAGGCTCATGTGAAAAAGCTTTCTATGTGCTTTCAGTGGTAATTATGACACTGTACATAATGTCGTCGAGAGGCGGGAACAAAGGGGGGGGGGGGAGACAAGGCGTTACAGATGGAGTTTAATTGTTTCTTGGTGTGAAAATGGAGGCAGAGCAACACTATCTGAAGTAAAGTGTTTACTGATTACAGAAAAGTGGAAGCCTCAAATTATGATTAGAAAAAAACAAGAAGGAATGAGAGCATCTCATAAAGAAAGTCAGCCATCAGAAAACAAAGTCTTCAAGGGCAAATTCAAGAAATGTTGTCGACTCTCGATGTCTTTGTTTAGTCCTCCTTTTCAAACATCTCCACTTAGTCCTCTTGGCCTAGATGCATCTGTGATGTATGTTTGGAAGCTTTTTCAACAGTGAGGTCCTCTGTGTGTGTGTGTGTGTGTGTGTGTGTGTGTGTGTGTGTGTGTGTGTGTGTGTGTGTGTGTGTGTGTGTGTGTGTGTGTACACACTGACCTAGAATATGGATTGATCGCGAAGGCATTTTTAATATTTACCTCACGGCTTGTGACCCCGCATCAGTCAACTACGTCCCATTTCTAAAAGCGGTGCATTGGGGAGCGAGAGCGGGGAGAAATCCGCAGAAAGCACTTGTGACACCCTTAATGTTCACCGGCTCCATCTGTAACATTTTAAGAGAAAGTTGTTTACAGCCTTTTGTCAGACAGCGAGCTGATGTGAATCCATTTGTTTGTGCCACAGTGACATCTCCCAGAGCGACTGCATCGCTCGCGTACGGAGACGCGCTTTCCTCTCCCTGCACAGCCTGACAGAAATGTAAGTGACGCTTTACCTTCCACCACATGTCACACTCAACGGTGATGGAAGCAATTATTCATTTGAACAGCTGGTATGGGTTTAGCATTTCATTTAAGTTTCTCAGGATTAGTCTGTCAATTACAATGCAGCATGTTTAATCCTTGACTTTCAAAGCGGCTGATGTGTGAATAGGATTGTTGTTCTTTTTTTTTGCTGTGTTGGTTGACAGCCACTGACAACAACATTGTAATTGCTGATATGTTTCCTCATTTTTTATTCCTGTAGTTTGTTGCAGAGTATCAACAGTCTGCGGGTGATTGAAAATGGGGCCTTCACTGATCTGCCAAAGCTGAAATATTTGTGAGTGACTGATTTGAAATGCATTTGAAATGTTGTGCTCGCGGTGTTTTTGTTCTCTTTAAACATCTCTGGCCGAACATAAATCCTAAAGTCAATAGAGAGTATGGATGACTGTCAGTGTCTGTCAGTGAAGAGGTGAGTTGTCCATCACTATCAGTGAAAACAACAAAAACGTGATGATGATGCAATTTGAATGACGCTGCACTGATTTAATCACATTTCTCTGCAGATCAGCCCAAAACTGTATACAAAAGAACAACACATACGTATATCAGGTGACCCTACCTATAAGCCCACAAGCAAACCATAGACAAAACATTAACAGCTGCTGGAGGTTGTTTTAAAAGCCTGATGCTTCCTTATAGTCTCGCACGTCAGCAGAGGCATCAACGTTCCTCTATGTATAGAGAAAATAAGACGGGTATAGAAATACATTCTTAGAAAGACTTTTCTGTCTTCACGGTCACAGAAACTGCAAACATCCATGTTTATCTCAAAATGTTTTATCTAAAAATAGCTGATTCCATGATTCTGTTAGCTGCATGGTTGTATTGTAAGTAGCGCTCTCCCTTCACACTCAAAAGGCCCCTAGTTTGAGTCTGGGTTGCTCAAAGGAGCCTTTCTGTGCATAATTTGCGTGTTCTGCAAACGTGAAGTTTGTAGAAGAACTGTTTGTCTCTCTGAGCCTTGTGATGGACACACAGTCATCGGCTACAGTGACCCTAAATTATATAAAGCCATAAAACAAGATGTTTGATGAAGTCCTTCCCAAAGCAATGCTTTAATGGAGCGTTAGAAAGAGCCATTTTGAAATTATACCAATTAATTCACTAGATTTGACATTTTAACAATGAAAAACTCAAAACATCCCAATCATAACTGTTTGAATGGTGAATATATACTCCAGGAAACGTCATTTTTAAGACAGGACTTTCTCAGTGGTAGATGTACGGGACACAATGCCACTGCAGAAACGTTGCTTTAAGCTGCATGGATTATCAGAGGTTCCGATTTTATATATATATATATTTTTTTGCAGTCTTCTCTTCACTGTGACATTTTGCTGCTGCTGCCTCCAAAACACTCCCGAGTGTCATGTCGCCAGTCGGAAGCTGCTCGATGATATCTCGTGACCTCTATTATAGTTTCTTCTTCATATTCTGTGCAAAAATGTCAGCCGGGGGATTTTTAAAATATATTAAACATTCGATGCTGCGAGTCGAGCGTGAAAGAGTCAAAGGTTTTTGTATAGCTGTGTTCTGAAATGTCTCTTCAATCTGCAACTTTGTTGGTTCTTTGAAAATTAGTTCTTAAAACAATCACGCGTCGCTCATCTCACAGGAGAATCTCCAACACGGGCATCGTACACTTCCCAGACTTCAGCGCCATCAATTCCTTGGCGGCAAATTTTCTCCTGTAAGTAATCGTGTTTCTAAAGTGGATTAGGAGTTGTTGGGGGGGGTTTTCTTTTTTTTTTTGCTTTCTTCTTGCACATTGCAAAACTGTGGGTTCTTCATGCCGTAACTTAAAGTGAAACTCGAGTTGTATTGATGTCACGACAGGAAACTCTTCCGTCTGTGTCACGGTTCAGCATGCTGCTCTTTTCACGCATGAGAATCCATAATTTTGTCTGTCTGATAGTTTAGCCAAACCACTCAAGCGAATATTATCTGGTCTTTGTGCAGACAAATGGACGATAACATGAGAATCGACATCATCCCTGCCAATTCCTTCCACGGTATCGCTGGGGAGGACGTTGACATGTGAGTCAAGGAGCCAATTCCTCTTTGATGCCACATTATCGTGGCTAAAATCAGCCATTTGTCAACATTTGTTAGGAATTTTCCTTGATTTGTACTATCGTGCTTATGTAATTAAATGTCCTCTAACCTTGGTTGGCTGCTTCCGACTAAACAAAAATTTATTGCACCTTGTCCTTGACAGGAACCTGGTCAAGAACGGCTTCAAGGAAATAAAATCCCATGCATTCAATGGAACCAAGCTCAGCACACTGTAAGTATGTCTAATCTTCAAGAATTGCCGTTTTCTCTGGTGCAAATATTAAAACAATGCAGTATGTTGTTGGTAACTATTGTGGCAGTTTAAGGTTCATTCATTTCCTAATCAAGCGTACAGACAAACAAACGTTATGTAAGACTAAACAGAGATTGGATGCCCTGTTGTTTTCCTGCTCGTCCCTGTAATGCTGAATGCTGATGTGGATGAGATATGTACAGACACCCTGCAGTCTAAAAATAATGCGGCTCATCCTCAGTGTCAAGTAGAGAAAACAGAAAGTAGATGAAAAATGGTTTTGGGCATTGTTGGCCATTAAAGTGTCATCTTTGATTTTCTTTTCACTTTGCATTTCAAAACGCAAAACTGTAGCTGGATTTGAGGTCACGTGTTGTTGTTTTGTGTCTTTTGTAGAGTTTTGAGAGACAACAAGGAGCTCAGTTACATTGAAGAAGATGCTTTTGAAGGAGCCACAGGTCCAACCTCTCTGTAAGTCCCTGTCACTGAGAGTCAAGTACAAAGAAAATCAAAATGTCCGTATCGGTCCACATATAAGACGATTTTGTTATTATTTATTATATCCTGGACTTCTCAGATGTTTCCTCTTTATGTACAGTCTCCTGTTCCTACTCTCCTTCGCTGTTATCGTGCAGAAATCTCCTGCTCTACTGGTATTCACTCCAGCTATTGCCGCTCTGGCAAGAATCTAAAATACATTATTTTAAGTATTTTCACATCTTTGAAAAGCTTGTCAATAACATCTAGCGCCTGTAGCTGGCTTGTTATTCCCCCGGTATGACCACTAATCCACT
Source organism: Lipophrys pholis (assembly GCF_963383615.2). Classification (NCBI taxonomy): domain Eukaryota; kingdom Metazoa; phylum Chordata; class Actinopteri; order Blenniiformes; family Blenniidae; genus Lipophrys; species Lipophrys pholis. The sequence goes on along the minus strand of NC_137642.1, from coordinate 13,889,746 downwards.
GTTTAATACGCAGCCCGGACATTTGACTGGCTCTGTCAAACCTATTACCAGGGACATAAAAGCCATCTTATATTCAGGCCAATACAGGAAATGTGTACTTTCTACAAGTTGAAAGTGTATCCATGGAATCCTGGGTCTTTCAAAGTGTAAAAAGATTTTTCACACCTACCAAAGGCCACCTGCCAATTAATATGATTCTCAATAAGAATATCCAAAGCCTTCAAGATCTCTTCTTCTCATGAAAGTCACACCGTGGCAGTGGAGCAAAAAACAAAACATTAATTTCATAAATATTCAGAATTTAAGTATTTATAACATTTACTCTGTTCCGTCTTACTTCTTACACTGTGGACGGTTTAAATTGATCTATTCTGCATGGAGCTGATATCTCATGCTAGATGTTTTCTCCTGTTGCTGATCCCACGTTACAGTTTTCTGGTGCCACCCAGGGGAGGCGCGTGCGCGCGCACACACCCACACACCAAAAAAACAAAAAACATTGTAATATTTTTTTGATGTGAGAATTCCTCACCTCTATATTATTCCAAAGATTGTATCCTTAGTGCTTGTATCTAGTGTGTTGCCTTTTTTTTTATATCCATTATGTGGTGTGAAGTGATGCTGCACCAACGCTGCAATTTCCTTTTATGGATCAATACAGAATCTTGAAGCTTCATCTTGACGATGGGACCAAAATGAAATTGTGGCTGTGAAACAGACTGAAGTAACACACCTGCAGAGAAAATTACTCGCTTAGCGCTTCAAAACTTTCAAGTATATCGTTTTGGATTTCCTACCCACTTTTGGTTCATTCATAACATTTTCATAAGTGCTCTTTTGAAAAAACAGTCCACTATTGTAATGCATCAGAGGGGTTTATCATGCAGGGATTATTGAATTTGGCTCCTTATTGTAACTGATATCAGTCTTAGAACTAGAATCATTTATAGCACCTTACTTGTGTGATGTGCAACAGAAAAACATTCATATTTAATGTTGCTCTTCATTGTTATATCCTCGCTTCTTTTACTTTGTCGCACTACCTATTGTTTGCACCAATTAGACGAGCGACGTGAACATGACACGCTCACCTGCAAAAACCTTGATTCAGTAATGAAAGTGATCATTTTCTTTGTGCAGTGTCAAAAACTATGAAGTAGCAGGAAAATGGGAAAACTTTAAATGTTCAAGCAAAAGCTTTAAAGAGATTATATTTTGAACTGGGTCAGGAAGCAAGATTAATATTCATAGCAATGTTTATTATTTTATTGTATAAACATCAGGGTGGTGACAGCCTGTCTGTGTAAACAACCAACAAGGCTTGCAGAGCTGCTGAATGCTGATTAGTGAGCAAACACAAAGTTCACAGTGCGTGCAGCTCACAGTCTCTTATGCCAAGCAATTGTGTGACGGATGTGAAAGGTCTCAACTTTCTTATCAATGTGTGATTCTGGCTGATTTCAGATGTGACGACGATAAGAGCCACATTAAAAGTAAACCAGGGTGCACAGTCTGCTGGTTTTGCTCTGTTTTATAGATTTTAATAAGTTTGTTGTTATTTTATGTAACATTCATTCCTCTTAACTCAAACTTCATTCTTGCATGTTTTTAACATTTCTGAATAACATTAAATTGAATCTTGTTTGTTGAAGTAAATTTCTTTCTAAATTCAAATTCTATGAACAATTAGAATCTTTGGCTTTTTTAAAAAAAAAAAAAAAAAAAAAAGATTGTTATGGTTGAGCAAATAAAATACATTCACTCATCGGTCTGAATATGAAGACACTCCACAACTCAACTAAACATAGTCAGATTAATAACTTTTTCCAGGCTTCTTTTCAGATCACCAATGAAACATCATATTGCTTGTTAGTGTGTAAATTGTTCATGAGACTCTACAGTGGCAATAAAACATGTCTTACATTTTTCCCCATAGAGGTATTGTTTGGTTTGTCCATCTGAAATCCATTTAGAAACGCAGTACAACACAGTTATGATCCTGGACAATTCCATACAAATGAAAGCATAATTAACTGTGTATAATTGAAAGTTATTGTCTAGTGGTCTCATTCAATCCCCCCGGACAAAACATTGATCTTGAATGAGCAGCAAAATTTATGCGCAGTGTTCTTCCCGGTTTGTACTGAAACGTTTGTCTTTACTCTCTGCATGTGTGATTCAGGGATGTTTCCTCCACAGCTCTGAGTTCTCTCCCTCCAAAAGGGTTGAGGCAGGTGAAATTTCTGAACGCCAGCTTTGCCTTTGCCCTGAAGAGCCTCCCTCCACTGGAAAACCTGGCCGAGCTGTCCGAGGCCGCGTTCACGTACCCAAGCCACTGCTGCGCCTTCGACAAATGGCGCCGGAAACAAAGGTAACCAGCACCTGCTCCCAGAGGTCACAAATCCATTGAAATCGGCATAAAGCGCCAAAGCCCTTTTCAGAGAATACAGAGCATCACTAGGTTGGCAATTAGCAGCTGTGCTTATCAATACTTTACACACACTGACCTTTTCTTCTTTGTTTTGTTTCTTTTATAAATGGAAAGCGCCTTGAAGAACCTCACAAAGTTTTGTGAACCCCCTGCAACAGATATGTAAGTCATCCTACCGCCAAACAACATAAAAAAATCTGTGTCAAAAGCTGCTGATGTTCCACACAGATCGATTGCAACAATTTTTAAAACCACGTCACCAAACAAAATGAACACTTTCATAGTTTTGGCATCTTTTCACTTTTTCAAATTGGTTCTTCTTCTCAAGCAATAAGCTGGCTCACTTAGTCTACTGCATCACTGATCTCTCTCGGGTCTCAGTGCATCATCATCACCCTCAGTGTATTTCCATCGTCCCTTGGTGGCCGTTTGCTGTACAAGTAATAATTTTGTTAATGTTCTGGCAAATAAAACCAGACTATTTATACAGAAAACAGAGACAACAAAGCAACAAAAAGAGGAATGTGGTGACGACTCTTAAAAAGTAAAGGTCTGTCAATGGGCCCTGTAAATCACACTAATGGGAAATGTTCATACAATATTACTCTTATTTATTATACTGTCCCTTTAGCATGAGCTTTTCATAGTAACTTTAAAATTTGTGTTTTCTCCAGAGAATCCGTGGCCAATGGGATCGAAGCGATCTATGAAATTACCTTCGAGTATACCGACCTGGATTTTGACTGTTCTAATTTGAACCCGTTTGTCAAGTGCACACCAACTTCAGATGAGTTTAATCCCTGTGAAGACCTGCTGGGCTTTCCCGTCCTGCGTTGCCTCACCTGGATAATTACCGTCTTTGCTGTGGCTGGCAACCTCGCCGTTCTGGTCATCCTCATAATCAGCCGCCAAAAGTTGACCATCTCCAGATTTCTCATTTGTAACTTGGCCTTTGCTGACCTGTGCATGGGACTCTATTTGATGATGATCGCCTTCATGGACTCCCTCTCCCGTCAGGAATACTATAACCACGCCACCGACTGGCAGACGGGCCCCGGATGTGGGGCAGCAGGGTTTCTGACAGTGTTCGCCAGCGAGCTATCAGTGTACACACTGACTCTGATCAGCCTTGAACGCTGGCACACTATTACCAATGCCATGCATGTCAACAAGAGGCTGCGGATGCGCCACGTGACAGCCATGATGGGGGTAGGCTGGGTCTTCTCTCTGCTGGTTGCTCTGCTCCCTCTAGTGGGGGTCAGCAGTTACAGCAAAGTGAGCATCTGTCTGCCCATGGACATCGACACGCTGAGCTCTCAGACTTACGTGGTGGTTGTGCTTATTCTCAATGTCATTGCATTCCTGATGGTTTGTTACTGTTACATTTGCATGTATCTCAGCGTGCGCAACCCGGAGCACTCCACTCGTCACGGAGACACCAAGATCGCCAAACGCATGGCGGTGCTCATTTTCACAGACTTTCTTTGTATGGCGCCAATCTCATTTTTTGCCATTTCTGCAGCCCTGGGTATGCCGCTCATAACTGTGTCTCACTCAAAGATCCTCCTCATCCTTTTCTATCCCATCAACTCCCTTTGCAATCCATTTCTGTACACCATCTTCACGCGGGCTTTCAGGAGGGACATGTGTCTGCTGCTCAGCCGAAGCAGCTGCTGCCATCCCAACGCCGACTTCTACAGGTCACAGACTTTGGCGTCAAACCTGACCAGCACGCAGAAAGTATCCAACAGGAAATCAGACTCACTCGGGTTTTATGCTTATCATATTAAGATGAGAGATTGCCTTCTAAACAAGGGAACCACATGATTCAGAACTATCCAGAAATAATTTGTTACAAACTTAGAGGCAACATCTGCCTTCTTGTTCAATACAAAAACAATGTAGCAGTTTTTTCCAAATTTAGGTCAGAATCAAAAGACTTGTCAGTCTTGTGCACGCAGGCGTCGGATCGCATTTGATCTCGTTCAGTTTGCGAATTAAGAATTTCATCAGTTTGGGCCAAAAGATCTCAAATTGATGACGCAGGAACTGTGGTCAGAGAAGCGGACGGTTGGAAATCAAACAAAACAGGCCAGTTTTGTTTGCAAAACTGCTCTTAAGCACATCACCAATGATCAGCAGAGGGTCTCTACAAAGCAGTACTTTACATGAAGGGTCACATCATGAGACAAACAGCATAAATGTCATTGTTCTTAAAAGATACAGATAACCATGGTAGGAGAGTTCACGATATAGTGAATGTGACTGAGGCTTTGACCTCAGATGTGTTCAAGTGCCACCTTTTGGTTTGTCGTCCTCATGACACAGTCGGACTGGGAGGTGTAAAAGCTGCAGTCATGACTTAGCAGCGGCAGCAACCAGAAGCTTTTTTTTCCTTTAAAGCTCAAATAATGCACGTTAAAATTTGCTGCATTTTCTATCATAATGATGCCTCACTTCATTTCCATGGCGTTCACCATTTACCAAAACATTTTGGTGCTAAAATATGAAAGATTTCCACGCCAAAACTCCATTTCTGCACTTGAAATGCCTCAACAATTACATTGGCAAACCATTGGAAATACAGCATTTCTAGTCAGAATGAGTAATAATTTCATAAACAAGTAAAATGTCTTGAATGTCTCAGAATGTCTGTTTTGTGAATAAAATATGACTTCATGAGATTTATAAACCATTGCATCCTGTTTTAATTTACATTTTAAAAGCTTCAACTTTACCTGCACAAACATGCTTGCTTTTGGCTTGAGTTTACCATTATTCATTTTTGTGCTGGAAAATGAATAATAAAACCGATGCTGTCCAGAGACTGCATCATGTTGAATAAACTCATTTTTACACAGTTACTGCCACTTGATTATTTTCTTGATAATTTTAAAGAGTCCTCTCGTTTCTTTTTCTTTCTTTCTTTTTTTATAAGATATATATCTAATCCTTTTCAGTGTAGAGTTTGCATGTTTTACCTGTGCAGGGATGTGTTTTTTTTTTCCTCTGGTTACTTCAGTTTCCTTCATTAGTCCGAATGTTTGAGGCCAAGTAGTGCCGAATGTACTCAGACAATCACACCCACAATCAAACTGGGATCGGCTCCAGCGGCCCGGGAACCTGAATTGAATGAAGTGGTATAGATGAATGGATGGACAGACAGACAACGATTTATTGAATGCTTTTTTTTTTTTTTTTACTTGAAATATTAATAAAGTCACGTCTTTACAGTTTTTGAAAAACATAACAAAAAATGACTGTTGAAATAAGGCTTTTCTTCAATTAAAACTATTCTCAGCAAAATATAATACAACACAAATGTTTGCCGTTTGTCTCAGTAAAGCAGAGTGATGAACGCTGAGTAACTTGCTGCATTGTCACAAACGACATGCAGTACTGTTCTAATAATCACATAATGAAAAACAATTATCAGTAATTTTGCACAGCGGTGTCTTAACTGCCAGCTCTGCCAGCCAAATTACACCGCCAAGACGTCTAAACTCGCTGATTGTCTTTCCCTTTTGCATTCACCGTTTTCCTTCTGAACATGACTCTTCAAGAGCTCGGAGCTCATCACCACTCCGCTTCCCCAACAGCTTTGGAGAACACGTGGTCTCGGCCCCCATAGCACATCACGCCGTCTTTCAGATGAAACTTCCAGCGGTTCTTGCTGCGGTGAATCTGCAGAACAAAGGGACATGTCTCATGTGCAATATTCCCATGAATAATCAGCAAATGGCTTAGTTGAGATGAAAACAGATGGACAGGGTTTTTTTCCCTTACTTTGTCATACTGGCAAACAATTACATTGTCGGTGTCAAAGAGATCTGGGATGTCTTGCTCAATCACATCATCTCCCGAGTTCAGAGGGTCCTAATCAACAGAAAGGGGCAAATAAAAACAAGTCGAGTCCACGGTGAGCCGCCTCGAGACCGTGACAAAAATAAAGCAGTACAAACCTCTTCCTCCACGTCAGCAAACTCATCCATCTCATCGGCCTCACTGCTGGAGGTGCTGTTCCCGTCACTGCTCCCATTCTCCTCCTGCAGGGCCCTGATGGCCTCCGCACTGATCAGGCCCAGGAAGTCCGTCTCCTCCAGGGGGGGCCCTCTCTCTTCCTCGTGGTCAGAGTTGTCTGCTGGACCGTCCAGCTGAACGATGTCCGACAAAGCATTGTAGTTCAAGTCCAGCTTTGCAGGAAACACAAGAAGAAATGTCAGTTAGGTCTCGATCAAGCTCGGAGAAATGAAGAGTGAGACGAATAGTTAAGCAGTGAATGTGTGAAATGAACAGTATGGAAGCTAATTCAACAGGAAGATTTAGTGAAGTGATTGCATTCATGTGGAGCACGTTCAGAGTTTATCATAATTGGAATCTTGTATCAATGTCAGTATGTGAAAATGTTCAGTATCAGGACTCAGATAACCTAACATGCATTTCTTTAGATTTGTATAAAGTAGCCACAGGAATGACAATCAGGAATGTGTTGGGCCGGTCACATATCTCGGGGGGGGTTGGTCTGAATTATATCCAATGTCGGCAGGGATTGCTTATAGTGAGCCGTTTTTTTGGGGGTTGGTTTTTTTTTTTTCAAAGGACAAACAAAACGCATGTTATTTCCAGAAACTATATTCATTTTGTCGACAAAGTGAATATTGGGAGTGCAACCAGCTGATAGTTTATCAAGAAGACAAAAAAAGAGAGAGAGAATAATGGCCCACCAAATAACCATGAATTAAAAAATAAATAAAATATCACCCATAAGGCCACAAAAAGCTGCTTTGTTCCTTTGTTATTGGTTTATTGGCCTAAAAAGTGAATACTGTTTTCATTTACCCCGAGAGCACTGTCCAACTGGCCATCCATCACAGGTGCTTGATTCCTCGCCCTCTCTGCTTTCTCCCTCTCCTCCTCAATCACTTCTTTCAGGATGTCCTCAATGTCCCTGCTCTGTGCCGACTGCATCAAAGCCTCCTCCGTCCTGATCTGGTAGTCTAATAGCTGGGCGCAGGGCGAGGCGCTCGTACTGAGGTTGATAGGCTCAGTTTGTGGACTCGTCTCATTTTCTGCCAGTGTGACCTCTGGCTCTGGAGAGGGCTGGCAGGGGCCGCCGTCCTGAACGGGGGGTGGACCAGCCACTGGCGGGGTGACAGAGGAGGCAGGAACAGAGGAAGGCTCCCCCTCGCGAGGCAGGATGGGATCTGGCGGTGCCGCAGCTGGCTGTGGGGCCGGAGCTTTCCTCCATTCGGTGGCTTTCTGTGTGGGCTGAGGTGCCGGCTGCTGATTGCCTGGAGCCTGAGTAACCACGACGGGAACGTTGACCTTGTACAGTTGACCTTCAGACGGAACGGGAGTGAAAATGCATTAGTGCCGGGCAATTCAGGGGACAAATAAACACATGTTTGAACTGTTAAGAGTTGAGGCCACAGCATACCGGAGGCTGTTTGGAGAGTGACTCCTGCTGGTATCTGCACAGGGTAAGTCAGCCCAGCTGGGAGGGAGAAAGTAGCAAGCGCCTCTGAATTGCTCTGCAACAAAATGTGTAAACATTAGTTGGTATGCAGGGTGAAGCTCCATACGGTTTATTTAATAAATATTCTTGTCAGATGCTGGTGAACTGAACTGTATCCTCAACGCGACAGTGGCTTTTTCCACTCGGAGGCAGACGTCTGTGAATTGTTGTGTCAAAAAGGTCAAGTGAACATGACAGAGGTAACCACTCCGTGGAAGCATTTAATGCCTACAAGACACGATACAGATTACCGTGACTCAGCTCCTGATGACGACTCACCGTATTTTTAGTCCGAGTCGCTTTGAATGCATACTGACCTTTTAAACAATGGAGCAAAGGACTGTTCACTGAAAAGGTAAGTTGGACGGCGTTCTGGAGAATGTTGGGGAACAATGCCGAGTGCTGAACATTTCAATTTGGGATTATTGTGAAGAGTTTTTTTTCCCTAACCAACAGAGCTCATCAAGAGCTTATCCAACGTATGAAGTCGAACCAGCAGGAGTGAAATCTCCTCTGCACACGCCTACAAAGATATGCCACGGGGAAGATGGAAGAGTCTGATGCCTGTCATGTTCTTTGATTTCAGATGTCTGTGGTCCCCGCTACGCTCATATTTCAATCAAAACGCTCCACAGTTTGTTTGGACTGACATCTTTTTTGCTTCTCCGGAGTTCAGACGGCAGCATTCACGCTTCCAGAAATGAGATGGATGCACCAACAAAGAAATCTGAACAGTGGAAAGTGTATGGAGATCAAACCTGACAAGCACGAACAGCCGTAAATGCTGCCAAATTGATTTAGAAAAAGTAGTGCAATTTGAACTTAATTAATCATTGTATTGTAAAACCCATGGAGCTGAACTGATGACTTTCTACCAAGAGAAGAGAAGTCAAACCTCTGGTATAAGAATGGGCAAATGATAGGACTAATAATCTGGGTGATGAAACTTACCCTGGCTTGGAAGTGGATATTCTGACTTGCAGGGATCAGAACTGAAGCTGAAAAACAAAACCAGCACAAAGGTCCCTTTTAAAAAGTTTTTTTTTTTTTTCTTTCTCACTTATGCACAAATAAAATTAAAATACCGCAGCATTTAAAATATGCCGCCCGAATCCAAACGGAATAGTATGACATTTCTTGGTGAGCGTCTGCCAGCGTGAGGTTACCGGTGAGCTCCTGATCAGGCTGATTGTAGTTGGCAGGAAGCTGCAGCACGAAGTTGGAGGAGTTGACGCTGTTCTTCCTGAAGTCTTCCATCGCTTTTGACTGCATCATCTTGGACTTCCAAAGCTGCACATCAACAGAGACAGTGGCATGTCTTCCTGGTGTGGTTCACATTCCCCCTCTAAATATATTAGCGTGAGTTTTTTTTGGTTTTTTGTTTTATTCTCCAAGACGGGGTGCAGAATATGACTCACATGTTTTAAATCATCCAAGACACGGTCTTCAAGCCCGTCGTCAAAGAAGAGCTCTCTCATGCCATCAATCACATCATCAATTATGGACAAGTAGAGTTTAGCCTGCAGTTGTTGACAAAAAATAAATAAATCAAAAAATTGCAAGTCAGAAGGTGTTGCTCTGTTGTGATATACCAAACTTTATCTTTATATATAAAGAAAGAAGTAATTATTAATGTTCTGTGCTGGTCAAAGCTGTGAAATGCTAACTCACACCTCAGGTCAATTACCTTTACTGTAAACAGTTCAGTCACCCAGTCAGCATAATATTAGATGATATTTCAATATTTTCATTTTTCCCCATCTTTAATGGCATAAAAATAACCCAAAAAAAGCATAAGAGCCTCAAGTAAAAGCACCTGCGTGGTCTGCACTTTGGAAAAGTGCCTAAAGCAAATATCGGAGCCTGTGATAGCTGCTAAGAGACGTTCACTTCTTGTTTGGGTGATTTCATTCCCCCCTTCTGCAAATAGCTTGCAGCTCTGTAAGATTGTTGGGATGTCCAGCATGCATTCAGCCGTCTTGAGGACGATCCAGACAGCTTTAGATGAGAGGACCGCCAGCGCCTTCATTTTAAGAGATGCGTCATCGCAGATAAGAGGTGTTCGTCGTCAAGTCACTATAATAGTCTGTTTTTAATTTCCAGCTTCCAGATAAATGTGAATTAGTGCGATATATGCTGGTAAACCAGATATAGTAGACATACAGGTACATCCTGAATTAGAAGAGGTTTGTTCCTCCAAAGAATATTCTTGAAGCATTACACAGGATAAAAATATTCAAAGTCTTTTTATTTCTTTTTAGTTTCACAAGACGCGAAGATCAACAACACTGCATCTCAGTCTATGAGAATATTTCATGATTTTGGATGTTTTTTTTTCTATTCCCATCTACCCAAGGTCTGGACATATTTCAGGAGAAAATATCTATTCACACTGGTCTTCAATGATTTATAAAGACATCTCAAGCTAGAAACTTTCACATCTATGAATCAATTCAAGCGTGAAGCATTCTTTTGTTACTACGTCCAGGTCGAGCAGGCCGGAAGGAAGAATAAATGTTACCACGTTGAAAAGTAAACTTAGGACACTCGCTTTTGTTTGTTTTGTGGGTTATTTATTAATATTTTATTATTTATCGGGTTTATTTGATTCAATTACACTTTATACTTTCTCATATCTTCCCGTTTTTATATTTTATAGGGGTGTCTGTGGCTGAGTGCTCGTCTTTTCAATTGGAAGGTTGCAAGTTTGAGGATCCATCTTTTCCATTGCATGGATAGAGTGCCTTACGCAGCAGCCACATTGGCTTAAAGAATTTCCTTCTGTGATTGATCAAATATTTCATACATACATACAATATCACACAAATACTGATTCAGTGAGTCATATCTTGAGGCAAAAATGTTGCCGTTTTCATAACAAAAACAAAAACAATTAAACAAAAAAACAAGTGCATGGTCCTAAAACTTAAAGCGAAAATGTACAATTGGTCGTTTGGTAGTTTCTTTCTATCGTCACACTCCTTCGTGTGAAACTAAGAACCGGGTTGCAGGTGGAGACTGAATACAACAACGTGGGTTTTCAAGGTGCGCATTTCAGAAAAACTAACGAAAGGGGACACAAGTTTCACTCACCACGGGGCTTGCGTTTTTCAGCATGTTCCAAGAAGAACTAACGACTGTTGCTGCGAGAGTCTGCGGTGTTTGGTTCCGGTGTCGGGGTCGGTGTCGGTGCCAGGCAGTGGGAGTTGATTAGTCGGAGGAGAGCAGGTGAGCTGGATTAGACCCGAGGCCTTCGAAGTTTCTGTCTGAAAGACCTAAAGGAGCGCCTCACTCTCTTATGAGAGTATAGTGTTATTGTAGGAAGGGTTCAAACCAATCTCTGACTTTAGTTTTTTTGTGTGTGACAATAATATTTTTTTTTTTACAGTTAAAATTAGAACGTCCCTCGTAGGTAATTGAGTTCACATTGTCACGTGTCCGGAGGTTAATCTAAAAAATTTGGTGGAGAGTGAGTAGTTTATAAACCATATTTAGATTTTTATGGATATATGTAGCATTTCCCCAGTGAATTTTAAACTTTCTGTCTATTTCTCACATTTATTTTTCTATTTAGGTAAAAAAAAAAAAAAAAGTTGCAGTGCCATTTGACCACATACAGCACGGGATGACTTTTTCCTGTTCTTTTACATCATTTATTCATGTCAAAAGGTTGAAATACATCCTTCTTTCTTTGGTTCACATTGTTGGCCATAATGTCAGAAAGTTGTGACCATGACCTAAATTACCTTTTCCATTTCATTTCATTTATTTCTATTTGAAACATCGTAAGTAAAAACATAATACATTGAAGTTGAAAATCTAGTTTGAAAAAGATTAGAAGGGAACATAAGCTTATTAAATCCTACCTCCTCTCAATTTAATCTATTTGCACCACCCTTTTTTAACCAATCGTATATCAGCAAAACAAAGCAAATAAAGCAAGTGAGTAACAGATAAGCAAACATGTTGTCACAGTGAAAAACACCTAGTGTAAATCCCCCTCTTCTTCTTCCCTATACCTTTTGAACGCCATTTGTTTGTACCTAACAACCTATAGTGAAAATCATAGCACATTTAATGAAAAACAAAATCAGCAGCCAAAAAATAATGTCAAAATAATTTCAAACGTTCTTTACAAATGACAGTGCAGGGTGCAACTCACTCGCATGTGCAATGCAAAACAAATAAAGCGCACTCAGTGTACATCACCATTAAAATTACAAGTGCTGCAAGTGACCTATGATACAGCCACTTCAATATTTTAATAAAAAGACAAAATGCTATGTTGATCAATAATTTGCTAAATGATCAGAGATGGAGCAGATCTCTCAAACATCTCTGCCCAGCAGAGCGGTCCTTCGGTTTGGTTGCTCACAATGGAGTTCTCCCACTGCACATTTGGGCACAGTGTTGCTGTGAGTTGAACACAGCTTCTGATCGCAGGGTTCCACGGTGTCGGGAGTTAAAAACATGTCACCCTTCACAAAACACTTAATTTTGAAGTTGGTGTTCAATGGATCCGCGGCAGCAGGGAGCCGTGACCCCTGCTTCCTCCGAGCGCGGCTGGCACTTCTGCAGCTCCACTCGTCTGATGAGGATGAGAGGCCGCGGCTGAAAGGCAGCAACAAGACGCACCCCTGTGGCTACTGCAGTTCCTGAAACTAAAAGGCATTTAGCTGCCAGTTCACTACAAAGTTAATGTGGGTTCAAACAGGCGAACACTTTCCATTAATTATATGAGGATGGAGGGTTTATTGACATTGTCCCAACCCCACATTATGTGTCTTATGTCCGTTTTAATAGACTATACTTACTTTAAAGCAAGAAATGAGTTTCAATTGAAACTTGTGGTCCCTGTTCCCTAAATGTTACAATTACTTTAATAACTTTAGTTTGAATTTTACTTCATGACAATGAGTTGAAACTGGTGAATCTACTTATTAGTTGAGGAATCTTTTAGGTGTATTTTTGCCTTTAATAAATAAGATTATGTAAGTAAAACTCTCTGGAGATCAAACTAAAAGAGCATTAAAACACGGATCTGGTTGAATATTGATAGAAAGAAACATTACATAAAGACATTCAAGGGTGCATGTTTTCCACTGTGTGTGCTGACTGCAGAATATTCTCCAAAAGCCTAATTTAAGTTGTTTTTTGTATTTTGTTGCCACGTAGAGGTGCAGTGGTTATCACTGTTAACTCTAAATCAGGAGTGCGTGACTGTCTCCGTATTTACACTGAGACGTTATATAATGTTATAGTGTTAGTTTTGTGTATCATAGTGAGGTGGATAACTGTAAAGAAGTAACACGAGTCATTCAGCTTTAATCAAGTTTTTTTTTTTACTCATCTTGTACATAGCCAGGTACCTCTTCATTCATAGACCATAAACCATCACCAAACCATTTTTCTATTATTCCACACTATTCACAGCCCAAAGCATCGCATAATAAAGATCTGAATTGTTTAAATAAATTTACAATCCCACTAAATACACCCTTGGTATAAAGTCAACGGTCAGATTAAAATAAACAACATAAGTAATGTATTCATGAAAAAAAAAAAAAAGTCTTTAAATATGGGAATCTATTGCTGTATCACAAATGTCAGAACGCAGTTTGTGTGTAAAAAAAAAAAACAAACATTGGAAAAACTGAACCAACGGTGGACCACTCTAGGTAGCTGTGATGCTGTTGGGTTTGTTTTGTAACTGCAACTGCAGCTTTACTTTACAAGTCCACTTTATTTATTTTTTTACACTTACTGATAAATATGAACATGACGCCTTAGAAACGAAACACCACAAATATGATCACTGCAAAAAATTTCGTGAATATATAAACTAACTGAGGGGGGGGGGGGGAAATGATGTGAAAAAAAATACTGTTATCTGAAGCGTCGAGTGATGGTTTCTGTACTATAAAGAAGAATGGTGACTCCTTATGTTGTTTATCTTATACGTCCCGTTTGGCGTGCATCCATTAAGGCTGGTAGTCGTCGTGGAAGACAGTGCAGACAAAGCAAATACAAGCTCATATACATTACTCATACAAACTGTAATTTCATATTCATTTAATCTATTAAATGTAAAGTGCTAGGCAGAAAAAATAGATTTAATTGTTGATTGGGTCTACAAATTCACTCTCAGTCAAAAAGTACAAAATTAGTTCACTTCCATGAGAAGTAATCTGAAATTATAATTAGAGGAATGCCACACCAGATATAAGCAGAAAGCCCCTTATCACCCTTGTTTTTTTGTTTGTTTTTGTCCCTTTTCACCTTTACGTAAAAGTCTTGGATCAAAGGCACGACGTCCTCGTCAGAGCATCTTCATTCATCACTGTGTCATACATCCAGCCTGCTTCTGTGACTCGGTTTCAATCCACTTCTTCTCTACCTCCACCTAAAAAAATACAAAAACAGGTTATTTTGACAGAAGCTAAAAGGTGTTTTCTTCATCTGCACAAAATTAGAAATTTTTTTTTAATAAATCCTCGATTGAGTTTAGATAACCATAGTCAGTTAGCAACCAAACCAACATGGCCAAAGTGTCACTTCGTGCGATTCCACTTTTTACCACAAGATGGTGCAAAGAGTCCCTTCTCAGTTTTTACTAGTGAGACTGACGCATCATGATGCACCATACCTCAGTTCGCCAGATTAGATGAACTGTAAACCATGCTGAAGCTCTCAGGCCATCATCTCTAGCGCCACATACACATTCACTGTCCTCCAAACCCTCTAACTGTTTATGAGAGGGCAAAATGTCTGAAACTCATCGAGCGATGGTGCAGCAGTTAGCGCTGTCATCTCATAGCGCCAACGGATTAGAGTCTGGTTTGGCCACAGGGGCTTTACGGCATAGAGTTTTCACGTTCTTCAAAACATCAAATTGAACGTGATCTCGACGTTGCGATGAAAGCTACTGATCATTATTGTTTCGCCTAATCCTCTGATTAATTCATACAATCTAACATTACAACCATTGTGACAGAAGGACTGACCCAACGCCACTCAACATCCAAAATGATATAATAAGTCCAAACCGGCCTAACGCATTTAATCCTGCCAGCATTGTGTGAAAATTACAAAGAAGACACCAACTATTTACCCTATTTACCCTTAAAGTTTTACAGCTACTCTAATGTGTTCTCACGAGATTGCACTGTTTATATATCTGTAGCTGAAACAGAAGACGTAGAAAAGCCAAGGTACCTTATTGCTGCAAAATTTGCATGAGCGCAATACGGTGACTTTGTGAAAACAAGCACACTGCGAAAACATGCAGGCTACATAAATCATTCAGTTACAGAGGCAGGAGGCTTTAGCCGGCAGTAGACTGGAGGGAAACAAAGAACTGCAGACTTATTTATGTTAAAAGATTGAAGATTGTTCACGATGGGCTTTGTTACAAAAGAAAAGGTGGATTTGAACCTTTACATGCACCAGTCATGAGTCTGTAGTTCAATAAAGGACCCCACCTGACAATGGTACCGGGTCCAGCTCGTCACATGTTTCTGTGGCTGAATGTCGTTCACTGTGCCCAGGGATTTAATTCTGGTCTGTGAAACAACGGCGCCCATGATTTCACACTCCATGGTGACGAAAGGGTACCAGTCACTTGGGATCTCCTGATCAGATCCCAGCTCCAGTTTGCAAGAAAATGTATGGGGATGGTCCACCGCTGCAACAGAGGAAGGCGGTTATTTGAAGTTGGAGTTACACCGCAGACGGCAAACGTAGTGTGCATGTGAGGAATTCAAGGGCCAGAAGCTAATGACAAAATGATGTGTTAAGCTGCTGTTGTGGGAAAGAATGCGTTACCAGAATTCTTAGCCGGCAGCCTGTCGATCCTCCACATGATAGCTGAATATACATTCTCGTACTTCACAGAGCCGATGGACACCTGCATGACGGGTTGTGAATCTGCAGCGCTGACCGCACCCAAGCAGGCGTTTCTGTTCATTCTGGCCTTCAATGATCTCTGTCGCAGTAATGCCACCGTCTGTGTAACTTTGACCCAGTCGCCGGGCACCGGCACGCGGATCACCACATTCTCACACAGCGGTTGAGCGTCTGACACCCTCATAGACGAGAGGAAAGTGGCTGACATGTTGAGAAACGCTTGCAGCTCCACATAGGCACCTTGAACTGTGACCACGGCTTTGATTGAGAAGGGAATGTCTGTGCAACCCAGGACCGTCGTCTTGTACCGCATCAGCTCGGCTCTGTACGCGTCGGGAGGTGAGAATTTAATCAGTCGGGATCTTTGAAACTCTGCCTCATTCACGCATTTGTGAAAATGGCAGTCGGCAATCTCCATCCAAACTTCACTGCCATCCTCAGACCCGTAACTGGAGTCAAACTGCAGCAGTCCAAGATCATTTAGGGCGAGAAAACATTCCCCGGGTCCGTTCAGAAAAGCAAGACAGTGAACCTGTGTGAAGGCTGTCCGCTCCATCACTTCTCCAAACTTATCCAGTTGTATCCAGATGTGATCGGTGATCTGCAGCGACAGCTCCTGCTCCTCGTAATGCCGCCTCTGCTGGTGGGGTACGGACAGCTTGAAGATCTCCTCCTCCATGGCGACCACCAGGTCCTCCATCTCGTCGTGTGCCGTGGAGCCGAACTTGAGCAGCTGCTCTATCTCCGCGTCGTGGCTGACCTCCAGCTTCGGGTGAAAGCGCTTCTTTTCTGTGTAGGAGAAATGCTCCACCTTGACCGTGAGGACTTTGCGGGGTTCACTGTAGCTTTCCAGTTTGATGTCCGAGAGCCTGCACTGAGGGAGGAGCTGGAACTCCTTGTACGGCTTCTCCAGCCCTTTCTCATAGTACATCTGCAGCACACCTCCTGGCAGCAAGCGCAGATAGATTGTTCCCCACTGTCGAGAGGACATGCGGTTCTTCTTCTCGGGAATCCTGACCATGACGGACCAGCCGTCTCTTTTTTGGCTCCGGAAAAGACCCCGAGGCACAAACTGAGATGAACTCTCACTCAACACCTCGCTTTTGCAACTCAGCCGTCGCTCCCAATCTTTATTTGACTCTCGTTCGTGGTCTTCGTCGGCTCTTAGGCCTTCCACTTTGTCACAAACGAAGGAAAGGGAGTTCTGAAGTTGGTCGCGTGGAGGCTCGCTGCCATCTTTGGTCCGAATAAAGAAACGTGGTAGGCTGTTGTCAGTATCTGAGTCGGAGGAAGAGCTGTCTGCCTCGGCGCTGTATCTGGATCCAGACCAGAAGGGGTTAAAGTGTCCTGAGTTTCCCTGGAAAGAAGGGAAAGGGCTTGGTCCATCTGAGGTTTGAGCGGAGGCTTCTGATGCAGGAGAGGGAACAGACGCGGTGGGTGTGCTGGACGACCTCTGAAAGAAGTCATTTTTATCCCAAGTGCTTGGGTGAAATGGGGACGAGCTGCTGGGAGCCCCACTCACCGGAGTGCAAAAAGGCGTGTTACATGGTACACAGGAGCTAAGACCGGAGTGGCTTTGAGGGGATTCCAGGGAACTACTGAAGCTCCAGGAGGTGTCTCTGATTGGAGGAAGACCTAATTTTAAACCATTGGGACGCGGTACCGAGGCTTTGATATGTGACGGGGACTGTAGGGGCTTCTGAGGTGAGGAGAGCGGCGTGTTGTCATCTTCAAACGTGACCCAGTTCGAATGGTTTGTTGAACACATGGCTCAGGAGGCCTGATGAGCGGTTCACACAGCGGCTCCCTCCTTTGCTGGTCGAACAGTCCAAGTGTCCTACGTCAGAAAACACAAACAAAATTTTTTTAATAAAATTACCATTAAAATCCAAATATTCACAATAAATTTAAAAAAAATCCTGGTCCTGTTTGTTAGAAAAGAAAGTGTGTAAAATAAACATGCTTCCATAAAGTACTTTATTAACAAGTTCATCTCTATTAACACTATAAATACATTGATATAAAAGCTGAAGTAAGCATTGTGCATTTTGGTGTCAGTTAAGCAGCCACACATCTTCTTGCTGTGACACCAGACATTCTGGATTTTATTATTCCTTCTTACTGCTATAAGATAATCCCTCATGCGGACATTTATGAGATGAACAGTCTTTCTATCAGAGTAGTGCAAACAATCCGTCACCGTGATGTATCAAAGAAATAAAGCTGCAGTGGCAAAAGCCTCCAGGAAAAGCTTTAATAATCGCATACTTGCCGTTGCACTATTAGCCGAATGTGATTTGTCTCAGACTGTCATGTGTAACTCGAGGCATGTGTCTGTCACATGTGGGAAGTTAATAAAATACCACCAACTTTATTGTTTCCTCTTATTTATTTAGATTTGCTTTGGCTTACAGTGCAGGAAGCCAACACAGGAATGCAGCCTTTTACTCATCTGGTCATGTCCTGATATATGGAAATTAAACTGAAATACAAAACAAAAAACAACACGGCCAGCCTCATTAGAATTGAATATTGTCATGCGGTATTTATTTAAACTTTACAAGAACAACGTTAGTTAAAAAAAAAAACAATAAACAAAGAAAACTCCAAAAGTTTCTCGAAGCTTTGGGAAACTTTTTCAGATTTCCTTCTGGACCAAAGGAGTATTTAAGAAAGATAAAGCCTGAAACTTCAGAGTTGTGGGGAGTTCAAAGGTTTTTGCGATATAAATGGTGTATTTTAGACACTCTGTGCTTTCAAATTGCGCATAATCTAAATATTTAATAGCAACCCCGCTGCAAAATGCGTGTGAGAAAAGTTAGGCATGGCAGCAAAGATCCAGCCTCATTAAGCAGCATGAATTCAACAGTGAGAACCAGGTACAACATGCTGCTGCAGAGCCAGCCGGAGTCGCTTCAAGATTTATCTTTCATCTGCTCCAATATTAGAGCTGTGGAGCTATTTTCAACAGTGCACTCATATCCTGATAAAATGAGGAAATATTTCTGGAGAGCAAAGTTGTGCATTTCACCGTCGGGGAGATAAAATGTTGTCGTCCTTGTATAATCTTGGGAGTTAATTTTCTCACCACCGGGGTCACAATCTGTCCTTTGATGAGCTGTCAGCCCTGAGCTCAAGTGACGCCCAGCTCAGACGCACAGAGAGGCCACTTATGCTAAAACTACACGTACCCATGAAAAGGGGCAAAAAGCCTCAATTACAGCCTCCCTCCTCCCTTCAAAATCACAGCCATGACTCGTATGGAGGAGACATCCAGTGGAAAGTTCCTGTTGCTATAAATAAACAGGGAAGAGGGGGTTCTGCTTCAGAAGAACGGGTTGACGATTCCTCAGTCAAAACGCTGAGGTTCCATCTTTTTAAAGAAAGGATGTTTGTAATATGGGGGTGGGTGGGGGGGTGCTGTCTCCATGGGGGTTTGCTGATAGTCTTTCAGGCTCTTTGCCCTCTCCTCCCGGGCTGTGCAGCTCACAGGCAGTGCAGGAGGAGCGGGACTCTGCTACATCTACGGAGGACAAAAGGATACATTCCTGGCATTCCTCTGGGACACGCAGCTCTGCACACAGGAAATGCCAGCCTTTTCCAGCCGTGTGAACCAACAACAAATATTATCATGATATCATTAATTCCGTGCTGCAAAAACGCACCACATTTACGGGGTCATGATTTCATGAGTGCACGGTTATTTTTCACAGTCAAATGTCCCGGAAGGAGGAGACGCCTTTGGAAAGAGACGGCCTTGTGACATTAATTTGGCACGGCACTAGATTTATAAAGCAAGTCAGGAGAATCAATTTTAAACACATTCCTAATTTTTGTATCATTATTTTGGGTCAAAATCGGGGAGAAGAAATGTTCCGAGGTGGAATGTAGTTTGCCTCCAAATACAATGCAGCCCTGCAGTTAAGACGCAGCGTATGTAATCCAACGCAGTAACTCAAATATATCATTACTCATTATTACTATATTTATGTCAGTTACTACACTTGCTGAACCTTGGGCCGGTGAAGAAAAGTGTTAAGTCATGTATGACCACAACTATTGGGCGCAACTGATGTCATGAGACGTTGCAGAAGAGCTGCATGGAGAGAGGTCATTCAGACCCAAGACTTGTGATGTGTGAGTCCTCAAAGCTGCACGAGGAAACCACGTCTGCTCACAGGACAGCTGTCAGGCAGTGCAAAAAGTAATTCACGTGCCATGTGAAACTTGCACCGAATATCTTGGGAACTTGGACTCCACTGAAGGAGAAGTGCTACCAAAACTGTCTCACGCCGACACTGAGTGACGGGACTTTACTGGCAAATGACGACTGAGGCAAAACTTCAGTGGCCTGAGGGTAAAACGGCGCTGAACTTTAACTGCAGCTTGCAGATGCTTCCTGACGAAAACAGACAAGTTCCCCAGTTGGATCCTCGGCATGTTTCCTGCTCGCTCTCACAGTACTGTCTTCCTGAGAAAAAGCACAAGCAAACAAAGCGAGACACTATCTCATTTGACTTGATGACAGACTGCTGCTGCTGCAACCACAATGACAGTGTAATCTAGTACAGAGCTGAAAATCTGATGACCCATTTCCAGTGGCAATGCTGAAAATTGAGCCGTGGTCCGCCCATCAGACAAAAAGCAGAAGAGAAAGTTTGGGTGTTGCAGTTTTTCTGTCCTCGCACACTGAATGAATCAATACAACCTCTGATTGCACGACTCCCATGTGTTTAAACTAGTGATTAATTCCAGTTGGGAATAGCCTTTCAGAGGAAAACGCATGCGATACCAGGGGTGTGAGGACCCCATTATGATTTTTTTTTTTTTTTTTGGGAGAGGAAAAAGGAAAACAGTGTAGCCCCAACATTCACTGTAAGCACAACTGAAGCATAACATCACAATATGAACATCCTAGAAAACCCAACATTTAACCTTTTAAAAACTCGTGTTCAATCCATCATGTGTCCAGGAGTGTTTTTATTGCAGCAGTCTCAACCAAAGCCAGTCACCAAGGGATGGATCCACATTTACAGCTGCAACCAGGCGCATTTTGTTCACTAAATTAGCCTGAGGCTGAATATTGAGTGAAAGAGACCAGAGCTTTGAACACAATGAAAAACATCCATCCACTGTGGGCAGATCAGCAGTCCAACTCAGGACAAACATCAGAGAGCAAAAACAGCAAAAATGTATAATATAAGATCATGTAAATAATGCTCAATATACACAAAAGCGACAAGAACTCCCCCCCCAAACACATTAAAAGAAACACTATTTCAGGCAGCATCTTTGATGCCCCAATGCATGACACACACTTCGGATAGTTGCTCCACTCCCATAAATGTGAAATGAAATTCCTTTTCTTTGAAAAGAAAATACTGGGAGATGTTTGTACATGAATGATTGTCCGGGGTATGTGGGAATGAGGGAATCCAAAACTTGGAGGAAACAGAGCCCTTAAAATTGTGCAAGTGTAACTTCTGATATAGTAAGTCACTTTTGTTTTTCCTAATGTAAAGTAAACAAGGAGTTGAAAAGTAATCAAAGCTCAACAGCCAATTTCACTGCAGACTCCTGACTTCTGGCAGCTTATTCTTATTGACTGTATGGGGACAGATGAGCCGACTTAACGATTCTTCACCACTTTAGCTACAAATTAGAAGTAAAAAAAAATACCCACAATGTCATTAAGCGGTATTTGAAGGGTTTTACTTTTGTTTTCTTATTTGACTCTGGCTCTTTGTATGCAGAGTTTTCATGTTTCCCCTGTGCGTGTGTGGGTTGTTCCCCTCATACAGATGTAAATTGCCCTTAAGTGTGTGAGTCATTGTTTAACTGTGATGGACTGGTGACTTATTTGAGGTGTGCCCTGCCTTTACTACCAGTTCCAACAGCCTGTGATCCTGAATTGGATGTGATAAAGAAGCTGGACTGGTCGATGGATCTTATAAATGCCATCTCACTGCTTCAGCATTCTCAATACATCACATTCATTCACACACACTCATAGCTGCCATGCAATGTGCTGACTCAGCCTTGGGATCAACTTGTGCTTCAATACTTTGATCTGCATTTTCAAACTAATGCACTCTCACTTTTTTATAAGTAAATTGAAACTAATTCATGCTACTAACAATACTATTAACTTATGAGAAGTTTACTACTTCTATATGGGTCTTTTTCTTTACAGTATTCATTCTTGACATTAAGTACACTTTTCTTTTGTTTTATGCAACTTCTATAACGCTGCCTTGTGTTTAAGTTTCAAATGTATCAGAGTTTCATCTTAAAGCATTTGTTTGTCAAATTTCGCGATCTCCCGATTGCGCTGCGCAAATAATGAATCCGTTAATAAAGATCAGTCAATCGCGGTGCCCAACCATAACCCTAACCCCGAAACCTGCTCGATCGGCCAATATGAGTGCTAATTGAGGATCCATTATTTGCGCAACACAATCGGTAGATCGAGCCTGTGCACACTGACAGTGTTGCACTCTGGTTAGTTCGGTGCATTGCAGCGTCAGTAAATAGCCAACATGCACAACTCTGCCTCTCTCCATCGTCCATAGCAACTGAGTGAGCAGAGAGAAACAATCGCAGCAGCATGCTGTCATCCACAACAGAGCCAGGCCCGTGTCCCGGGACAGAGGAGGCCCACTCCCGGGATCACGGCCGCGCCATTGTTTTGATGCACGAAGTCCGCCGCCGCGTAAAAGTTGTCACACTCCGTGCTACTTCTCCTCCTCCCGCTCCTGTAACTCTGCCCACGCTTCACTGAGAAGCGCCACTCGGTCGCAAAACCAAGAGCCGCAACACCGAGTCCAACACCTAAGCAGGAATCGACCCGAACAGTACTTTTATTTCCTAACGTGACCTGAACTCACTGAGCTGTCTCCACGAAAACAGACGCGACTTGCGACCGCAAACATACTCACAACTTCACGGCTGAAAACTTCGCCAAAGCTTCAGGTCATGGCTTGCGTCTGAGGGACGCGTCTGAAGTCCGCTGTCGGTCGGTTTTGCTCAAAATGGCAGAGTGTAAATCCTGAGAGTTTTATGAACGCTGCGTTTCCCCTCCCGACTTCACACAGACTGTCCTCCAACGGGACAGAGCGCAGCTGCGTTCACGGCCGTGGGAAATGTCAACATCACCACACGGGCGCACAGATTACATGCAAGAAAGTGCACCTTCAGGGGGGAAATAAAAGTATGATAATAGGCTCAAAGTTTGTGATTGCTTAGGTTCAATATTTAAATAACTAAACAACTGCAAGATGAAAGACCCGTACAGGTTTCTGTATAATAAAGGCGCATGCTTCCGTTTATAAATATAACTTCATTGGATGTACCTGTTCAGCAACTCATTGTATTTAGACACATAGACATTGTCAAGATGAGCTGCTGAAGTTAAAACTGATAAAAAAAAAACCGAGGAAGAAAGGTGATTTTTGTGATTTTAAAGATGGCATAGCTGTTGATATTAAGTAAATAAAGGAGTTCACAAAGTTCCTGATGAATAAAATGAAAGACAATAGTTGTTCAATCATGTGGATTCTTTGTTTTTATTTGTTTTTACTCCTACCCAACAAACCATTGTAACCTCCACTGTAAATCTTTGACGTTTGACATTAATCTCTATCAAATAAAAAAAAAAAAATTTTAAATCGAATTTTATTGTGTTGCATGATCTACTTTTCAGTTCTTCTGGTCAAACATACATCTGAATCTAGTGGTAGTTTAAGTGGTTTCTCTACACTAACCAGTCACATACCAAGAGCACTTGAAAGTATCACATCACATCAAATGAAATGACTTGCTTTTCTTTCCAAAACAAGTGACGGCATCAACAAAATGTTCTCCCAGTTCTCTTCTGTCCAGGTCCTGCCTCATTTCCCAGTGGTGAGGGTGTGTTACAGACTGACAGATATTAAAATCCCACGCCATCCCAACTCCTCCTCGCCATGCACGTGAAGTTAGGTCACAGTCATTCCTAACCGGGTGGATTTATGTACAAACACTGACATTTTTGATCGAGCTCTTTTATTTTGTTTCACAGATCCATGTGTGCTTTCCAACATATTACATTGTGAGAGTACAAGTTCCTTTTTTCTTTCATTCACACCCGAGAGGGCGTTGGCAAATCTTTGCCATCAAAGGTCTGCTGGCAGCTGCAGACTGGCAAACAAGAGGTTTGAATGAAGTGCTGACAAAGCACCGCTGGGCTTTGCTTTCATTTACCTCGTGTCACTACAAGCCAGGGAGGCTCTGTTTGACTGTAAACTTTAACTGCTCTCTACCATGACTCGCCATTTGTCCAAGGCCAGGCCGATCTCTCTCTCTCTATGACACCTTCCAAGTAATCTAGCCTTATATGAGACACGCAAAAGAAACTATAGACTTAGTTCTCAAAATGTCTGGAAAATAAAGATTTGCAACTTCAGGATAAATGCCTTTCTTATATATATTTATCTCTATACATGTATAAGACATTATACAGTACAACATTGTGATTTTACCGAGTGGATATTCACATTAAACCCTTTTTCTTTTTTGTCCCCCATACATATCATGACATGAACTCAGACTGCCGTGCTTCAGAGTGCACAGCGACACTCGCTTTGGTGATTATAACGGCTACCGTTTGAGTGACTACGCAGAGACGGACTGACATCATTTCACAAGCTCCGACTTGTCCGTCCCTCTCCATCAAGGTAAACATAGGTAATCAGTGCTTCCAGGCAGACGTCTTTTCTTTTTCTCTTCACTCCCGCAGGATAGATTTCTTTTTTCCCAAAAAAAAAAAAAAATGGAGGAATGTAGCACGTCTTTGTTTTTCATCAACATTTAGTGCCCTTCTTCACACAAGGTTGCTATATTTGCACATGTCAGAAGGGACATTACACTGGAGGTAAGCATACAAAAACCTCGTGGGAGAAATAATCTCAAATTTGATCGAAAAAAAAAAAGTTGAATCGCAAAACAGTGCCCACATGTTGTAAAGCCTGCAATCAAACCATCGTTCACTCTGCTCACCTACTTTGACAGACAAGCAGTAAGAATGCAGTTTCATGTTCTCACTCTCACGCAAATTAAGCAAAAAGAACAAAAAAAACTAAAACACCAACAACGATTAACAGGGTTTGGTCTTCAAGTTTTGAATCAGTGAGTATTATCAACTTCAACTGTTTCTATTCCTCCGCCCCTTTTAGGGGGATTTTTGGAAACGTAAGTTTCCCCCCCCCACTGCGTTGACCCGAAAGGTCGAGTAGAAACTCCCGGTACAGTTTCAAAAAGCAGTTTTAGCAACTTGTTTTACATTTTAATTGGTGCGCTGATGAAAAATCGGGGGAAAATAAAGCGATGCTTCGTCAGTCAAACATGTTTACATCTCCAAACAGTTCCTTTGTATTGCCACAGCCTGACAGGGGAGGACCTCTGAGGCTCAAGCAGCGAGCGCGTGGTCCGGTGACAGTGTTGGTACCAAGGCGCTGCTGGGAGGCTCCCCAGTAAAGATCGTCTCCCAAGGTGCCCTTTGTGATGCCAAACAGAGCCCAGTTGAGAGAGCAGCTCTAGCGACCTTTGTTCTTTTTGGCATTTCCCTGAAGAAAAACAAACACACAATGAGATCAGTTGTAGAAAACATTTCAAACCAACCAATTCTGCCATGAAACCGAAGGTTCGGCGTTGCGTTCAGGTGCAGTAAGTTCAAAGAGCTCGATTCAACGTTCTGCTTCCAAGCCCTGAAAACATGCCGAGGCTGGTTGTTGGCCTTGAAGAGAGAATCACCACCTTGAGATCACAAACATGTTCAGTCCTGCACTTTCCCCCCCCCCCAACACGCAGCCATCTGTGTGTGTGTGTGTGTGTGTGTGTGTGTGTGTGTGTGTGTGTGTGTGTGTGTGCAGGCATTAACACATGCGCCTGAAAACAGGCCCCTCTCTCCCCTTTACTGCAGCTCCAGTTTAACGACTTCTTCAGATGGCTGCAGCAGGTGCTTTTCCCATCAAACACGGCAGCAACCCCAACACGGCCGATGACCTCCAGCTTCGCCTCATAACTGACAAAAACTTTACTATGTCACATTTCACTGCCAACTGCACACACTGTCTGGATTAGTACCGCCCCCTTTGTCCTGGGTTGGTACAGTTGAGACAAACTTCAGCAAATTTTTTATTTTTTTTTTTTAAAAAGAAACATTTGACAAATGTTGAGGTTTTTTTTTTACCTTCACACCCAGCTTGAGTGTGTCGATCTCTTCTCTCTGCTTGCTCAAAGTCTCATTCATGCTACAGAGATGGTCGCTCATCATGCTCAGCTGGTCTTCATAGCTCCTCTTGGTCGTCGCCAGCTCGTCCTACGTAAAAGAGACCAGTTACGATCTGAAGGTGTGCCACGGCGGGACGGAATCGAACATATTCACTTGACATGTGACAGAGTATAATGCAATACATGCTAAACAATATGGACAGCAGCGGCCTCTGTCAACGAGGCGAAACTTTACCTGCAGGCGTGTGATGTTTTTATTAGCTTGTTTGACCTCTTCACTCAGAGTCTCCCGGGATTTCTCCGCAATGGTTAGTCTCTTGGCCAAGGCTCGACACTATAAAAGGGGAGAGACGAGAGTAAACCACCGCGGTCTCCTGTGTTAAATATACTTGAGAAATCTAATTTCAAATCTACAATGAAAGCAGACATGCCTTTGACTAATGAAGGAAGAGCGTGAGTTAAATGCAACGTAGAAAAAAATGTTCTAGTTGAAAGACCGAATGAAGATCAAGTACGTCTCTCTTACGACACAAACTGAAGGTGACCGACACGGCAGTTAGTCGCAATGTGACCTGATGTCAGTCTCTACATTCAGAATAAGTCTTTAACATCAGAATAAAATGTTTTAACTAAACACACAATACAATGATCTGCAATACTCATGAATCCACTTTTTATTGCCACTAGACACAAATGTGGTGTCGAAAGTGAGACATTAAGTCATTTCATGAAATATTAGGTATATTTAGTATCTTTTAGTAGTAATAGATTTCTAAATAGTTGGGACAAGGCCATGTTTATCATTGTGCAGCATTGGGAGAAGACTGTCCTTTCAGTCTTATCTGACGGTGCTCGAGAGTTTTAGTTCTATAATGTGAGCAATGTGATGGTGAAGCCAGCTGAACACAGACTCCACTGTGAAGTCATTTTCTTTGTGGTGGATGCTGCGTGTGATTTACAGTTCTGCTGCTGGAATATGCGAGGTCTTCCTTTTAATGAAGGAAGGTCATCAGCATGAAAGCCCAGTTTTCTCTCGGCTGCTCTTGTTCCTTTTCAGATGTGCACACTAATTGGTAGCAAAATGCTCCTCCATTATATGTATTAGCACCGCTTCATTTTCTAGCCCGCCGTCTTATTTAAGATGTTTCAAAAATCCTTCATTCACATGTCACACGCTGTCCCAACTGTTTTGGGAAAACTGGGGTGCGCTGGGTTCCAGTGTCTCAGGAAACACTGAGAAAACACAGAAGAGTTGAGTTTCCATATCTCCTTTCAGACGACACACAGCGCTAGAGGGGCAGTGTGTTCTGAAAAGGTCTTTTTTTTTTTTGCCTGAAGAAGCAGATACAAAGATAAACACTCCAGAAAGGGCTTCACCTCAGAGTGAAAGTGCACAGCTTTGCTGTCTGAAATTTGTAACTGGGTGGTGAGCTCGCCGACTCTGGCCATGTAGTGAGTCTTTATCAGCTGCTCCCTGGACTCCTCGTCTCCCACCTGCGGATGCAGACACAACATCCGAGTTAGATATCATCTGTTGTCCTTGTAGGAAACGATGCCATCATTGAAACTCCATTCATTTTGTATTCCACAAACACGTGCACGCTTACTCACATGTTCCATCGAAGGCGTCGTGCACAACATGCCAACCTGGCGACAACAGACAAACATGTCGGAGGTTAAATAAAGTCTGAAAGATTGTCGTGGAGCACAGAGGAGCGTCTGCAGCAACGAGCTCACCATAGAAGACAAAACACAAATGCAAGTAAAAGCAACAGCGGCTGGATTGTGACTGCACGGTGAACTCTGCACTGCCTTGCATAAACAGTGTTCTTCAAATCTGCCAAATCAGCACACTGGGAGTCTGAGTTTCATTAAGCAAAAAGTTGCTAAGCGTGGGAGCCGCAAGAAAAGGAACGCTAATACTCCCTTTGTTAGGGCAAATCAGACACCGGTGCCGTGGGCTTAAAAACTTCCTCTGTGAGCAGAGAGCAGCAGCAGCGACTGTACCAGGCTGGTGCACAGCGTCGTCTCTTTCCCCGCGGCTTTCAGGTCCGTCTCCACTTCCTCCTGGCTTTGTGTGAGCGAGCTCACTGCAGATGCTTGTACGTTTGGACTTCCCTCTAGAGTTGCTGCGAGCTGAGCTTCCAGGTCCGCAATGCGCTGGTTTTCCTTCTCCAGCCGCACCTTCCCCAGCTGAGCCTCCAGGAGCCAGTGCTCCTTCTCCTGCTCCAGGCGAGCGATCTTCTCCTGGCTCTGCTGCACCTGCAGGAGGAGAGCGCGGGGCCGTGAGCCACGGGCAGAGAGGCCTTACGAAAGGCTGGGGTAAGGCGCTGGGCAAATAGTGTTTCAACAGAAATCTAAATGCCTGAAGAGTTTGCAGGGATACAGTTGAAAACACATTTTGCATCCTTACACAAGTCAATACAGTCGACTGATCAAAACCATTTTGAAAACGATGGAACAGACACTCTGAGCTGAACTCTATTTTGAGCTGCTTACGCTGCCGTTTCTAAAAATATGAGAAGCTCGAATGACAAATTTTTCCTGAGGACATTATTTACAAGAAAACCCTCAATTCCTCAACTCTGTCCCGTATAAGAGTGTCTGCCTGCAATGCACTACACATCACACTGTCATTTAAACCCTGACAAATCTGGAGTCTTTGTGCTGTACCCCTCAGCCTCTTCTTGTGTTAGACTGAACCATTGATCCAAAACTCACAATTGGATGTGGAATCATTTACAATTTTATCGCTCTATTATTACTTTTATGGCAGCCAACCCTGCCTGGCATGATCACTCATTCATAAATGCGCAGTGCCTGGCTGTAGCTCTCGTCTTGAAGTTACAATATGAGACATTTAAATCCCAGTGTGAGATGTTTTATTTGTATGTGCTGAATCAGCGTAGCACCGTGTCCGCAGTCACAGCGTCAGCATTTTAACCGCGGCTAGTTAGTAGTTATGTGTTTTCTGAGAACTTATGAGTGTTAGATCTGACTGCAGGCAGCGAGCGTTGAGGGTAGTAAACAAGGTGATCGGTTTCCCCACATGGCAGCGACTTCGCATTCTTTTTAACCTTCGTCGTTCGGCTGCTCCCTCCAGGGGGATCATCTGTTCAGATCCCACCCGAGCACTTCTCCACATCACGTGTGACCAAACCATCTCAACCTGGCCTCTCCAGCTTTAGGAAATGCGCGTCCATTCAAAGAGTTCAATCTTAAAAAAGTATGACTTCAGATTGGAGTTAATGTTATTGAGTGTTGAGCTCGATTTTTTCCTCCACACCAAACAGGCGAGGAGTCGGTCTGAGTCGTCACACACTCAGCCATACTAATTAAAGAACTATAATGATAGCCACACAAACTGAAATATTGCCGTTGCTGAACTTAATGATCACCTGCTAAGAGCTTCTGCATCGCTGCTTAAACAATCATCACAACAGGATCATTGACAGTTTCCAGGGGATTGGAGTGCTGCTGCTGCTGCTGCTGCTGCTGCTGCTGCTGCTGCTGCTGCTGCTGCTGCTGCTGCTGCTGCTGCTGCTGCTGCTGCTGCTGCTGCTGCTGCTGCTGCTGCTGCCGCCACCATTATTGGATCAACAACACTTAATAGCACAATCTTGGGACGGAAAGTTGACTCACACCGTCGTCACAGTACTGCACTTGCTTGACGCTTGAATTTGCTTCAGTAAATGAACACGGTTATGAACAGATCCATTTTTCAAATACTTACGTCTTCTCATACACAATAACAAACAATCTAATAACTGAATGAAACTACAATTCCAGAAGACACTAAACAAACTGGAAGCTGCACCCAGACATTGCGCTCGTCCTCCACTGGCATCAACTCGAGCTACACACTTCCTGCCTCGTCCAACTATTGATCTTTACTTGAGGAAATGTTGCTCCTAAAGGCCTTTTTGAGTTCACATTCATATATTTGGCACCGGCGCCGGACAGCATGCCAACATCCAACACACCACAAGCCTTTTGTCAGTCCCGCTGTTCGATTAAAAATTCCATTTCAAGATGGCCTCTCATTGTCCGCAGTACAACAGCTGTCTGTGTCGCGTCCACACTGTGAGTATTGTCTCTTTACAACGCTCCCGTCAGACCAGCAGGATTAACTCCACTGCTGAGGTCGGCCAATGTTTGACCTTCCATTTCAGCTGGTGTGTTTATAGATTTTTTTTTTTGTCAGTGTATCTACAGCAAGAAATATCTTGAAGATGACGCCATGACTGCTGTTTACACGGTGTTTCATTTAGGAATAGTCTTATTTAGAATTCTTGCACAACATACTTTTAAATAATGACCGGTGAAATGTTTGAAAGCGTTACCTGCTGCGTGAGCCCCTCTCTGCTCTCGGTGGAGCTGGTAAGTATCCGGCGGTTAGACAGGGCTTCTCTGTATGGAACGGACTGCGGCCTAACCTGAACGGACCAAAAGAAATAAAAAGGAGAGAGAAGTCATCCATTATTAACAGTAGACAACAAAATGTATGAAAATGAGAAAGGATTTTATTCATGTTGCACAATTTATATTAAAGGTCTTTATAAAACATGAAGGCTGCGTAAAAAAATAAATAAAAGAAAGAGTAAAATTGAAGTCAATAGACAAAATGAAATCGTAAACTATATCAGCAAAAGCAAATAAAAAGAAAGCACGATTTGGAGAGAGATAAAACTACTTAAACAGCTGAATTATTCACACAGGCTTCTGACTAGTCTTTGTGATCTCAATAGACTTACTATTTAAAAGTTTATGGGCCTCAAATTGAAAGTAATTGCCTTCCAGTGTCACAGACTTAATAACACAACAAACCTTTTTGATAGCGGCGATATAGGCGGAAGCTTTCTTTTTGTTGGTGAGCATACTCTCTGCCTGCAGCGGATTGAGGACGACTGTGCTCCCTCTTGGACAGTAGCCCGATGATGTGAAGAAGTCCAAGTTGTTGCTGAAGAACGTGGCAATCTGCAACAAGTTACCGGGACATTACCATTCATGTTGTGCAGTTCCTTCGGCAGAGGAAACCCAATTAATGTCTACGTTGCTCGGTGCGAACGCTCGGCATTCTGCTTAGCCTCAAATTAATGAGTGTTTTAGAGCAGAGAGCAGAAAGATGATTCCACCACAACGTGTCCAGGATGATAAACGTCGGAGCAATTAAGCTTTTGCCGGCTCTCAAAGTACACGTCCGGAGTCTTCGCGTTACTCCGAGCATCAACCCGTCGGACGGCAAGACACACCTCAGCCAAACGTTCACTTAATTCACAAAGAGGAGTCGTTTATCTCTTCACTGGGACCGGGGAGCAGCTGTACAAACTCAGATTTGGATGGTATCTTTCAACATTTAACAAATGCACACCTGAGTCCCGCCGATCAGTGTTATCACATTAGTGTGATCCAGTTGCAGTAAAAACTCACAAACACATGCAATCAAGCTTTAAAGCTGGCAAATATCACAGGCAGCTTACACATTGAATACAAGCGTGACTGCTGCCTGCCCCCTGTTGGCCATACCTTGCCAGTGCTGCTGGTCAAAGAGCCCAAAGATCCCAGCAGGCATTCGGTGGTGGTGGAGAGCTTCTGAGTGACAGTCGGCAGCTCCTGCTCAATGCTCGCCTTCTGGTTGTAATGCTTTGACATCTCTGGATGGAAAAAGAGCAAAGAAAAGGTCCATTTTCACAAGTATCGTTTAAGTTCACCAGGCTAGATAAAACAGGTAATTAAATGCTAAAATAGGGGTATTTCTGGTCCTACCATTAAATAACGGAAGTTTAAACAATGATTTTGTAGGCGTTAAATACTCATGACAACTGTTCATCTACATTTGTTCCAAGACAAATTTTACCACCAAAAACTAGTCTGGTGTGCAAAAATGTCCAATAATCACCGAACATAAATATTTGGTACTGCAATATGACAATATGACACTAAAGCCTTTGGGTACTGACTCATCCAATGTGTGCTGTTTTTGTTTTGGTTGAGAAAACAGCTAATCAGGGTTTTATGAATGGATCATGTTTTGTGTGTTTCAACGAGCCAACTGCGCTGCTCACCTTTAATGGCGTCGTGAAGACTGTGCAGGCCTGCAGCCAGCTGGGTGAAGACAGCCGAGGTGCTGCTCTGTGGCATGGCGTCCTGCCGAACACCTGAGACACGTCACACACACACAATTGTTAAGCCTATTAACACTCAATCTTTTTTCTGATAGACCACAAACATGTAACGCTAATTAAAATCACTGGAAGACGTGTGAGAAAGTGCATTTAGCGGAAAGACCTGAAACGTCGATTTAACCTACTCGGTAAGGCCAAAATTTGAATGTAACTCTGCAGTTTCTCGAACACAGATGTTACTCTCTTCATGTCGCTCTTCAGCTCCTGGTTTTTCACAGTAAGGGCAGTCGTACAAAGAGGGGCCTCACTCTCTTCTTCCAGGCTGAAAAGAGAAGATAAGCCATCAGCAAAGCCTGCTCCGCTGCACTACTCCGCTTACCACAAAAATCACACAAAAGCACTGACCTTTTCAGCTGGTA
Organism: Lipophrys pholis; assembly: GCF_963383615.2. Lineage (NCBI taxonomy): Eukaryota > Metazoa > Chordata > Actinopteri > Blenniiformes > Blenniidae > Lipophrys > Lipophrys pholis. The sequence continues at coordinate 13,857,082 of NC_137642.1, read as the reverse complement.
GGGAAGAATCTTTAGCAGAAAGCTGGTGTATGAGGAGAAATGATCAGCAAAGCTCTTCAGCTTGACCACAGTTTCCTTCAATTCAACAACACACTCGATTAATGACTGGCTCAATTACAAAAAACAAAATACTTTGGTCCCAAACTCACCAGTACTGTGACAGTGTCCTCTGTGATGCTTTGGTATAGTTGCAGAAAGCTGTCCTCCAGGGGGCGCACATAAGCTGCATTCTCATGCAGATATTGTGAAAACTAAGACAAGAGAAGAACTTGAGTCCAAGTTGTTCAATAAATCTCGTCCTTATCTAAACAATCCTCATCTTGATGCCTCATAAAATAGATTCCACAGCTGTCAAACTACATTCCTTCCCCACCTTCTGGTTGAGAGGCGAGATTGGCTCAATGGAGGAGTCCAGAGGGTAGATGTGCACTCTCTGCTCTGTGTAGGAGTGGAAGTTCAACAGGGCTGCTACCAGATCTTGGATAAAGCTCAGGGCCTGGCCTGCCACGTCCCGTGCCTTAAGCTGAATTAACAGAAAGACAACACAACGATTTTAAATACTGAGTGAATTGGCTTAAAGCACAGGGGTGTCAAACATGTGACCTGCAGGCAAGCACGCCATGGGCTGCAGATTGTTCACCTTGAAAAGCAAAAGGTCTTTTACCAACAGACATGATCTTTCAGATTGTTTGACAGACTTGGAGAGTCATAAGCTGTGTTCACACCCTTCAGGTTCATGCAGCCTGAATCTCATTTTTCTGCCCATAATTAACTCAAGTCAAATCTTTTCTTAAACATGCCTGAAAAGCAAAATACTGATTCCTCCAATCAGATCCAAAAGTATGCTTTTTGACGTAATGACATTGAAATTCAAATTACAAGCAGACATGGTTTTTGGATTTCTCTGTATTTTGCAACAGGAGGCCTTGTTAAAAACAGAATGTTAGATTTGGACTTAATGTTGGAAAAAAAAGCTACTTGTTTGTGTTTTATCAACCAATATATAAAAACATAGAATTGTTGCTATTGAATCACGCTGACATTGTATTGTCCTGGAATTCTTGAGATCAAATAGGTTTGCACAATGAGTTTAACTCCCCTGATAACCAAGTATGTGCTCTGCTACTACGACATCTGTGAAATAACTAGACAAACACAAACAAAAACAAAATTGAAACACGCCTCGGGGGAAGCAAACGTTCTAAGGTGCAACCGCTTCTGTGCTCTTCCTCACCTGATGCCTCCTGTTGTGTGACGGCACATTCAGGCTGTTGTATTCAGTGAATTCTGCAAAGATGATGAAAGAAAATAAACACAGGTGAACATCGGTCTGTACAGTTGAAGTCGTTTACCCTCCTGCGGAGCAACATTACACCTCGGTGTAATGTTACACATTTCCCTCCGGAGAATCACAAGTTACAGTATCAGTGACGGAGGTACGATTGCTCCGAAATAATGCCAGGTACTCACTGGTGTCATTGAAGGGCACTTTCTCCAGGATAACACTGCTGCTTTGTTTCACCTGCCTGTTCAGCTCAGACTGGCTACGCTTCAACTGCTGCTGACTGCATGGAGAGACCAAACAAGTCTTTAATGTTTACAATATACACTTTCATAGGTAACACACAGTAATATCATATCATTTTGATTGAGACTAAAACCGTAACATGCAGACATTGTGTAATGCTGGTTCCCACCCTTCAAAGTGGTTCCTGAGTCTGCAGAATGCCATGTTCACTGCATCAATACATTCTCAAATTGGATAGAAAGAACTGTAAAATTTAGGAGAGGAGTTGCTTATTTGCTGACAAGAAATATCTCGAAAAAGCAAAGGTTTGGAGGATGATGGGGGATCTTTTAATGATTCATAAAGTTTTGCTGATGTTTAATTTGTAATGGGGTATCGAGTTGCAATCACAGCTCCTATCCACAGAGACTAACCCAGAATACTTAATGCAGTAACCATGGCAACTCGTCAGGTAAAGCATTATTTTTGAGCAGATTCTGGCAAAACTCTGTGAACATCATTTTCTGGGGGATTGTTTGTATTATTCCTTTTGTGTCTACATTTAAACTTTAAAGAGTTAAAGTTAGAAAGACAACCCTTTGGCTTGGATCATCCAGGAATAAGTCAACATCAGGCTCGACAAAAACCTTTTTAATGACACATTGGGTTGGGGATAGTTTGTCGGAGCAAGAAGACATTGATAGCGTGCAGTGGGAGGCTCATCGGCTCTAAAGAAGACTGGGATATGGTTTCTAATGAAATAACATACTTCTGTGTTCAGGTTTCACCAATTCTATGATGCTGTATGTGCATGCACTGCTTGCAAAAAACCAAAAAAATATCATTATTGACTAACGTACCACTCTTCTGTTCGCATTCGACATTCTTTTGCTTCCCTCTCCAGAGTTTGTGCTTTCACCTAGGGAAAAATGGAGTATCCGTTGACTTCAATGGACATAATAAAAAAGAAAATAAAACAACCTAGTATTTACTTCATAATTCGTCTGGATAGTCTCACCTCTAAACGTGCTTTGTCACTCTGCAGCCGCTCGATTGTTTCCATGTACTTTGTGGTGAATCCGTCCACAACAGCCCGATGCTGCTTGGCGTCCGCCTCCAGCTCGTCCAGTCGCGCCTTCAGCTCAGCCTCCTGCCTCCTGTGCTGCTCATCAGCTTCATAAAACTATTGAGTACCCAGAAGAAGCCATTACATACACAGTCCTCACAGTAGTTTAGCAGTTCAGGCAGTGTATGCAAAAGTATGGCATTTGATTAGTATGAACATTAAAAAAAAAAAAAAAAAACATCTGCCTACTTGTATATGAAGTCGCTCATTCTCTTCAATTTTTTTCTGCAGATCCTCATCAAAAACACTCTGGGTCTGTAGGCCGTGCTGGGAAGGAGAGTCTCCTTTGGTCTAGGTTTTACAAAGAGTAAAGTGCACAATTACTAAAGTTATAAACGGAGCAAATTCGATCAGTCTTCAAAACTAATATCATTGCTTTGCAAGATCAACTTCACATGGTTATTAAAAAAAAAAAATAATTGAAAAAGAACACATTCACGATCCAGTTTCTTCTATCCAAACGTGTGGCAACACCCTTCTGTCCCTCCCGCCCATGATCACCTTCCCCTTTTTGCCTCTGGCTTCACTCGCCGCCAGCTCTTCTTGTAGGAGCTCCACCCGCTTTGCCAGCTGTTGGTTCCTGAAGCTGAGACTGTCCATCTCCTGCTCTTGCTTCCTCAGGCTCTGGTCTCTCTGCTTAAGTTGCTCCTGAGACACAACAAAACATAACAGTGGTTAACTAAACACACACCAAAAAAGTAAACAAAAAACAACAAAGTCAAGCTCGAGTTAATCAGTTGATGTACATAACTAATGTAACTAAGGGTAAAACTATATGATTATATATTCAATTGGGTTTGTTTTGCTAACATATGAAACAGGATACTCGGCGACATACAGTTTGACTCTCAAGCTATGTGTATGTATGTGAATATAGCAGGATTTATTTTCTGGCTATTCTTAAAGAGTGTCACTGCAGATAAATGTACAGTATGTTGCTGCAATTCCACGTGATACTTTACCTTTAGTGAGGCAGAGTTGGCCTGTTCATCTACAACCCCTTTCTTTAGCACTTGGTTCTGAGCACGGAGCTGCAAAAGACATGCAAAGTATTACCATGCGATATATCAACATACGTGTGTGTGTCAGTGAGTTAACGCCTTGGACTTGTGTTTAGGTAGTAAAAGCCTGACTAAGGACAGTGGTTGCTAACAGAAACTTGTATTCCCAACACATGTGCTCATATGAACTTGTATTGGACGCTTCATCTGCTGTTGAATGTACTCCAATTTCGTTTAAAATTTATCAGAAAATCGCCAAGGAGGCAGGGATATATGGAAGCATATAAACACCATCTTAGGGTATTTTATACAATGCAATCGTCTGCAAAGTGCACAACTTGCACATTATAGAGTAACGTCAGTAAAATTTTGCCAGGCTGATTTCAGATCCTTTACTAAATCATCTGACCGCCTTTTGATTTTATACATGTTAATATCAATCTTGTGTAGACAAGTATCCAAAATAAGACTTATGAGACACACCACGTTTATGTTAAGTGCATTTGAGCTCAGATTCTGTGAAAGTCGTAAACATAATATTATTAGTTTGGAGGAAAACTTATGGTCACACACCCATTAAAAGTTTTTCTGTATTAGTCTCTGTCCAATGGAGGGCGAGCACATTTGTGGTCATTACTGGCATGAAAAGGAAGTTCTCAATAAGAATCACGTATGCAGGATGTTTTGTCAATTTGAACATAACTTGGTCTTAATGCAGTAAAACAGCAGCCGCTATATTTTCATTACATTCAGCATTGTACAGTCGGATCTCCAACTATCCAAAACAATAAAGCTGAAAAGACTGGCAGCATGTATGGAAACTACTTAGTCAGCAACACTTCCTGTTGCAGGACATAATGTTTGGCTGAAGGGGAGATTTGAAGAGGAAGCAGCCAACAGTCCCCCGTGATGTCAGCTGACATAGACACAAAGGGTATGAGTAACTACAAATGCAGGCATAGGCAAGAATTACTTTCAATTAAATGACAAATTCACCTTCAGAAAGGATTATGAACCTGGAAAACAGCATTAAGTCTCGACAATAAGGGGGAAATACAAGGTTGATAGCACATTTGTTTATGTCTAAGTTTAACTAAGTGCTGAAGAATAGATAAACTAACAATCACTAACAATACCTCGAATTACATTAACTTAATCATTCAGAATTTAGTTTAGTTCAACGCAATAACTTTGATTTAAGATGGGATAAGCTACAACAGACTTCTTTTTAAGCTTAAGCCTCCTTTTAAAAAAAAAAAAAAAAAAAAAAGAAGCAGCAACGTTGTCAATGAAAGCTAAATCACAGCATGGCAACTACTCCCACAAAATGAAAATCTGATATTATATAGTTAGATCAGTGTAGGTGTAAATGTGAATAAATAGTCAATTAGCTGCATACTCATAGTAAAGCCCAGATCACTGTGTGTTTTCATTGACAGGTTGTCTGCAGGACATATTAAAAAAAACGACTTTGAGTATCTTACATGAGTCGTCACAAGTGCTTAAAGTGAAATTACTATTGAAATGGGAGGCGCGGTGAGGCTAACGCTAACATAGCAACAGTGACAAACAACTTTATCCACACGGAGTATAAACAGACGGTATTTTTACCTTTGAATACTCCTGCGCCAGCTTGCTATATTTCGCCTGGAGGTCTGTAACGTTTGCCATGGTGGCCGAAAACGTTTTCCCAGTCGATAAGTGTTGATGCTAAACGATACAGTTAGCGAGCTCGGAGGCTGAGCTACTCAAAGCCCGCACCGCACGCTGTCAAGCCGGCTGAAATGTCCTCGGTGGTCGCGGTGAGCTGGATGTAGCTCGGCTAACCCTGCTTGTCTCTTCCGCTATCACTGATAACCAGTCCAAAGCGACTCGTTAATAGCGGAAACTAAACTCGGACACATTGTGACAGAGAGACGACCATGAGTCCTGAATACAAAAATTGAATAAAAGAACAGGGCAGCGGTCATCTGACGTTATTCCGAATGACAATGATGTTTTCTTTAAGTTAGCACTGTTAGCATTAGCCCACTGACGGGCCAGCAGCTAATTTGCTAAGTAGCAAAACAGATCCGAGCGGAACGTGCGGGTCGGTCTCATCTGACAGCTGCACCTTCACTTCCGGTGTCTGGACAGCTGCTGCTAAGATGGTGAAGCGGCTAAACACGCCGATACATCACAGATAATGTTTTCATTTTGGAGCCGACACGCAAATTTGCACCTAAATGAGAACAGACAAGGTCAGATGTCAGAGTTCAGACTGAAGAGAGATGGAGAGCCGGTGAGCAGGGCGCCGTCTACTGTCGGACTCCACAGAGCCAGGCTCAATGGATGGATGGATGCAGTATTTTAATTATTGTTTTAGTCAGTCCCAATATAAGTCCATGTAAACACTTTGAAAGTCCCAACTCTACTTTTATGTTTTTGCGAGTCTTTGAGCAGAATTTTTTTATCAGTTGCCTGATACATTTTTTACAATCCGAATGTAATTGCATGTTTTATAAACCTTTAATACACCTTCAATTGTAGGTGCATTCGGCATAACGTGATGCTGATTTAATGTGTCAGGTGTGTTCATGGTCGAGACAATGAGGTTTCTTGATTAGTTTGATTGAAAGTGTGCACTGACAACATGTATCTCCTTCACAATAATTTTCTTTCAGTGTAATTGTCAGAGGTGCAACCACCGATTTGGTCTGTGCAATCATTTGGTTTAATTCACCTGATCATGGGGATGGATATTGTTTTCATGTAACTGCTTTAAAAAAGAAGAATTCCCTTTCTTCTCCTTCACATCAAGAGACCTGCAGGTAAATTAGGACATTTCACTTCTAAATTATTTACTGCTGTGTTTTATTGTTGTATTGGCCGTGATGAATAAAAATAAGGTCAAAAATAACAGCTGTGTCGACGCGCAGGCCGAGATAGTCTCCGCGACTTCCCTTTAAAACGCACATGACCTCATTTAGACTGGAAGTGAAATGACATGTTGCTAATGCATCCATCACGGCACAAATCCTCCACGATTAATTTAACCTAATCCATAATAATCTCTTCAGAATTTCCCCGCACAACTATCACGTTTTCTTACTCCCCTCTGCTGTCATCTCACCAGTCCCGGCCTGCAAATGTATACAGGCAAAACACAAACTCTCTCACACCACAGCCAGTGGCTCTGGCATTGTCTGGTTGCCTGGCAACTGTCGGCGTGGCGTGGTTGCTAGGGCCGTGTGGGAGGGGGGGAGGTGATGCTGCTCTGATTTCCAGCTGAATTGAGGCAGTCAGTAGGGAGAAGCCCCCCTCTTCCAGCCGACACACAGGACTCTATTGAACAATAGAGCTGTGCCAGTGGGCCTGAGGCTAGTCAGACAAGCCCTTGTTCAGGGTCACTCTGTGTTCATCCCTCAGTCCTCCATGACTAATTAACTTACAGCGAAGAGTGTCGTTAGCACATTTGATGATGCATCCATCACCGGCACAGCCCGAGAATTTACATTAACGTGAGGTGCTTTTCTGGCCGCCTGCCATGCCGGTGGATTTAGAAACAACAAGCAGAGGGGAAAGAAAGGGAAAGTGTGTTGGAGCCGCCACACGTAGTGCTGAGCACAGCTTGTGCAGTCAAAACAGAGCTGAACTGCAGGACTTGGTGCAAAATATTTGCCAGCTGTAACGTGGTTGTGTGAAAACTGAGAAGCCTAAACCACCACTGGCTAGAATGCACATCGTGTGGCCTTCACAGCAGGTGGCAATGTTGATCCAGAATTTTCCAGATGTAAGATAATATGAAAGTGATGGTATTTTAAGGCTGTGATAAAGCAGTGTTAAAAACTCAGATGCTCCAAAAAAAAAAAAAAAAGTATGCACACAGTGATAACAAGAACAGGTTTTTATTAATATTTTGTAATACCATATATAATGCAATTGCATATCTTTGGCGAAAATAAATCTTATAAACATTTTATCAACAGAGGTTAGCATACAAAAACAAAAAGGTGTGTCGGTTCAATAGACATGGCAGACAACTGACACAAACTGATACTGGGTTGGCAGCTTTGTCGAACGCTTATCACACCCCTGGGAAACTGCAACAGAATCACATATTCAATTTTTAATAATAGCTGTTGAGCGATGGACCAACTGGGCTTTGAGTTTGTGTACGTCCGGGGACCCCACAAGGTTTTCTGTAGCTCATCCACAGATCAGCTCGCTCTGACTCAGTGTCACTTTGAGACCAACATATCTTTTCTTCTGCAACTGCTACAGAAATAATGAGATTATTCGTCTACTAGTCCGTCTAGAATTTCTCTGCAGTTATTCCTATAGTCACATGTCTGAAACTACACAGCAGCATCCCGGGCACTCGGTTCTGTCTGATCCAGTTTACAGTGACTCAAAACATTTCAACATCCCATAACACTACCTGGAAGCATGAGTGGCAGTCTTCTTTTTATTGATTCTATTCTTGGATGAGGCTTAGAGCTAGTCTTCAATCTGTGACCACTTCAGGTCATCACAGCTAAACATAAACCATACATGTGACACATGTAAAAAAACAAAAGAGTAAATCAGCTTCTACGGTACACGGGGGGGGGGGGATGACTTGCTTTTCTAAACCCCAGGTGTACAATGGTTTTGGCAACAAAAAGGTTTCAGGATCAATGTTAAAATCATTGTCGTCTATCCAGCCTCACAAAAAGCAAAACAAAAAATTAACAAAACCTGGCAGTCATTGTTAAAAAGGAAAAAAAACACCCGCTCTAAAGACAGACATTGGCAAAATACTTAATCACTGTAACAAGAAATGGGGGGGAAAAAAAAAAATAGTATTGCTGTAAAACAAACAAGAAAGAACTAAATACTTGAGAGGAGTTCACAGAATGAGGAAAGAAAAAAAAAAATGTGCCCAGTCATTTGTTTCAAACGACCGGTGTTTGATAGAGTATGCATTCAAAAAATCCCATAAATTAAAGTCATAAATAAGGTGATGATTAATGAACAATAATTTGTTCTTATTTTTTTTCTTCACAGCTAAACAAGACCAGTGTATGCAAGTTGTACTTCTGCAGCTTACCCTGCAAATAAACAGTTCCCACTCTAAAAGAACTAAAATAAACCCCAACAGGTCAGTTAAGTCACTGTACTGGCCAGAGTCATCTCCCATTTCCTGCTTCAGAGAAGTCCAAATCTTCCCGACACTGTGGCAGTGGGGATGGGGGGGGGGGATATAGCGACAATGGCCCTTTGCACTTTTCTATCAGTGGCACGAGAAAGTGTTTGGCACTGACCATGCATGTGATACGAACAAGTCACAGTGTGATCTTATATTGTGGCAAAAATAAAAAATAATTTAAATTCCAGTTTGTTACCCTTGTGCTCGTCCACGGTACGCTGCAATGGTCGCTGCCACGCAGCTTTTTTTTTTTTTTTTTCTTTTTTTTTAAGAGCTCAAATGAAAACTATGTTACAAGTGCAACTTCCCCTCAGCAAACTGCACGCATTCAACTGATAATAAACACTCCATTTCACAGCTTGAGAAGAGAGCGGGCGCTTCCTTATTTTGTTCTAGCAGGAAGAACAAGGACGACAACGCCAGCAGTCAGCCAGAACAGAGGGCACAACATGAGAGCAGCAGGTCTTCGATATCTCACCATGCAGGCGACTACACACAGAGCAGATCTCTTCTTTCTGGCCGTGGCTACACCGTCCCCTTCCCGACAGTTGAATCCGCCCAGAGGATTTTTTTTTTCCTTTCTAAAAATCGGAACCAAAATCAGACACAACTTCTATCAAGTTGTGTAAGTCTCCACATTCAGCGAAAAATGGCCCGTACAATTTCGCAATTTACTCTGTCCATGGGGCAAAGTGCATGGACAACACACACAAAAAAAAAAAAAAGAAGGTATAATCAAACTCCAAATCCGGATAAAGAACACGGCGTTGTGGTAATTTTCCATCCCCCCCTGGTCCTTACTCTTAACCAGGTCTGCATTCGAAAGCACCAGAAGCAAGCGGAGCACCAAGCAACCCAACAGTAGATCTGTCGTCACGTCAGCACATAAATATCACTGGAGCCTTATTTATCAGTAGTAGAGAAGCATCTTCTCATTTTGACTGTTCTCTCAAGTTCAGGCTGGAGTCGACATGCACTGTGACAAACACGCAAAAACTTAAAAAAAAAAAAAAAAGAAAAAAAAAAGAAAAGTTCTACAGATAACCTATGAGCACGCAGTGAACATGTGGCAGATTGGGGCAGATGTTCACTTTGCATAGGCTGTCAAGCAAACATGAACGTATATGACACAATGAGTGAATGGGGATCGACAGGACGAGCAGCGACGAAAGAAACAACAATAAAAAACAAAAAAAACGAGTAAAAGAAAAACAGTTTGTGTGGTGATGGCTGCACAAAACTGAGCTCAGTACCATAGCTAACTTTGCAACTAAATTTGGCAGTGGCAGAGTAATACTATTCCCACATCCTGCAAATCCTGAAACACAGCCGAAGCTTGTGCGTAGTAAGTTTATCGCATAACAAGATCATAATACTACTCCATTCGTTATCTTAATTGTAAAGTTTAACTAGCATACTCAACTCGGTAAAAACGCCACCAAGGAACAATGTCAGAAAGTTAAGGTTGTGGATTAATTATTGCATCTCTCTTATAAGAGGATTCATTGAGCAAGAACTGCTTTTCAAACAGTGGCAACTTTTTTTTTTTTTCTTTTTTCTTTAGCACAAAAAGGAGAAATTGAACACCAGGAGGTTAGATTCTCGTCTGTTACAAACATGCACTCATTCGCTTCATAAATAGATTCACTTGGAAGAGGATACAGGTTTGAGGAGGAAGCATGCAACGCCTTGAGTTATAAAAGCTTCAGCTTTTTCCCCCCCCCCCATTTTGTCTTTCGGAGAGGAAAAATTCTTGAATCACAATCTTCTTATCCAACAGATGTAGGCAAGTTGTTTTGGATAGGTATCTCGATGGTTCTCCATAGCCCAAACATCCACCCCCAGTAGTTACCCCCGAGTTACTCTATATGGCTTTGTTCTCCTGTGTGAACGATACTATTGCCATTTGTTTTGTTGGACAGAGATACTCCCAAACAAACCAAAAAAAAAAAAAAAAGGCTCAAAATGGCCAATGAACGATCAGGTAAGGAGAAGGAGGCACACTGGGACACATGATCAGGGGTCAGAGGTTAGGATTCACAGGATCTGGAGTCTTACGGGGGCAAAGGAAACTTTATTTCCTGTTAAGTTTTGTGCTCTTGACAGTGCGTTTGGATCCCTCTGTGCAGCTACGTATACCGGCGAGGTGCAGCAGGGACCCGGCCGCTTCCTTCAGCTCCTCGTCCAGCTCCACCTTCACTTCACGCCGTGCCCTCTTGCCGGCGGGCCACTTGATGGCGGGCGGACATCGCGAGGTCTGGTGGACGCCCCTCTCGTCCCAGAGATCAGAATCTTCATCGCTGTGGAAACCCTCGCTGCCGGCGCGGCGAGACTGCCGGCGTTCGCAGCCTCCTTCGTCCAGGGAGGAGAGGGAGGAAGAGGAGGAGCGGGAGGAGCAGCGCTGCAGAGCCACGCTGCTGTAGTTATGGTCCTGCTTTGGATCGCTGCTCACCAGAACAGAGTCGGGTCGGGAGAGGTCCAGTGGGCCGTCAGAGTTGCCTGAAGCAGACACAGGATTCCACAGATAAATCACAAAAGTTCACGTTCAAATACAGAGAAGATTAGTTAGGTTTTAAAGAAGATGATATATAGTAACCTTGAACAAATTTGAGAAGGTAAAAAAATCAGAATTCAGTTGCAGAGATACACTCTAGCATTAGCGTGTTTTGTTAGTTACAGAGCAGGTATGAAGCAGAACTAAGATTTGTTTTGGCCCAACGGGGAAAAGCGGATATAAAAATAGCTCTCTGTATTCATGTGAAAGCAGCTTTAACAACGGTGGGCAAGTACAGATAGTAACAAAAACACGGGCACGTTAAATGTTGCTTAGAGGAGCTTTTGCGAAGCAACTAAAAATACTAAAAATGATACAGTAACTGAAAACAAAAAGCTCAATTTTGAAAAATATAGACATGAAATTAATACTTGATCACATTGAAATATCAAACTTTCCAAAACTATTTTTACACATAACGTTTTACACTATCTGACACAGCTATTAAATATGTTTATTACACTGTCCATACGAAACTGTAAAGCAAATGCAATAAATACTGTCGGTGGAATTCCTGTGCAATAACCACAGTTTTGCTTTTACACAACCAGAGGACGCGTACACCAAAAATCAAAGCACACAAAAATGAACGAAAAATTAAGCAATGACAGGGTGGCATGTTGGGGGTTGAAGACAAAGACCTCTGAGAGTAAATGAAAGTATGCTGCTCGTGGATTCTCTTACATGGGTCAACGTGGTGCCCAGGGGCAGAGTTTAAGAGCATCATGGCAGTGGCAGCATCAATGTCAGACTCTGGAAGAGGAGAGAACATGCATGATGGTCAGTCCTATGGCGTGAGAGCATGGTGGCCTGACATCTCTGCTTGGACTGGGCAGACTGGGCACCTTAAACTTGCCATGCAGTGATCCAGTCCGTCTTCACTGAATGGACTGAAAATATGGAAGATTTGACTACATAAATAAGAGGATAGATTGAAGCCGCTGATCCTGAGAGTGCATCCGATCTTTTCAGAGCTGACAAAGTGTCTGAGAGCCTCATAGCTCACTTCTGGGGCTCTAAATTATTAATGATTACAGTGAGACTGAGTGCTCGACACTGAGCACCGGCAGAACCTCTGCCTGTCGTCAAGGTTACAAATCCAGGAGGCAAGGGGGAGGAGGCCGAGACATCGACTGGAGGTTTTCGACAGTATGGTCTACATGAGGCATCAATGACTTCAAAACAACAAATCAAACCAAGAGTTGGGGATAAAAAGCACGGTGATGCTGAATGTTCTGGGACTGAAATGTGCAAAGGCAACGGAATCAAAATACTACACAAACACAAGCTGGAAAAACTGCACTTTACACGTCAACATGTTTTTTTTTTTGTTTTTTTTTAAAGGGCAGGCAGCCTTTATTGTATATGTACACATTTAAAAGCGCAGTGGCGTTCTCACCTTTGAATGAGCAGCCTTGTAGAAAGAGATGGCGAGGGGGTGAGGAGGCACTGCAGAGAGTAAACAAGACGTGGAGGGTCAGGTTTATAGTTTTCCAAAAGGATTCGAAAGGAAAAGTCCAATTTCATCCTAATTCTCAGTGTGTGAATAAAACCAAAAAAAGAAAAACGACAGGTTGGTTATGCGGTTTAAAATATGTTTGCCAGGAAGTGCTGAATCCGATAAACAAGGAGCAACAATTTCCAGCAACATCAAAGTGGACGGTCTCTCAAAAAACGCGGCTCGTAGGCAGTGAGGGATGACGGTTTACCTGGGTGGGGAGGCGGGTGGTGTGCAGAAGGCATGTGTGGCTGGGAAGTGCTGCTTCTTAAGGGCTTGGATTAAGTTGGGGCGGTACTCGGGGTCGACGCACCAGAGAGAACCTTTTCCGTTGGCCTGCAGGACAAAGCAGGGACGGTCAGACTTCTGCACACCAGGCGACACGGGACAACTTGCCAGAAACTTGTTGATAACACATGCTGGTCATTCTGACCTACAGTGATAAGACGTGCTCACTTTGAAAATGAGACATGATCTAAAACCTTTTTGTTTTAAGCTCAGAAGGTATATTGATGGTGTTTTTTTTATTTATTTTTTAAACATAGTTGAAGTTCAAATTGAACATTTACAACCAGAAATCATTGGATCATTGAATCCTAACAAATGTGTTCACCGCATTTCCTTCCACAACCTCTGCTTCGTTCATATGAACCTTTGTGTCAAAATACACTAGTTGTAGGAATATTGTATAGCAGTGCATGTGTTTAGTAGATCAACTTCATGTATGTCGTAAACAAAAAACAAAGTGGTTAAAAAAAATAAATAAATCTACAATGTGTCTTTAAACATTTCAGAATCAGAAATCAATTTGGGTGATCCGTACAGCTGAGTAATCGCACATCACCATGAATGTCACAATCATCATTTATCAGAAAAAAAAAGCATGACCCCAGCTTTTCACAAATTACTCACTTCACTTTGAAGCACTTTTACAGAGCACCTTTTAAAACACAACCAGCTCTGACTGGAAAACAAGAAAAAAAAAAAAATAGTACTAACTTCCCAGAAACCTCAGCAGACACTACGCATGAGTAAACTGTAGTGACAGCATATTGCACAATGTAAATGGCAAAAGGAAACGCTTCTCCAAAGTCATAAACAATACTAGGAATTCCTCGACAGCCTCTACAGCACAAGAACATTTTTTGCAAAACAGCCACTGTGAAGAATTTATTTGTCTGCTTGCGACGTGTACGGGGATTGTATGTCACTTTATCTGATGTTGGCGTATTTCTGCCCAGTCTGGGAGAATAGAGGGAGGGAGGAGAATAACCTTGACTCAGATTACCAACCAGCCCTGATGCAGGAAGAAGGAAACGTCTCCATGGCAACGGAAACCACCAGCCAGTGTCATGTGAAACTGGTGCTGGTGTCTCAGCAGACGGAGGAGGACTCACACTGTGCACCTGCATGACGGGCGGCCTGTCGCGCACCGTGTTGCTACTTGCTGAGCGCTAACCGCCATCGACTCCTCGTGTGAGAAAGTATCAGGTCTGAACCAGACGCGGCGTTCGCACAATGGCATCAAACCACACCTCCAAGTATTGATGAAGCGGATTTAGACTTTGGGAGCATTAAGCATTCAATACACGAGGAGTTTTAATTGTGAATGCCGTTTATGGAGTCATGAACATTCACCGATATGAAAAACGTTTGAAAACTTTTCATTCCTGATGGCAAAATGTCTCTTATACAATGGTTCACGATTTTAGGATGTGTGTACAACATTAGCAATATTGGCTCCATGACTAAATACAATGAAGACATCTCTGAGGATATTTCAATAATGCCTTTTCCCACAGTCTAAGTTATTCTCTGTGGGTTTTAATAATGGGAGAGAAGTTGACAGAAATAAGACAGATATAGTCAAAATGTAATAAAAACCCTTGGAAAAAATTACAGCACCTTTATTGTTGAGTACAAACTTGTTTTCATGCTGGCCATTCTACTCTTATTGACCCTGGATAATAATAGATTTATACTGACTGATGTGATGCAGAAGAAACGAATTATGCTGAAGAGACAAACAGATTTCATTCCCATTATCACAATTTGTGTGTTACTTTCACCCACTCTTGTAGATTTGCTGCGTTTCAGGTTGAATACTTCATGCTGTCATGTGACATTATGACACAATTTCCTTACATAGACAAGCTGAAATCTTACCAATAACACAATAGGATTTTATTTTCGTCAACTAGAATGTGAGAGCATGATATGATCGTCTATTTCTAAACATATAATGATTATAATTGTATTGTTTTAATAATGAAGACTTTCATGGCATACACAGAGTTTGTGCAGTGTATGCATTGTGTCCTTCTGTCACTTGTACAGGATGGAACCTATCTACTATTTATTACTGTATACAGTACAACACAACTTACAAGTGAACTGTTACTCCACCAGAATCGTGTCGAAAAAGACTGTACACACACACACACACACACTACCTAATCTCTACACTTAGGATCAGATTTAGTTCTTTCTTTAACCATGACCTTTCAAATTACGACTGAGTGAGACGTTTCTTGGGTTCAAATACTTGCCCTACCTTGCACTGCTTCCTATCTTCTTATGCTGTGTTTGCACTTCTTCTGAAGGAGTATCTGTGACCCTGACTGGAAGCCACCGTTATCGCAGCGAAGTCAGAGGTCCCTGCTGCTGTAGTAAAGACTTGGACACTGACACATGAGCTCCACTGCAGGTTCACACTGCAACAGTTAAAATGCGGTCTTGTGCTCAACAAAGCAAGACACATTTATGCTTGTGGTATTATCAATATTATACTCAGTATCGTAGTGTGTGCAGTTTTCTTATGACTTGCTTCATTTAGTTGGCATTACAGTGTCGACAGTGCTGAGTCAAAGCCAGATCAGTTCTTACGTCAGCAGAACTTATGAGGGCAACATTTGGCCTTACTGAATGAAATTTTCTCACTAGAATCAATGGACGTGTCACATTTGATGTTTTGCTATTTGAAACAAACTGCACTTCCTTTTTAACTTCAGTCATTGACTCACTCACAGCCTCCTGTAGATTCAGTATGTCACTGACAGTTTCTTTGTAACCTTCAACTCAAAGTTGTGAATGTAAGTCAAAAGACACTTTCTTCACGTACCTTTCCCAAACTCCTTTCGACCTTGCGGAAGCATTTGTTCAAGGACAGGTTGTGGCGAACCGAGTTCTTCCAGCCAGTAGGGGCATTGGAAAAATAAGGGAAGTGCTCGAGAATCCAGCCATAGATTTCTTTAACTGGTAAGGACTTGCTGGGAGACTGCTCAATAGCCATGTAGATAAGCAGGGAAAATGAAAACGGGGGCTTAGACTTCAACGAGTCCCGCTCCCTGCTCCTGCCGTGCGATGAAGATGAGGAAGAGGAGGATGGGCCCTGGTTTGGCCCGTAGTCTCCCTCTATGTCGAAGAGGGGACTGCCACTTGGCTGAGCTTCAGGACCCCCCAGGGTGAAGTTCTGAAGCAGGTTCTCGTGAAGCCAGTTGAGGTTAGTGAGTTCCTCATCCTCCGTACCACCGGAGCGATCCACACTAGTTGCCAGCGGACTGGATGCACACTCTGCCTCAGGCAGTGTTCCCACACCGCAAACACCTCTGAGCCCCGTCCGCTCCTCTTGCATACCCGGAATTTCCGTTTTCTTATCTGGTGACATCCCAATGATTGGACCCATTAAATCAAAGAGGTCTGAGGAGAGAGAAGAGAGAGATGCTTGTTAGTGTCAAACGTCACGTGTGCAAAACCTCAATCAGAGTCTTTGGGAAAATGAATTTGAAAACAAAGTTGGCAGAATGAAATAACTGGATGCGACATTTTGGAATGATGTGCTCTTCCAAGCGTTGACCTTGTTTTTATAAGTTTCCCTGGGGGCAGAGGCCCTGTGGCTGTGTCTGTCTGCCTCTATTGCACTCCCAGACCCTCTCACTGCCCCTCAACACCATGGCTGGCGAGGATGGAGAGGCTCTCCGCTCTCCGCTCCCCGCTCGGCACCCCCACCCTCTTGACTTCAAGCCGAGGACCTTTGAGGACATCCTCTTAGGCTACTGAACTGACTTAAGGCGCCACTCCTCAACGCCCACCTCATTTCAGACGAGACCCATCTGCTCGTTATGTGTAAATGAGCATGAAACCATCCAGTGACGGCAGGAATGAGTGGAAGGCCTCCATCTTACGGAGTGGATGGCTCTTACAGACTGATCTGCATTCAGCCAAGATCAAGTCTCAATTTGACACATGCCTGATTAAGTGACGTTAAGGGGCTACAAACCACAACTTGTCAGTCATTTATTCGCATGAGGAAATTCAATATGCGAGCAGCCCTTCAATCTATGACAAATTCCACTTAACCAACCGTATTAATTTGACAATGATACTTTCTTTAATAAGTGGACAGCTGAAGCCTATTATGTCAGACAATATCTAAAGTTTTAGTCGTTTAGCATGTAATCATGTAATGATCGTGCCCATAGGGATGGGCATGGGTACAGTAAATGTTATTTATTTACTTTTTATTTTATAGCAATGCATTAATCCCCAGAGGGGAAATTCCTTCTCGAAATGACCCATCGGTAGCTGCTCAGAGACCCCCGATGCATGTTTTTGGACTGAGTGAGGAAACTGGAGTATGCGGAGGAATCATACACAGACACATGGGGAGAACATTCAAACTCCACACAGACAGGCCCTGGGCCATATTTGAACCCACGTGAGGCGAGAGCACCAACCACTGCACCACCGTGCGGCCAAACTTAATAAAAACATCATTATATGAAAATACGTTTTTGGGGTCTCACAAGATCCGACTGACCGTAAAGCGTTTCTACATAAGCAGTGGTTTTGTATGCTGTTTGTTAAGACCAAGAGCTCTTTGTCTCAGCTCGCAACAAGCTTTATGGCCTGGATGTCACCATGACAACCATGCGGTCCATTCAATTAAAGAGCAGAAATCCTACAGACAAGAGTCAACAACAAAAAAGGTGAGCCATTCTGGCTGACAGTGCTGCAGATGACCATCAGGAAGCCCCCTCTTGCTATGCTTGTATGTGGACAGCAGATGTCCTGGCTCTTGGAGGGGCGGCAGTGGTCATTCTGGAAGAGCAGCGGAGAAGGAGGCAGTAACTACAACTGGAGGCACACAGTGTGGTGGATAGGCATGTCTTTTCATATCTGTGATAACATAAGAACTGGGTCAAACTCCAGTGTTTGCAGAGTGGCACGGAGACAAGAGAGGGAGTGCACCCACACATGAGTCGGTTTGTCAAAGCCAGTCAGTGAGGACATGGATGAGATCAATGAGGAGGTAGTGAAAGGCAAAAATTATCCATCAACCCTACATCAGGAGGAAGACTTGTAGCAGTGGTTGCCTGGGAGTAAAGGGAAAAAAACGTCCTCAGCCCTAAAAGCAAGCATATTTGATTTGACAGGACATCCTTCCTACATTTTATGTGATTGTCTTATATTACATACTTTTAATCTGATCTGTGACAGCATGTGCATTGCATAGATCCTCGCCATTGAATTGTGCCAGTGTATTGGATATACTTCAGCAATTTTGAGCTACAGAAATCAGGAAGTAAGTCAATGGGTATTTTTAAGCCAAAGGCAAAGATACAGTCAGCTTGAATGCTGGAGGACATAACAATAGGTTCAAATGACTGCAGTTACAGAACAAGAGAGAAAAAGGAGAAGAGAAATCAGGGGACAGAGAGAAAGAGAGAGCGTCAGCTCAGGCTCAGTGCTAGTGAGGTAAGCTATGCAAGTTATCCTCAGTCTAGGATGAATCACAGCTCTCAGCAAAGTAGAGCAATCAGATATGTCAGGCAGCAAAAGAACTGCCCATTTGTATTAAAAGAAAAGCTTTGCTTGAGACACCAGAACACACTTTTTTTTTACACGACAGTTTCTTACTCGGAATAAATTCACAAAGCGAGGGGAGATGTGCGTAGATACCATCACAGTTTATTTAAGTGACTTCATATCAAGATGATCCCATGGAGCTGTTTTGAAACATATTCAGCCATTTACACACAGATGTTCACACACTTTATGAATAAATACACACAAACGTGTGTGTGTGTGTGTGTGTGTGTGTAATATCTGAACCATGGAAGTATAAAACACCTTCAGGCTCCATGTTATCTACCAATGGGGACCAAACTGCTGAACCACACATTGTGTTATTGGTGTAAGTGTAGAGGTGCTACAAGTGTTAAGGGTACAAAAGTGTTGTTGGGAGAATTAGGCACTTGGTGGTGATGACTGATGTCAGGGTAAGAAGCGATGACTTTATTAAGTATATCAGTGGGCCTCATACAGGATGCTGTACAAACATGTGTGGTGATTCATGCTCAGCACCCAATCACCAACTGGCACGTATGCTATTATTAAAAGAAATAGGATTTTGTTATTATTGACAGAAAATAAAAGGGCTGAGGCACAACAGTTGTGTGTGAATTTTATTGCAGCATCACTTTTTACATCTATTCTGTAATTCAAAATGCAGAGTTGCAGCAAAAAGTCAGGAAGTGAGCAAGTGATCAAAATGCATGAATGATTTTAATTTTAAGACTCTTTTTGTTTCACTTCCAAAATTGGAGGTGCATATTTCAAAGTGAAATCCTTGAATCAAAATAAAATTAAAAACTTGCGATGACCTTCTCAATTTGAATCATGAATGATTCAGAATGCCTGTAGATAATGGAGAGATACACTGGAACACTGAGCAACATTTTATCTGTACAATGTGAGAGTGAGTCAAGTTTCTATTGATAATCAGACTGCGATTTGTGAATTAAACTGAAGTAGAAAGACAGGCCCAGCTCTGTCCAAAACTACAGTAGCAAAAACACTGTGATGACAGGCATTAAGGTCACAGACCAGAAAGACAGGTGCTCTGAATCATTTAAAAGGTGTGGCGAAAGTGAAGGTTGTGAACACATCACATAACAGCTCTTTCTTTCTCAGTTACTGCCTGTAAAGCTGATCCAGTATTATGGCTTGGCAAAGTGGAAGAAAAAAAAAAAAAAAAAAAAAAAGGTCAAACAGTGGGTAAAGTTTCCGACCAGTGATTAACCTGAAAGCAGAAGACTTTCACCTCTGTTCTTCTTCACAAACTTGACCCCTCAGCTGTGCCCTTGGGTACCACAGTGAGCTTATCCCCCTTTGAGTAGCTCCTCCAGATGACCGTCATTTGAATATGAAGAGAGGCCGGGTGGATGGATGAGAAAGCTGGTCCTGCTGCATCCAGCCAAACACAGGAAGTGTTTTACCATGACTGCAGCTGGTCAATTACCACTGCTGTTGCGATGATCGTAGTTATCATTGCTCTTATGAAAAGGCATCAAAGAGAGGCGGCTGGGATTGCGATGAATAATGGGGCACTACTGTTTGGAGAGTTGAGAGGGGAGAGGGAGCTAATAAGCCCGACTGGCCTGTTGACTGCTGCTCATTCCTGAAAATACACCAAAGCTGCAACGGTGCTGACCTGATAGCTCATCTGCAAGTTAAAACAGCCCAGCACACCACCAGCCTCATCATATTCATGTGCAAACGGGCAGGCTAACAGCAGGTGCCAAAGCACATTTCCCCCCACTCTTTCAAACTGCTCTTTTATCCTGTTAAGCACTTAGCCTATTCAAAAATACACAAAGACATATGGAGATAGCTTGAAGTGGCAAATCAAGCCGCCGATGTGTCAGATATGTACGTGGGAATGTAAAGGGGATGATGGCAGCGTTGCAATGAAGAGGTACCAGTTTGAGATGTTTTCTGAGAGCGAATCTCACAATCGGGACTCAGTTGCCACGGCAGCCAATGCTGTAAAGGAAGCAATTGTGCTCATGTCTGTGCATGAAGAGAGAGCTAATGTGGGGAGATCAATACAGGCGGAAAATGCTGAGGCCAGCAGTCTGCTGCTGTTCTCCACAAACCTGTCTGACAAAGAGCAGTGGGGAAAAGCCACTAACCAACCTGGATGTCATGGCACGAGTGAGTAAGTGCCAGCAAGGCATACTTTAACACCAGATTCATCCACTAGCTTGCTTAACAAATATATGACATTTACCATTTTGTAATCTGGGCAACAAAATGACAACAACAATTTCACAACTGGAAATCCTGTTATGCCGCGTGTACTTGCTTGGAGTTCTTACCCTCATGCCACACCCTCTTCGCAAGAAGTAAACCAGTCGACACAAACCAGTTACACCTCTGTAACGGATACACAAAGGTGTGTCGCAAAGCCCCATGGTGACGGCTGTTATTTGAAACCCTAACTGATATTTAGGTGACTACTCAGTCTGGCTAGGGTGTTAAAAAATGTGAACGAGACAAAGAGGCACTGGATTGGAGAGTGGAGAGTGACAAAGCAAGGTAACCAAGTGGCCTGGTCTTTCACTATATGGCAGGGTTAAATGTTGTTATTAAATATAAAGCGTTCATCAGTGTGAAGGTTAATGAGACGACCGCTTATACAAGTCTCAATGGTTCATTTTTTATTTTTTTTTTTAAACAAAACAGCTTGATGGATTTAAACGTTTTACTCAGCGCCCTAGGTGAAAGAAAAGGAAAAAGTCTGCACAAAAGCACTACAATTGGCCCCACACTACACTCTTACAAAGGAGCAGTTGTTTTTGCTCTAGTCATGTTTCTAAAGTGCTCAGTATTCACCTCGCACTTTCAAACAGTGGAACGAGAGGGAAGGAAACACCTCCTGCCTGTTGAGGAAGTTCATTTTCAGAAAACAAATTCAGTCTTCAAACAGACAGTTTGGCCCTGCGCTAACCCAGCGCAGAGCTGGAGTGGAGAGAGGTAGCATTTATTGTAGCGGCACTATTTACTTTGGCAATATATGAATTCCACTCGCGTGTAGCTTTTAGAGAACGCCAACAGACAACCCGGCCTGAGCTAATGTATGCATTAATGCAATCGCACACACAAAAAAACGACAAAACAAAAACAAAACAATCGGTAGTAGGTAATAAGGATTCTGATTCAGACACAGTAACTTCCCAGAGTGGCCACAAACTCAAATACGAGACTGCACTTTGACTGTCAACAGAGGTGAGGCCTTCCAAAGTACAAGCCAGTACTGAAACCTTATCTTTAAGGTCATGTGTCTGTAAGGTCAGCGTACCAACACTCACCACCAATCCACATTACAGCACAAAGTCATTTCGTTGAAGTTATTCTTCCTCAATCTGAACCTGTGGGAAAATTCTCAAAGGCAGAATTTAAGTTGCAGTATTTCTGGAAGCACAGAGAAAGAGCCCGAAACAGCTCAAGTCGATGTTTTAACACAAGCTCTTTCAGGAATGTTCCCTATCTGAGATTACTTCCCATGTAAATACAACAAGTGCTTTGCAAATCAAACCTTGTGTTGCTTTACTCACAGGACCTTCTGCGACAATTTTTTTCATTCCCCATAAATCAACACATAAAACTCAAGTCTAATAGAATTTGTTACAGATGTCCATGTCGAGTTCAGTGGGAAAAGAAAGGCTTCAACAAAGAGCCAAGGAAAACAGGGTGAAGTAATTTGTTATAAAAGAGTAAAACAATTTACTAAGGCTTCTGAAGTGAAGTAAATCAACAAAACCCTCTGGCAGCACTGAGAGTTACATTACACCCTAACATAAGTGCTTTTCTATTGCTTCTGTTAAAAATCAAGCAGGTAGAATTATATCTTTTTTTTTTTTTATGTTCACTGTAAACTTGAAAATACCCCTAACACTGTTTTTGGAGCTCAGTAACATTTTTTATTTTTATTTTTTTAATCAGTGTTAATTTAATAACTGAGATCCAGAAGAAAATAAATGCTTTTCTTACTTGAAAAACTAAAGAGAGCAACATTTTGTCAGAAACTGTAAAGTAATGGCAGTTGTTTTGATATAAGACTCAAAAGAGAGTGAAGGTTAAAAGGTAGATGATGCAAAGAAAAGGTGAATAATTGCATATCTATATGATTATAGCTTCCTTAATATGTGAATAGTGCTTGTTTCCTTCAGTCATTTTTAAAGACCAAGCAACTAATAAATTATTTGAAAAGAAAATTCTACAAATGAGCATTAAATACTACTACTAATAAATAGCACAGCTTCATCCAAGTCTTTCTTATATTCAATTCCTTATATTGTACACCAGCTCAATATCCAACGAGCACGCTGGTAGTTATAAAAGTTTTGTGATACATCAACTAGTTCAATTTTTTTTTTAAATATCTAATTAGTAAAAATCCCAATCAAGCCGTTATATCCTCGACTAAGTTCAACACTTATTTTCACACAAACTGGTCATGATGGATTGCTGTTGTTAGAGTGCAATCAATGAAATAAATCTTCTTAATTCAGTTAATGGCGATAAGACAAAGACCTATTGTGACACAGGACACAGCCGTCTTTCCCTCTTCCTTTCTCCCAATCAAGGAAACGGCCACATTAGCGTAGCTCTCAGTGAGGCCGGCCCTAATGGGCTGCATCTCGAGTCCAACCCCATCAGAAATGAGACAGGCGCAGGAGAAGCGAGTGAGGGTTGGGGAGGGGAGGGGAACAGAGGGAGGGAGGGAGGCGAAAGAGTCACTGCATGCCCACCGTAACCAATCAAGAGATCCCAAACAAAAACTGGAACGGTCTAAGGGGCACCACAACATGTACCGAAACAAGGCATGAAAGTCAAATCCTCAAACCCAGACACGTAGAGGCAAAAGGAGGCGAAACAAGAGTTGGAGAAGCAGATCTTAAACTGTTTTGTCTTGTTGTTGATCTTGTGACATCAATTACAGCAGCCTGACCCCAGTTTGTAAAACAGTGGCAGCTGTGGAAAGCAACATAGAGCTTGGGGCAAAAAAAAATATCTGCTTTTTAGCTGTGCTGTGATCTCTCAAGAGTTGCCAAGTGATGTAAAACATCACAAAAATATTCAATATGTGAACAAGACAGAACTGAAAGAGGGGGTCAGGACATGCGCAAACATGACTCTTCAAGGCAGATACATTTGCAACTCAAATTCAGTTCAGTGCTTGATTGGCGGAGTGTCACCGGCCCAAAACAACAGTGGAGGATATACTCGTGGGGACGTCCCTCTATCAAAGAGGTGATCACTCAAGTCAAACGCCACAGAAAGGTCAGAGTCAACAGGCGGCGCCCAGGCTCACTCATTAGCAACATGATCACAAGCAAATAAGAAAAAGAGGGTTTTAGATGACAATTCAAAAACGCAGACTAAGCAGAAATTGTGCTCACAGGTTGTTGCCATGTGTAAAAAGCAACACACTATGCAGACAATAATAGAAGTGTGTGAAAATACAGTCACTCCATGTCTGAACTTCTTTATTTTGCCAGTCGACAGCTATTTCAGCAATATCTGCTTAAATGGAACCTGCTTAAAAATGAAAAGTAAGGGTCACCTTTGGTAATGATGTTCTCCCCAGAGAAGTTTTTAAAAGTGCTGAGTTTCTCAAAGAATCTATGAGAAACTATGTATATTCTGGACAAAGCAACCCAAGCGGTTTCTGCCTCACGGGTTGACTTTCGCAATGAACTCAAAACCACAGCCGCCCAAGTATCTACAGAGTGTGGTGGCTTTTATTTGCACCAGTTCAGAGTACACAACTGTGTGATAAGAGTGGCTGGCAGTGTCACCATTTTGGACTTCTTTCTCTTCTTCTCCTGCTAAGTATTGAGTGTAACAGCTCCGTGCTACAATTCAGGGCTATGCCATTCTTGTACCAGAACATTCAATCTGATATGAAGGCTAAATAAAAACAAGGGCCTCCACTGGATGTAAAAATCTATTTTGCAGACTATTTCACACAATAACGACTGTGTGCTGTGGTGGTCTCTTTTGTTTTGTGGCTTTATTGTTACACATCCTCTGTTGAACATCTTCCTCTTCTGTCATCAGCACAGTACAATGGAGCAACTTTTCAGAAAAGTGACACCAATGTGTTTACCGAGTTGTGAAAAGTGTGGAATGTTCCACTGCTGCCAGAGCCTGAGATACATTTGATGCAAGTGTGTCCACTGTGGATTTCAGATATATATACCCCAATAATGGGAATTAAAGAGTACTGGTGCAGGAACAAAGTGCAGTACACTTTAAGTATATGATATCCAGGTCATTTCTCTTTTAGAAAATTTCAAAAAAAGAAAAGGATTTGCTCTTATCTGTTTACAATATTTTTAGATGTCACCTCTCAGTCAAAGTCAAAGGTGAAGAAAAGCTGACTGTAGAGTTCATTTATATGAGAGTGTAACAATACCTTCAAGGCCCATCTCAGCTATATAAAAAACACCACACATCTAAAAAAAAAAATGCAACAGATTCTACAGACAACTTATTAGATCCTTGCATCAAATCAAGCCATTTCAAATTGCATTACGTTACCGAGTTACTGCAGGTCTTATTTATAGTAATGAATGCCACTAAAGTTAGCGTACCCTTGTCTACTCTGGGAAGCAAAAGTACATACCCTTCAGGAGCCTCTGTACATACAAACATATAATGAGGGAACACAAGCTACTACCACAAGCAGGAGCAAAGACAACAGATGGTTTGACCTACAACACGACCACTGAGATTCTGGCAATATAATAATGGCAGATTGGCAACATCTGTTTCCTTTTATTCTTTTTTTTTCAGTTCCTGGGGCTCCTTTTGTCTCCATCATGTATTTATCACAAGAGATTTATAAACTGTCACACAAACAGAGACTAATGAACATCTAAACACATGGTGCGACGAACCCATTACCTTATAGAAGGCAGAAGAATTACAGTTGGAACTTTTCATAAATAACACACAGAAACCTCAGAGCACATGATGAAATTTTAATTCGATTTGTTCAGTCCTGTTAACGCAACACTGAGGCAAGACTTGTGGAATAATACAAAGTATATGGACATCTATTAAATAGCGGTATGTAAAGTGGAGCTGGAGCAGAGAGAGAGAGAAAGAGAGAGACATTTTTTCCTACACTGACATTGTTTGCAGAGCACTCTGTATCTGGGACAATCTTGTGATAATCCATTACATCATGTGCTTAGCTAGCCAGTGTAGCTCTCAACCTCTGGTACCGTCGATATATAACATGAAAATTCAACTATTTATAGACGCGAGGGGAAGACGTGAGTATTACAATCCAACAAACTACAACAGATTTTACCGGCGCAGTCCGCCACAAACTTGACGAAATCAGGATGAAACAAAAGAGACTGGAAGCCAGATGGAATTGTAGGGGAGGGAGGGAGGGAGGGGGGGGGGGGGGGTGATCTCAAAGTGCTGTTAGTTAAAGAAAACTGATATGCTTTGTAGCTACTGCCATAAACAACACGGCACCGTCAGCAGCGACCGCACGCAGTAACACAACGAGGAACACAAAGTTACACGCTGTGACGTGGACTGTTGCACAACACCTCCCCGACACACACGGGACTCGCTACGAGCAAACTTGGTTAAGTTCTTTTTTCTTTTCTTTTTTTTGGGTCACGGCTCAAAGTGGAGTAAGTTCACTAAAAATGTACCGACGTTAGCTCAAACGCAGGCGGCCGTCAGACAAAGTAGTGCTGGCTGACACTCGGTGGTCATTAAACGCACCGCGAGCTTTAACATAACATTTAAACTCGAATGGAATATGTTGAACAAAAGACTTAAGTTGTTTATTTTGTTGGGGTTTTTTTTTGTTTTTTTTTTAATTATTATTATTCGTGTCCCCAGCTACTTTCCAGTCTTCCAGCCCAGATATCGCGGATAAGTCAGGTGAACGTAAGCTAGCTGGCCACATGCTGTCGCCTGATCTGCCATGCTGGCCGCTCTAAGCGAAGTCACTTGACCACATTTACTTTTAGCTTGTTCGAAACACAACCCCGTTCCTGCCGAACAACAGCGCTCCAACGCAGCGAGCGAAGCCGCACAAAACACACACACACACACTGAGAAATTACGACGGAATACTCACAATCATGCACGGCCTGCCTCGGTGCGGTGCGTTTAAAGACACGTCTGCGGGCAGTTTATTCGGAGGTCTGTCTCGCACAATGTCAGAGATCAGATCAGCAGCTGCTTCCTCCATACACGCAGCGCGCGGATCACACAGCGCACGGCAACGCTACCAAACCCCTCGACGTCGTCATGGCAACAGGTCCACTTCAGCCAATCACAGCCCCTCCCCTCCTATCTCCCCTGGCAACTGCCGCAGCGCCGGAGCTCTGCGAACGCGCACGCCGTCCAGTTCTTTTTTTTTTTTTTTTTTTTTTTTTAATGCATCCTGCTATATGTGCTTTCACTTTTTATCCCTGCCTTTAGCTTAAACTTATAACCAAGAACTGTCGATTTTCGTGTGAGTTTTAACGACTACAGTTCACAGAGAAACCGACGTGATTACGGTGAAGCGAGGAATTTTATTAATTTACAAAAAAGTGTGAGAGCGATCAAACCGGACGGGTCCCACACAAACACTCCCGCGTTATTTAGGCTGCACAAACACTTCAGGGCGGAGAGAAAGGATGTGTCACCACACCCAGACCCTCCACAGGGCCCCTCCTAGAGCAAACTATCATACAAGGGGCTAACGTGACCCGTGGATACACAACAGACGCATGCTGGGTAATGCCTCAGCATATAGACAAAGCAAAGAGAAGTAACTGGAAGAACAATAATGAAACAGCAACTTGTATTACACTTCTGTATTTGATGATAATTATTGTTTGTGAATATTTGAACAGTCATTTTTTTTCAGTTTCCATTTGACAAGGAAGTCCAATTGAGATTATAACAAGTGAGACCTTGCCAAGATGGCAATCTATACTGAACATAAATTACAAGACAAAAAAACACATCATGCATGTATAGGTACCACAAAAATAGTACCATAAAACACTCTTCAGATAATAAATCTCATGACGCTCCCAAGAAAAGCAGCAATATTCCTCCTTCAGAAAATGCCCAACGATAGCTTCAAATTTATGATTCTAACTAGAAAAGGATTCTGCCTTCATACCTGTTATTCATGTGTCTGCATGTGCTTTTGTAGCCAAAATGTATGCTGCAGGCAGCCCAGCGGGTTGGACTTGTATCCTCGCCTGGCTATCTGTTGAGTGCAGCTTAACTGGCCAACTGACTTCACACCAAACTGCAACTTTCACATAATGGTGGCACCTAACTCATTTCAGCCACTCCATTTCAGAAGCACACATAAGTAGCTCTCTGTGGACTGATCTAACAGCCTCTATGTCTTTTACACAAACCAAATACCTGCCATGCAGCAGCGCTGTAAATTCTTGCACACCAATGTTGATGCACACTTCTGTTCTTCCCCTACCTTTAACAAGACAAACAGGCTTGGTTGAAGCAAAGTATATTTGTTGCTCTCTGACTTGATCCGTATATTTTGGTTATTTTGGAATAGAGATGCTTTTTTTTATTTTGGTTTGATTTCATAAGGTTTTTAATTAAATGTACACAATACAGTATGTAAAGAAAAGGGACATGACAAAAAATAAAATGCTAATTTATGAAATAACAAAAGAAAGAATTAAAGTGCTTCATCTGAATGGCATTTTATCCATCCATTCATTCATGTTTTTGAGCCTTAGCTCAGGTTGCTGTGGCATCGTTTTGCGCAATGAGCTATTCTTAGGGTCGGCAAGCAGCATAGGCTCTGCCCCATTTTTCCTTCCAGTATCACTCCTAGGGATGATGAAGTTGCAAAGCTAGCAAATGAGAGAGAGGAGAACAAGATGCATTAATCACCACGGAAACAGCTGATTGAGGATGCCTTGGAAAGACAGATCCATTAGTCTGTGTGCCTGCAATGGTGCTAATCTGATTTTAAAACTGTTAGGGTAAAACAACATACCCAACTTAACATCACCAGAGAGTTTCGTAACAGTACATAAGCACTTTATAGAA
Source organism: Lipophrys pholis (assembly GCF_963383615.2). Classification (NCBI taxonomy): domain Eukaryota; kingdom Metazoa; phylum Chordata; class Actinopteri; order Blenniiformes; family Blenniidae; genus Lipophrys; species Lipophrys pholis. The sequence goes on along the minus strand of NC_137642.1, from coordinate 13,828,311 downwards.
TATATAACGTATTTATGATCAGGTGATGAGAGACTCAAGCAGTTTTCATTTTTAACAAGAAGGAAAAACAAAAAAAAGACAAACAGTTGTGGTAACTATGATGATAGGACTATTGCAGTAAGCAATTCTTTTTATATCAAAGGGTGTCAGGTGAGGAATATAGTGGGATTACAGACTATAGGAGGAGTTCATGTAGGGCAGTAAAAGTAGAACTGATGAAAGGATGAACAATGAGGCAGCCAGCCTGTGATAGAGGGCAGTGGCCAGGCATGAATGAGGGCGCAGTGTGTCTTCACAGCCAGCCCATAGTGGCATAGCAGTCAGGAGGCCTGCTGCTTTAATGGTCCATAAATCTGTGTGGACTGGTTGGTCTGATGCCGCCCCTGTGAGACCCTCTCATGCGGAAAATGAATCAGACCATTTTTACGGATCGCAAGTGTGGAAGCTCTCACCCTCCCCTGCCCTACTGCCAGTGAGCCGATAAGAGCCGCTGCACATGCGAACACTCCATTTCAGTTAGTCTGGAGCTCATAAAACTCTCTATTAGTGGGAACCTTTGTTTGTACGCTGCTCTTTATTTAATCCATCCGCTTTGCTTTGCTTTGTTGTTCTTTCTCTGCTTTCTTCTTTTTCTTTTCTCATTCCACCAAGCTTAGGCTTCTGGAGTGGGAACACAGATGCTGACACTTTGGTACACAGCCAGTAAAGAGGTGTAAACTGTCAAAATAAATTACATTACAGAGGTACCTGTTTCTCTACAATATATTCTTGATTCAAAATTACTCCCCTGCCATTTTTTCTCATTCTCTGTTTCACACCCGTTAAAAATGATTTGGTAAAAAAAAAGTTTTATTAAAAACATGACAGATCTTGTAAATCTACTTTCCTATTGCTCTTACACATGTGTTTTGCAACAATACAAGCTATTGTTAAGGCACAAGAAAAAAACAACAACATTATATTTTCTGGTTAGTTTCATGACAAATACGTTATACAGGTGAAAACACTCCATGGCGTGCCATAAAAAAGTCTGATTGTCTTTGAGAATCTAAATCAGACCACTGGACAATCAGCTCCCTGAGCTAATCAGCTTGACCATCCTTTGAAATGCGAAGTGAAGGAGTTATCAAGAGAATTCTGAGCAGATTAAAGCTAAAACACTCTGGGAGACATGTGCTGATATTCACTTTCTGGGATCTCATTTACCTTGGAAGGGCAACTGGTTAAACAGGTAATTTTTGCATTCACCGGAGGACAAGAAGGCAACTGTTCCTATCTGTGAAGCTGCAAAGGACACCTGCTGTGCAAACACATACACTAGCAGTCAATCCAAAACTGGAATCGACTTTTGTTTAAGCGCATAAGAGCATAAAGAAAACCGCATGAGCTGCTGATATTATATTCTTCAAGTATTTTGTCATACATGCTTGGATTCAGAATTCATAAAAACATAATATAGAACATATTATACCATCCAACTGTCAGTGCAGCAATCAGGCGTGGTCAACTTGTTTCAAATGCAACACTTTCTTTGTTCTTCAGGTTTGTTTTCCCCAGAGGTTCTTGCAGCTATTGCCGGCAGTTATCCTCAACTGAAGAGCGTGTTTGCCGACAGAAGCCTTTGTTTGACAATCCTTTCTGCTAACCAGGTCTTATGAATTGTGTCAGCAGTGTGCTGATTGTCTGTTATCTGTCTGCTGATAAGTGCCTCTTTTAATGCACAGGCAATAAAAGGCTCAACATGTAGGGAGGTGGAATGATTTTATTTTTCTTCAGCAGCCAGACAGATATGTTGTAATTCTGTATTGATTCTGTGTATTTGTTCATGTTAGATTGGGCAAATGCTTGTATTAACAGGCCCAAACGTCACTTTGCTCTATTGGTGCATTAAGCATGATAGCATGAACTAAGAATAGTAAATTAATTTCACAACAGCTTGACAAAAAGGGATTCTATTCCTTATTGATACTGTCTAACTGTATGGTTTAAATTTTCATTGTCAGTTTCAGCGATGAGTATTTTACGATATAATGAGGGGAACTGTCTATTTGTAATTATAACAAGATTGTCATTCACCAACTGATATATAATAACCATAAATAATGATTTTGACTATGGGCGAAGGCGGGGCACACTTTGAACAGGTCACCAGTATATCGCAGGGCAAACACAGAGAGACATAAAATCCGACATTTAAAATCACACAGAGGTTGAAGTCGAATTTCCATAATGTACAACCAATTTATTTTATTTACCCAAGTACTATCTTGTACAGTCTAATCAAAATAGATGTCTTTTTCATGAGTGTCCAGACCAGGAATAACAGCACACAAACAGTTTCAAAATACATCACAAATAAGTAACACTACGATAAGGATGGAATCAAGGTGGAATACAGTCTGGACATGTAGCCAGTCCATCACAGGGCAAACGAGTCAAGACAGACACACCCATATTCATAACTACGGAATAATTCAGGAGGACCGATTAACGTCAAGCACTCTTTGTTGTACATGTTGCATGAAAAAAAAGACTCCCAAACAGACTCAGTCTTGTTTTAAGAAAGGAGTGCTAACCGCTACATAATTGTCCAACTTTATGGTCAGTGAAGATCCATTCAGATAAAGCTACGAACACAAACCACAGCACAAAGAATGACAGTGGTTTGGCGGGATGGCAACTTGTCGTCAGAATTTAGGAAATTTCACAAAATAATTTATACTTATGAGACTGGTTGTTTAAATTTGAAAACAAATTGAAGGATTTAAAAAAAGATAACATTGACTGACTGTTATATGCTATATGTGTTTTATTTAGAATAATCTATTCTATGGATCATAGTATTAGTAAGTGAAATTGTTAAGTCACATAGTACATTTTTGTCTGGTTGACTGCAACAAGTGGAGGAACTACTGACTTCATCTGTTTATAGCTGACACTAAAGTTGTCACCCAAAATACCGCACTGAACTTTGGTCCTTACTTCATTGTCTTTGTGCTTTCTTTTAACACGTTTAAGCACAGTAAAACTGCATGACTCCCTTTTAAAGATCTTCAAATTGCCCTGCCACAATGCACCACATGCCGGGGCAATTGAATTAACCCATTGATCCCTGGCTGCTCCATTGCCAAACTAAATTTTGTTATTCAGCCTTAATGACTGCTCCTTGAAGGCAAATGAACACTTGTAGTCAATTAACTGTGAAGCAGGAGGAGGATAAAGGAAAGAAAACCCCATCGCACATGTCATGTCCCATCACCAGTTTAAAATTGAGTGACGCTCGTAGAAAGATTCAATCGATGACTTCACTGTAAACAACACAACACCAAAGGCTTTGTTCTTTGACACTCCCTTATCTTTTCACAGCATCTGGTTCTCCCCGCATCGCCTTGGTCACAAGGGTACTTTATCTTATAAGACAATAGAGGTCTTGTGCCCAGCAGAGTTGTCTGGCACTACCAGCTCCATAGTGGGCTATGACACGTATGAGAGCTCACTTGGGTTATGCTGCTAGTGCGAAAAGCCATGTGTTGTGTTTTTTCGTGCATAAAGCATGGTGTCCGTTATGAGCCATTATACAGCAATAATTATTCACATTGATTTCTTTTCTCCCCCGACAATTTATTGGTCAAAATGATAGAGATGACCCTTAAGGTAATATCTTTGAACCACATTTTAGTTCGAAAAGGTTAAAGTCACATGTGGGAGAAAATTGTCATTTGAGCCAAAAGGAATTAAGACATGGTCGAAGATGACAAATAGATTGATGAGTAAAAACCTATTCAAAAATGACTGAAATGTGTGTATTTTCAAAAGTTATAAAAACAAGATTGACATTGGTATAAGTTTTCAACGAAACATAACCAAACAGTGCTTAAATCAACCGTGTGAAATTAAGGTACAGACATGGATGAATGACTGAAAAAAAGTTGCATCAATGCAACCTGAAGCAGTGTCTGCGGTATCTGTTATCATATCAGTTTTATATCACTGCACATATCGTGGAAAATAAAAGCAGTTCAAAGTAACTTCACACGTGTTATTGCAGGGACGTAAGGAAATTGAGTTCACCTGTGATCATAAGGGTACATTTGACAGCAGAGGTTGGCAGCCATTGTTCAGTGTGTGCAGACATGAGTAGAGACTTCCTCTGTGTCTCTGCACTGTGCATATAAAGTGAGTGTGACCCGATGCCTGAGGGGCAGCATATACCCTGCCTGGGTCTACGGGGAGCCTGGTTGCAAGGCTGTGAACGGGCACACGGCTGTGGTGTAGAGAAAGTGGTGCAGTGCCTCTCTGTGCCTGGCTGAGCACTGGGTAATGAAGCGTGGCAGAGGAGAGAGGAAAGGAGTGTGTCTGCAGGGTAGGCATTGCCCTCGTGTTCCTATGCAACCAGGGCGGATGGCTAGGTGATGCAGGACCGCCTCTGTTCTGCTTACTTGTCATGCTGCTGCCACGCTTTCTTTCCTTCGTTCTGGGTAGTTGTCCTTTTCTCCTTCTTCCCTCCCATCGCATAAATGTGACACTCTCAAACATCCTCGCCCACCTCCTCAAAGACATAGTACATAATATATTAGCTAATATGGATTATAGCTAAATTAATTATTTTGCAAACATTCGTGTGTGATGGTTAATCAAACTATGAGGAGTAAATTCACCAAATAGCACACAGAAGCATCAATTTGTGAAACTCTTGTTAATTTAAATAATACTGTCTCTTGCTGTCTCAATTGATTTCTTCTCCTTCCTCTTTGACAGACAGTTGCCTGCATTTGCCCTTTCAATGAGAAGTCTTGCGAGGGCAGATGTGCTATCGTCTCAGAGGTGATGTCTTGACTGAGATATTTTCCATCGGAAGATGTGGCTCGTTTCGTGACACCTTGTCCTCGTTTGATGCTCTTTTGCATCTGCGTTTGGAAAGATACATCCTGATATGCATGCGTCATTGAAAAAAAAAAGACAGTTGTATGACCAACAACAAACATGACAAAGTCTCTGTTTTATGCACATGATCCAATTACATTACACAACTGTGATGTGGATGGATGGATGGATGGATGGATGGATGGATGGATGGATGGATGGATGGATGGATGGATGGATGGATGGATGGATGAACACCTCCACAATCATAGGTACAATGTGATTAGCCCGCGCAACATCCAAAGCCAACCCAACCTGCAAGGAAACAGGATTTGAATACATCTACCTGAGAGAGTGAGTAAATACATGGAAATCAATTACATTTGTCAGAACTGAACCTTCCTAAATGAGTATAAAAGTGAATACAAAGGTGGACACTATAGAACATGGTTTATTCCTCTAAAAAATGCTATATCAGTTAATTTCAATGTATCACCCTTTTGAAATCCTGTATCAGTATCTCCTTCTTCTCTGTAGAGAATGAAATGAATGAAATGCCCAAACAATAACAACATAAAAAGACTAATCAAACAAATAAGTCAAACTATGTCATTCTTAATGAATGGCTTCTTTAGAAAGCATCACACTACTACAAGGACAAACGCTTAACATATTATCATCTATTGTGGAATCACACATTTCCTGTGGGCAACAAGTGTGGATCTATTCATAGCTGATGGCCAAGGCTTCAGCATTTTCCTCTCCTGCTTCTCATAGGTTGGACAGGATGAGGTGTGATATACTCCTGCCAGGTCTCACTGTGTCACTGTAGCCTGCGTCCAGCTGTAGAGACGGTGGGGCCCATTGACCATCTGTCCCTGACCAGCAGATTCAAGGCTCAGTCCCCAGAGCAAAGGAGCAAGGGAGCAAGGGAGAGAGGGAGCGAGGGAGTGAGGGGGCGGGAGCGAGATGAGGTCGGATGGGGGGAATCAGCTTTGTGTTGCCATAAAGCTGTCTTTCCTCTCTCCTAGCAACGGACTCCCATTTCCTTGGTTTTTGGGCTGCATGGTCCTGTTGGTTGGTGTGCACGGCCCCCTTACTCACTCTCTCTCTCTGTCCTATTTATGGTAATGAGCCATCTGCCCTCTCTGTAACAGCCGCCCAAACAGAGGAGAGGCTGGGTGGAGGGTAGGGGTAGAGGAGGTGGAGAGGGTCTCTGACAGACAGGAGTCTGAGACAAAGACGCTTATCCTGTTGTGTCTGCCTCTGCGCCAATGAATGCCTTCAGATATGGATCCAGTGATAACCAAGAACAGGGAAAATCCTCAAAATCATCCAGTTTTTTTCAAGACAGACCATATTGTGTGGGGGGGGGCGGGGGGTTATTTGAAGACAATTACACACACAATGTGTGTGTGTGTGTGTGTGTGTGTGTGTGTGTGTGTGCGCGTGCACGCGCGCGTGCATGCGTGCGTGTTTGTGTGTGTGTGATAGACAGACAGACAGTGAAAGTGCCACTGCAAGACTGAGTCCTTCCATCTGCAGGTCAGTGCATTAAGTTGTTCAACACAAAAATTATTTGTCATATCAGTGTAACGATAACCCCCCACCACCCCCACCCGCCACCTCCTGTCCTCTCTCTCTCTCCCACACACACACACACACACACACACACACACACACACACACACACACACACACACACACACACACACACAAAATTGACTCCTGAGCTGAACACTGAGCATTACACAAGCCGTACCATTATTTGGAGCTGCTATATGGACGTGCCTCTGTGACTTGGTGACATGGGAGAGTGGTGGGCACACCAGCCAATACAGAGCCACCCAGCATTCAATAGACCTCTGTTGCCACTGGATACTAGATTGGTTACCAAGCCAACACATGTGCCTTACTGTCATATCTCCAACAGATTAGTGTCAAAAACAACGGAAATCCTTACAGTTAGACTATCCTTGTTTTGGGTTGAGTTAAAGCAGCCTGTTTCATTATATTTTCCTTTAAAACTGTAAAAAAAACCAAACAAACAAACAAACAAACAAATTAACAAACAAACAAAAAAGACATCTAAATGAAGATTATGTAAGAAAGAGTGAAACATGTTCCCTTTGGCCATGGCAACACAAGCAAAGAAAAAGCTGTTTATGAGTACAACAGCGTGTACACCACATTTACAACAGGACTGGCCAAAAATCAAAAGAAACAAATCAACATGAATAAATCTTTGATGACTTGCAGGGTAGCATGAGATCCATCAGTGAAAAAGAGACCAGACACAAAAAGGACATCAGGATATCTTTCAGCTCGTGATGTCACAATCACTGCTGTTGGCAAGCGTTTTTATTACAATGGTCAACACAAGACACTCAGCTGACTCCATTCATGAAGTCAATAGTCATTAACCTTATAAGACAGACAAACTCACAGATGGGTCAATGACCACAAAGCAACACATCACAGATGGTTTCGCTTGCAGGCATGCAATTGATTGAAATAATACAAACAAAACAACGAAAACAAATAGATGCATGAACAGAAACTATGAATACCATCCATGTGTGAAGACAGATTCTATTGTCAAGGTTGTGGTGATGCTGCCACCTCCAGTTGTAGAGTAGCTTTGCATTTCAGGGTGATTTATTTTCTGTTGGCAATTAGCAAGTGGAACAGTTTTCATTCACACCAGCCAGGAAATATGCTAATTGATTATAATGTTGTCACTGCTGGTACATATTGATTTCCTACAAGAAATAATTTACCTAATCTAAATACCGAGCGGAGTAAAAAAAGACCAGGATTCAGTTTGCCACAGAAGGGTAATGCTTCAGTGTATTTGGCCATTTGTCAGAAACAACAATGGAAAACAACATTAGGCATGGGGTCTGGAGAGAAAATGATGTCTCATACTAAAAGTGACCTCAAGAGTCTTACAACGTGTTTGAGCAACATAAAGTTATTTGCTCTGCACAGTGAGAAACACCAGCAACTTAAGCGTCAATCAGACAATGAGCTAAAACAACAACAACAACAAAAAAAAAACTAAACATGGAGACAGGGAGAGACAATCTTCCTCTACATAGCGTTAAGTGAAATTTAGAAGGTAGATATGAGGAGACATCTAGTGGACAACCATGCTACTGTACAGGAAACCCTCTCTCTCTCTCTCTCTCTCTCTCTCTCTCTCTCTGGAAAGTATTCACATGACAAACATAAAGGGGGAAAAACCTGGGGACTATAACATACACTTGATAGGATGACTTTTGAGGCTACTGAAGTTCATTATTTCTAACAAATTGAACACAATCTCTCTGAGGTTGTTTAGTGTTTTAAAATCAAAACAAAGACGGTGTCTCAAATGTCTTTAAACTCATATGAAGACTCACTCACCCAAGGACGACCTTTGAAGCATCCAGCGGTTCAGCCCAAAGACAAATCATCTCAGTTCTCTTCTGTGATTGTTGTGGGACACACACAGTTGTCGTGATTAATGTTTTGTAATTGTAGCAATGTCATGTTATTGGTAGACCGTAAACCCTTCATTGCATTACTGGATTACAATGTCAAAATATTTGCAACATCGCAATAATTCTATGAACTGTCTACAGGTCACTGGGAGGATTAATGGAAAAAAAAAAAAGTCTTACCTGATCTGGGTGAATAATATGCCCGCGAGGAGATTATACAATCTTTGATCTTATCTGGTTCAGAGATCATCCTTTTCCCATTTATTCTCTTGCTGCTTATTCAGGTCAGAGTGACAGTTTCAACAGAGCAAGCTGCTGGGATATACCAGTGGTACCAGCAACAGAGCAAGCATGCAGCAGGCGTCATTTACAGATACCAAAGGGAAGTTTGAGGAAATGTAACGGAATTTGAATAAAAGCCAACCATGCCTTGTTTTGAGGACAAAAGAGATGAGAGGATGTTAACGTCACAGTAACTATTCTTTTTTTTTTTCTTTTTTAAGTTTTCTTTTAACTACAGGCATTCATCTATTCATAACCACATGGTAGTACCTCCGAGACAACTGACGAATCTCTATACTCATACTAGTCTCTTCTGTAAAGTTCAAGAGTTTTCTGTAGCCTGTGGACAGCTTTTCACTCTGCTAAAAAAAAAAATCCATCCTGTCAGATTTATATATATATATATAAAAAAAAAAAAAAGAAGTTAGTTAACAAGAAAAACAGAAACATATACACAATTTCTGTTTTTTAATACTGTGGCGCTCCACCAGTTACATTGTGTCCATATTTACAACCAAATATAAACCCCTATTTGCCTTGGAGCTACTCAATTCATCATCTGTTGGAACCAAGTTATTTTAGTATTAGTGTTAGCAGTTGAAATGCACTATATAGTGAAATCCATTTACCAGCTACCACATCCACTCTGGACTCGAACAACACTTAATCTAAGGTTAAAGTGATATTCACTACTTTAAAAAATAAAAATGTTTCTAATACCAAACCGTGGGGTATATCTTTTTTGTTGGCAATCTCCATGGAAGAAAATTCAGTCCTCAAGCCCACCCCTTTCCAGATTGTCTATTTACATCAATTGGCAGCAGATACATACAGTAATGCATTGTTGGTGAAGCGGCTGACATACTACCTCTGCCCCTTGCACACACAAACCCTAGTCACTAAACACTAAACTGGATTGAAAAGTGACATAAGGACTGTGTGACACTAAGCCACTTTACACAACTCATAAGCTGCACTGATAACTGCACTGATATGTTTGACCTCTTTGTTGAGTTTTATTCACTGTTCTGTCTCTTTTACTTTTCTACTCCTAAATTATTATATTCTATCATGTATATTTTAGCGAGCATCATTTCTTTCTTTCATTTTATCTTTTTTAATGTTGTGCGAGAGGGAAATGCTAATTTGATTCTCTATATGTGTGAAAATATGTAGCAGAATAGATAAATAAAGCAACTTTGAAGTTTGAATAGTTTTATTGTCATAGGGAAGTGTTAAAAAGGTTGCTGGGAGTTGGTACTTTTTTGCAAATATGTTTCTCAGAGACTTTAATAATTGAACAAATAATAAATACAATTTTACAGTTTTTTTTTTAATTTATTATAATGTTTTCCACTTCACAAGTATGATATATATCCTTAGTTGCATTTCAGTAGTTTGGACACAATAATTTAGAAATAGAGCTTTAACTCGTAGATCCATGTTCAACCTACTGACACTTGGATGACACTTGCTGTCTCGCAGTTTTAGGATTATCTTGGTGCTAAAAACAATGAAAAGGACAGGTTGTTAACTGTTTGGGGATGATGCTTCTTTCCTCAGTGCCTTTGAGCCTTTTCAACACACAGGAGGTCTCACGGAAAGCAGACTGCAGCTTTTGCGTGCAGATTCTCACATGATGCCGAATGTTAATGTTAAGAAGAAAATCCCCGTTGAATAAACCGCCGTAGACCGGGAGAGGCAGCGTGATAGCGAGAAGTCCTCCCATGTGATGTGACTGAGGCCTGACGGACTCTACCCGTCTGTTATGGCTCCTCCTGCCTCGGTAGAACGGGGCCAGACGTAACAGCAGTGCAGGGGAACGGGACCAACACACACACACACACACAGCGAGACGTTTCTAATGGGAGCCACGGCGGAAGATGGCAGATCGTGCAATGCTGAATAAAAAGACATAAGACGTTGTTCTCGGCGTCGCCTCTTCTGCTGACGAAGGCTTCGACATTTCCTCAAGATTACCAACACCCCAAATGAACTCCGTCAGAGCAAGTAACGTTAGCAGAAGACCAAGGCGAGTGTCGAGGCCGCGCCCGGTGCAGCCGGAGAGGAACCACCAAGAAAGAGGTAATATTAGCTCGGCTCGTCTCAGCATGAGGGAACCGCTTGTCAGACGGCCCGCTTTAAGGTGGAACTGTCTTTTTACAGCTGGACGGGTGGTTCTGTCGGTCGTGGTGTTATGTTGTGTGTACATGAGTGCGACAGTTATGAGCTAACAGTGGCTTTAAAGCGGCGCCCTGCAGCTAGGAAACACCGAGGCTTTTGTATTTTTGCTTAGCATTCAGGCCGCGCTTTGTTTTGCTTGATTTCTGCACCGAGTCGGCCGTACTTTTGCTTTTTTGACCTCATATTCCCGTTGAATTGTATTTTTTGCAAGATAACGTGACACCGGTCGTGAAAATGACAGGGACAAAAGTGTGTTTTTCGTGTCTCTTGAGTGACAAACGCACGTCAGCGACCCACAAAGTGGTTTTGTCGTAGCATGCTAATGTAGCTTAGCTTGTGTCCGTTAGCTGTTATTATTAGCATCTGCGTCCCGACGTTTACAGAAAATAATGTATTTCCGACTACTGCAGCGTCAATGTGCATATTTGATAAACAGCCGACAATCAACCCGTAAACAGAGCGATTGTTACGTTGTCACTTAATGTTTGAGGTGTTTTTCTTTTTTTTTTTTCAGTAACGATGTGTGACATCAGATGTAATGTGAGCGAATTTCGGATGTCTAAACATTTCCATGATATTTATGTTTTACGTTTACAATTGTCAGGATTGATAGCCAGCGTTGGCGGCACAGTCATTTGAAGGAGAGTAGTCATTTAGTGTTTTGGATTTTAATGGGTTTGAGTCAACATTACTAGCGGGACTTGTGACATGTTCTGATGCTCGCAGCGTCAACACATTGCGCCGTTTTTCTTTTAAGTGAAAGTGAAACTGAAAAACAAAGCAATAAAGCACTGTGGACTCACTGTGATAGGAGAATGAACTGATTTACTCATATTATTATTAAGTTAACCGATATCTTGGGTTGAGCTCTCTGTCTCCCTTAATTTACTCAAGTCAGGACCTGCAGTGGTATCTATTTCTTCTCCTCCAGATGTTCACATCATGCTCACTTGTTAGGATTAAACGTCCATCCGCATAGGTGAGGAGGTAATGCTGTACTGCCTGTGCTTTGTGAAATACAAAGTGTTTCTTATAATCTAATCATGTATTTACATAGATCTTCTATGCAGTTGTTTTACCTGACCCTCGTTGTTAAATGGATTGTGTTTGTAGTGGTTACTGGCTTAGTAGCAGGGGAGAGTCAATCTTGCAACCAAAGCAACAGGCAGGCAGAGTTTGCATCTTCCATCTAAGGTAGCTATCAACTCATCATGCCATGGTGAGGAGGCCTAGAAACACAAGTTTATGCTTTTGACTTGAGATGGATGCCATGGCTTTATTTTATGTTTATTAGAACCTGTTTTGCTTGTATTTGCATGCAACTTGTTTATCTTACCCCAGATCCTGGTATTTGTACTGTAGCAGGTTACAATGTAATGGTTATCCAGAGAAAAATTTGCCATGTAAAGCTTCCAAATCCACTGTTAACTTTTAATTGAAGATGCAAATTCTTGCCTGTTGTTTAGCCACGTATCTGAAATCTGCATGCAAGTTAATGTGAATTAGCATTGAAGTTAAAGACATTGCTGCACAGCAGACAATTTCATACCATTCAAGATGAAGTGAGTACAAGCCACGCATTCCCTTCACTGAGTGATCACTCAAGCTTTGTATCAGTTGATTGATTCACCATACTAGCTTCATGAACAATTGGACCAAATTAATGATATTTAGGATATAAGCAACTGCTGTTGTCTCAGGTCTCAATCTTTAAGACGTAGCTTGGCCATCCTGGACAGAAAGTAAAGCCATTACTCTTCCACAATAATAAGAGCCAGTTGAGGTGGTTCGGGTATCTTATGAGGATGCTCCCTGGTTGGCTCCCCACAGAGGGTTACCATGCATGTTCATCTGGAACATGGCCCCAAGACCGACTGGAGAGATCATATCTCTCGGTTGGTTTGGCAGATCTCAGGGTCCCCTCAGAAGAGGAGGGGGGGTTGCGAAAGACAGAGATGTCTGGGCTTCTTTGCACTTTGTACGGCCACTGCAAACCCATGTGGACTCAGTGAGACAGATGGACGAATGGATGGGTGGATGATCAAAGACATTTCAAGTAATGTTTCTCTCTTTTTTCTGTTTTTCTTGCCAATTGACAGATGAGGACGTTCCTGCAGATATGGTTGCAGAAGAATCCGGTCCAGGAGCTCAGAATAGTCCCTACCAACTTAGAAGAAAGTCTCTACCCAAGAGAACAGTGTGTCCATCAAAGACAAACATGGAGGTACAGGTGTCACAAAATCATGTGAGAGAGACATATTGAATTAATACATTGCTTTCGCCCACTAATTTCTGTTTTGTCTACAGGGTGCTTCCACTTCAACCACAGAAAATTTTGGGCACCGACCTAAACGTCCCAGAGTTTCAGGAAAAAGTCAAGATTTACCAGGTAATTAAAAACATATAGTTGTGGTTTGAGTGAAAAAGAGATATTTTCACTACTCACTGATGGTGAGGAATGATTGTAATGTGTACGAGTTAATTCACTTGAAATGTATGGTCTCTCATGTCGGCAAGTACTCAGCTGTTCATCACACAAAGAGGCATTTACATGCTCTGTCGCTTTGAAAGCTACTTGGAATGACTATAAATAGTGTGTGTATGCCAGAGTTCTTATTCACTGGGTGTACAGACTGATTTCAGTACACAGTATGGTTCTCATGAAAGTGTTGGCATTTGTTCAAAATAATAAAATAATGTCACCAAAGCAACTACATAATAAACTTGCTGGGTAAGTTTTGTTTGAGTATGAAAGTCAATTTTTGTCATGGTAGATTTAGAAAAGTACATAGTGTAAACTCATTGCATAAATAGCACAAAAGTGGTCTGTTATTGTCAGTATTTGGGCGCTAACTTGCTGAATGGACAGGACATAGATGTCTTTTGGGATGTGGTGAAAATAGTAGTTCGTTGTGATCAAAAAATAAAAAAAATTCTTGACAGCTCACATTGTATTCTTGATTTGTGAGAATTTACAGAAATATATGTGCAAATTGTAGAGAACATGGAGATGGTTAGGTTAACAGTAGAGGAAGCATCAGATCGAGTGAGATGGAGGCAGTGGTGACCCTTTAAGAGAGCAGCCGAAGGATGTAAAAAGTGATTACTAATAGGCTGCGGATAAAAAAACGTCATAAACAGTTTTTTTGTTTTGACCTGCATATAAATAACGAGGGTCTCTACTTTAATACCTCTTGTAATTTGTTGCCATTACATCTTGAGATAGTTTCTTTTACTCGTGATGTGTCTGACTGCTCTCTCTTTCTGTGTCCTTTGAAACGGTTACATCCTAATTCCATTTTCATCATCTTTCCAGCAGCTCCGGCAGAGCAGTATTTGCAGGAGAAGCTTCCAGACGAGGTGGTGCTGAAGATTTTCTCATACCTCTTGGAACAGGACTTGTGTCGCGCAGCATGTGTGTGCAAGCGCTTCAGTGAGCTGGCCAATGACCCCATCCTCTGGTGAGCCCCCGTCTTGATATCATTGAGTCGCTCTGGGCATCATTTTCTTTATGGCTAGAACTCCATAATATTGATCTGAAAAAGTTTTCAGGATCTTATAGTCAGTTTTCAGTGTTATGCAGCGTTTTTCGATCATATTGAAGGACATCTCGTCTGCTGCAGACACTCTTCATAAACTTCAAAATGCTGTACTTCGGATACCTTGAATATTATCAAGGATTGATGTGCAATAGAAAGAGCAGCCAGAAGCAGAACATGAGAAACCAGAGAGGCAGGAGATGTGATAGAGGAACATTCTGGAGACAGGACTGTATCTCAAGAGGAAACATGTTGGTGTTCGTGTGCACATGCATGTCTCCATATGTGCATCTGTTTCCTGTTTATGGCATTCAAAATGTTAATAACAACTGTTTGATTCAGTACTTTTTTTAATATCTTTAGTTTAGAAAGAAAGTCTTATTTAAAAAGAAATGTGTGTGATTGTTGGTCATCAAAAGGTCTTTGATTGGGTAGGATTGAGAGGATGTCCGAGAGAAACAGACAGAAGGTAGATCAAGTGTTGTGAAGTTATTAATCATCAGGAGAGAGTTCAGTCACACAATTCCCTTTTAAATTAGCTGTTGGGGTTTATTTGTGTTTAGAAATGAATGTTTACATTGTGAGTAGATTAATTTCTTAATGAATAGATGAAGCAGATTTGAATGGATAAAATAACCGGTCAGTTGTTGGTTTTCCCTCTGCCCGTTACAGAATTTTGACACAGATGTAAAATCCACTGACGTGCTGTCATATTTCAGGAAGCGACTGTACATGGAAGTGTTTGAGTACACACGACCTATGATGCATCCTGAAGCAGGGAAGTTCTACCAGATAAACCCAGAAGAATATGAGCAGCCAAACCCGTGGAAGGAAAGTTTTCAGCAGCTGGTAAGAAATCTTCAGTGGTTTTCATGACTCGTTGCTGATCTTGTGAAAATCTCATCTTGAATATTTCTTCATCACATTTTAAGTGTTGAGCATTTGGCTGTTAATACAAAACACACACAACACTGACAAATCAGCAGTGGTGGAAAAAGTGCTAAAGTATTCTGCTCAAGTTAAAGTACAATTGCTTTGATAACATTTTACTCAAGTACCAGTAAACAGTCATAAAAAATGTATTCGGAGTAAAAGATACTGAGTTACTTTTTTGGACAGCCGGGGGAATGGTCTCTCCTGAGGAGCACAAGAAAGACAATGGGATATAAATCTCAAAGTACTTCTTAATGAAAGGAACAACTTTACAAATTAAATTGCAATGGCAGTAAAAAATGTAAATCTAGATCTCAAAATGGTTCACAGTCACAAGCGCTGTGACTTTCCCTGAAAAACCCAAAGAAGACTAACGTCTACTGTCAGGTACAATCACTTTGATATGAAACTGTGCTCTAATAGCGTAGCTGTCTTGGAGCCGATTGCAAGGACTGAACTGTTGCAATGCACCATGGGAGTACGAAATAAAACTTTACTTCAGGGGCCACATACAGTCCGGTTTCATCTAGAGTGTGCCAGACCGGTAAACTAGTGTCATAATAACCTTTAGATTGACTACAAGTTTGTCCATTGTTGGCGTTTGGCAGGTTGTCCACTCACTTAGGTGTGTTAACAGTTAAACTTTGTCCCCTCGTTGGAGGTTCTACTATATAATGTTGCAATTGTGAGTGAAAAGTGATGTGTGTTTAATCTCCTGCCATGTTTCTATTTGGATATGTCAAAATAAAAGCCTCTGCCATTAACAGGTCTTCCATGTTACTTGACACCTCAGTGTATCTAGAGCGCAATTCTCTTAATCAATTAATTTATTGATTAAATTATTACTCAGTAATGGACAAGTACACAAAAATAACAGTAACACGAGTAAATGTAATTTGTTACTTTCCACCTCTGCAAATCAGTTGCATTAAATTCATATAAAAAAGCCAAAAGGGTTGACCATGAACATTACATTAATGCTCCTTCAATATGTTTCAATGCAACTTGAAATCTTGAGCTACTGTCAAGTGACGTTGCAACACTACAGGCCATAATACTAACAAACAAGTATTTCAGGCGAAGAAGAAAGGATGTTTAAGGAACACATAGTATATCAATTGTATTTCTTTGTTATACCATCAACTTCTGAATAATTCACTATTTTGAATAATTGTTTTTCTTTTCATCAGTATAAAGGCGCACATGTAAAGCCCGGCTTTGCAGAGCACTTCTACAGTAATCCTGCCAGATACAAAGGGAGAGATAACATGTTTGTAAGTGAACTTTCTACTATTAGTTAAAATTCCTTCTCAGATATATTTGCTCTTATTCATTGGGCTTTTTTTTTTTTCCTTTCCTAGTACTATGACACCATTGAGGATGCACTTGGCGGGGGTCAGGAGCCTCACTTTGATGGCCTGATATTTGTCCATTCTGGCATTTACACAGATGAATGGATCTACATCGAGTCACCTATCACAATGATCGGGGCCGGTGAGCACAACTTTTGTCATACAGTCTGATTGTGCAATTGTTCATTCTTGACCGTCACTGAAGAAATTCTTTTTCCTTTTTTTTTTGCAGCCCCTGGAAAAGTAGCAGAAAAAGTTATCATTGAAAACACCAGAGACTCCACATTTGTATTCATGGAAGGATCAGAAGATGCCTACGTTGGATACATGACCATTCGGGTGAGGCGACGTTTTCTCTTTTTGTGACTCACGTGTACTGTAAATCTGCCCTTTCTAAAATACTTATGGCATTTGTGTTTTTTTCTTTTTCTTGTTTTGTGGGTTGTTGCTACAGTTCAATCCTGATGATAAATCCGCCCAGCACCATAATGCACACCACTGCTTGGAGATCACGGTCAATTGCAGCCCCATCATTGACCACTGCATTATACGCAGCACATGCACAGGTAATTGGCTGCCCATGCCATCTAACTCAATAGATAAATAAAAGATAAACTCATTGACTGTGATGTTTATTGGATAAAAAGTGTGAAAAACACTTATTTCAACAAAATTTGTAGTGTGATGATTTTTCTCATTGGGTGAAGTTTTGACCTTGATTTTGAGTTTGAATATATGTTGGGGATTAAGGTAGGAGTTGCGAGGACTTACTGTGATGACCACTTCAAAGTGAAGTAGTAGACTAATAAATCTGTATTATGTTTGTTGCAGTGGGGTCGGCTGTCTGCGTCAGTGGCCAGGGAGCTTGTCCCACGATCAAGCACTGCATCATCAGTGACTGTGAAAACGTTGGCCTTTACATCACTGACCATGCACAGGTAATATATTCGTTTTGTTTAGCTCAAAAGGCACATGTCAAGATGTGTTTAATGAAACCGCGTATCTCTGTCTGGTTTTCTTTAGTTAAAATCTGAATAAATGTTGCTCCACTATATGAATAAACAGTGATAGACTGAACTTGTTCGACATTGTTCAGGGAATATATGAAGACAACGAGATCTCCAACAACGCTCTGGCTGGGATCTGGGTGAAAAACCACGGTAACCCAATCATCAGACGGAATCACATCCACCACGGCAGAGATGTGGGCGTCTTCACCTTCGACCATGGCATGGTAAGATGTGACTCACTAATATTAAACAGACCATTTCCTGTTTGTGCTTTGGCATCCTACTGTTTCTTTAATGTTTGTTTTTGCGCATTATATGTGTACAGAACAAGTGCTTATTTGTTTTCATTTGTTTCTCACGGATTGAATAGCATCTTTTTCTGGCATGTAATAGCTTTGTATTTCTCTTTTTCTCCAGGGTTACTTTGAGAGCTGCAACATCCATAGGAACCGTATTGCGGGTTTTGAAGTGAAGGCCTACGCCAATCCAACAGTGGTTCGCTGTGAGATTCATCACGGCCAGACAGGGGGAATCTACGTGCATGAAAAGGGCAGAGGACAGTTCATTGAAAACAAGATCTATGCAAATAACTTTGCAGGGGTGTGGATCACCTCTAACAGCGACCCTACAATAAGGTCGGTCTCACATGGCTGCTACATCATCGAATGATCTGAAAATGTTGTTTTGAAAGTTCTTAATTGAGCCGTTCTCTTGTTCTGACCACACGCAGGGGCAACGCCATTTTCAATGGTAACCAAGGTGGGGTTTATATTTTCGGTGATGGCCGAGGCCTCATTGAAGGAAACGACATTTATGGTAACGCCCTGGCAGGAATCCAGATCAGGACAAATAGCTGCCCCATCGTCCGGCACAATAAGATCCACGACGGCCAACATGGCGGCATATACGTGGTAAGAGTTTCCTAAATATGCAGCTGTTAAAAGGACGATGACGTTCAGTCTTGATGTATGATCACTGGGAAACACGGCAGTGATGGTCGGTGTATCTTGCAGCATGAAAAAGGACAAGGAGTCATTGAGGAGAATGAGGTGTACAGCAACACACTGGCAGGAGTGTGGGTGACAACTGGCAGCACGCCAGTGCTGAGGAGAAACAGAATACACAGCGGAAAGCAGGTCAGGTTACAGATGAATTACATGTTGAGTGATGTTAAATAAACACACAGCCAGTGGAAGTGCTTCATGGGTATTGGATGTGATGTATCTGGGTCTCTGATGTCTTGTAGTCACAGAATACAGACACGTTTGGGTCACGCCACTGTCATTTTCTGTTTTAAGTGGATTTTTCTGCCACTTAAAAACGATGATAAGATTTGACTCTTATTTGAACAGGTGGGGGTCTACTTCTACGACAATGGCCACGGTGTGCTGGAGGACAATGATATTTACAACCACATGTACTCTGGAGTTCAGATAAGGTTTGTTGGAGTGGGACAATATAGGGAAATGGTAGCGTGTTTATGCAGGACGGGCTTGAGTCACATGTTTTGATGCTGAGCTCAGTGGGTAAAGGAGACAAATTTAACATTTTTAAAGCGATGACTCACTGTGCCTCTGTGTCCTTGTTTTGACAGAACTGGCAGCAATCCCAAGATTAGACGGAACAAGATCTGGGGAGGCCAAAATGGAGGAATTTTGGTTTACAACTCAGGTGAGAGGCAGAGAAGCATTTTTTAATGTGCTTCAACAGGCTTGTTGCTCTATTAAAGTGTTAATCCACATCAACCTAATATTACAACATGGATATTTGTTTTTCAGGCTTAGGCTTCATTGAGGACAATGAGATCTTTGACAATGCAATGGCCGGAGTGTGGATCAAGACAGACAGCAACCCCACTCTGCGGAGGAATAAGATCCACGATGGGAGAGACGGAGGCATCTGCATATTCAACGGAGGACGAGGTAACTCATCACCCTGAGCCGACACAGTTTGTCAATACTGGTTCTGAAGTAAAACATTTCCTGCACAGTTTCCCTGATGCAAATCCATAGTTTCTGCAGAAACACTCAAGTCATTCATTTAATTTAAGTGAGAGAAATATTTGAAATTAGGATGGACAACTGATGGGTCTAAACAGCCGAACTCCAGAGGTTCACTTCCTCCAGTCGCCTTTATAACCAATCATGAATTTATTTTTGGAAACTAAGTATGGTCATATGGCCCATGGACTTTGACTAAGCTGGAGAATGAGCATAGGCTTACAATCCACAGACATGCAGCTCTAAATAGTTGAATTGAGTTGCATAGATCTTTCCAAATGATCTCCAAACATTTTGTTGGAGTGCTTTGTGTTGGCAGTTTGTCAGATTAACGCGGTATGTTCTGTCATCAGGGTTGTTAGAAGAGAACGACATCTTTAGGAATGCCCAAGCAGGTGTCCTCATTAGCACCAACAGTCACCCCGTACTGCGGAAAAACAGGATCTTCGATGGCTTCGCTGCAGGTGTGTAACGTCTTTTACTCCGGCTGTAATCAGTCATTAATAAAAACTCTTAACTGCAGTCATTATTCTGGACTTTCAGCATTCATTCATTTCAGTCTGTGAACAGATTTATTTTTTAATTAAGAACAATTTGCCACTTCGATTGACATGCTGATAATGTGTGCGTGCATGTATGTGTCTTAATCAAATAGGCATTGAGATCACCAACCATGCCACGGCAACCCTGGAGGGCAATCAGATCTTCAACAATCGTTTCGGAGGATTGTTTCTTGCATCTGGTGTCAATGTTACAATGAAAGGTACTTCACCAAGCTCTGAGCACATCTTTTTGCAGCGCAAAATGCCAACCACCGTTTCCTTTGTGCTAATTTCTGCTGTCTCCACCAGACAATAAGATATTGAACAATCAAGATGCCATTGAGAAGGCTGTGAGCAGAGGTCAGTGCCTGTACAAGATTTCAAGTTACACCAGCTACCCAATGCACGATTTTTACAGGTAATTCATGTTGAAGCTCACAGTGTAACCACAGTACCGTCAGTGTTTATTGCAGCCGTTGACGGACTCCCACTTTGTGTCGCCGCAGGTGTCACACCTGTAACACAACAGACCGCAACGCCATTTGTGTGAACTGCATTAAGAAGTGTCACCAAGGACACGATGTGGAGTTCATCAGACACGATAGGTGAGTGATTGATAGAGATTACCCATTTTAATAAAGTGTTATCTTTGACAAAACCATTTTGACTATAAACATTTTGTGGTTACAGAGCTAACAAATGTGAACTTTTTTTTATAAAGACTTTGATCTATTTCTTATTCAGAGAAGTCAAAGATGAAGGTTTGTGTTTGGCTTGTGGAGAACAGGCTGTGTGTCTACGGACCAACACTTAGATTAACTGAAGTCGATTAGCGGTACGCCGTCCACACCAGCCCTGATTTGCCATGTGCGCTTTCAGGGTAAATGATTGCCCAACCTGATAGAGACCGACTTCTCATAATACACCTGGTCCAGACTGCAGCACTTGTTCGTGTGCATGCCTTTTCTGCTGTCACACTTTCACAACAGCTGATCATGTTTAATGGACTGAACATTTGTCACAACACTTGAGGGTAAAAGCTTTCTGTACTGCCGTTGGTATTCCAGTGGAATTACACGGCACATCTGCCAGTGAAGAGGTTTTTTAACAGCTCTGTTAAAGAATTGACGGCAAAATACTTATATCAATTTAAAGAATTTACTTTTCTTGAGATTTTTAATGGATGAACCTCTAAATACAGTTTGAGAATAATCATTCATGTTTGTGTCCGCTCATCAGTACTAATGTTTCTCAGCCTGTGATGACGACGACGACGACGACTGACTGGTAGTTACTTACCTTGTGGCCTCTGCTTGCAGGTTCTTCTGTGACTGCGGTGCCGGGACGCTGTCTAATCCTTGCACGTTAGCTGGAGAGCCCACGCACGATACAGACACACTGTACGACTCGGCTCCCCCTATAGAGTCCAACACACTGCAGCACAACTGAGCCCAACACCTGGAGGACCTTGTGCTCTGCAGCAGTAATGGACATAAGACACTTTAAAGTTGTGCAGAAGAAAGAAAGAATTCCCAGCTAAAATACAGATTCACTTTTACAGAGCATATACAGCCACTTTTAAAAACGCAACAGACTTGGGACATAAATATGCCTGAAAGAGACATTGTAAGGGTGGGTGGGGGGGGGTAAAAACAAGCAATGCCTCGCCTTTTCTTCTGAAATATTTTGAAAGCAAGAGACCGGTGGGACGGAGCAGAAGAGCAGCTGACTCAGGGTTTGTGGGAGTATTGACTCGTTCGGCCAGCGAGAGACGGGACAAAAACCATCCGGGCTCGTCTGCTTTCAGGAGAGGAAGAAGACTCTGCAGTGATGTACAGATCCGCTGTGGACAGGCGACCATTTCAGAAGAGGCACAGCTTTTCTCATGAGGAGGCAAAAAAAGCCCCGAAATACAACAATGCTTCCATCACTGAGCGTCCGACCTGCTCGTACGACACGTACGAGAAAATTGACCTAGCACTTCAGCTTTTTTTTTTTTTTTTTTTTCCCTTTGAGACAACTGTTGAGATTTGATTTTAATGCTTTTGTGTAGTTTTGTATTTTCATGCAAAAATCTTACTGTACTTGAATGTCTTTATTTTATTAAATGTGTTATTTTTTTTGTTATTATACCCGAGGATTGCTGTAATTATACTCATGTCGCAGTATCTAACTTCTTTCTGTGAAAGAGATCAGAGAAAAGAGAGCAAAACACTAAAATAGTTTCTCCAGCCACATTGACTCATTTACATTTGCAATACAGACAAAAAAAAAAATGTAGAGGTGCTTTCACAGGATTTGTACTGTTGTCCACTTGGTATGGAGGTTTTTTATATGCCAGACAGTTTTACATAATCTATGCATTTATTGTTTCATTCATTTTCCTTGGCCTGTCACGCAAGACCCAGTTACAAGGTCGGACGAGAAAGACGTTTGTGTAAAAAATCAATACCGACTTTCCTCTTTTGCTGCCAGAGAAATCCATGAATTGTCAGGTCAGCTTCTTCCGTCGCTCATTAATGAACAAATCACATTGCTGGTGGAAGTAGAAAATGTTAATCCCTCCGATAGGCAATTTGCCTTGAGCCGTTTGGTTGGTTATACCTTCTGTAGAACTGTAAATGGGATTATCAGTCCGTAGATACTGTAATCTGTGTACGTTTGGTTTGTTGAACTGATATGCTGCTTCGTGGTCCAGTGATACACAATTTTCTATGTATCTGACTCCAAATATGTTCACCAAGTGTAAAAGTCCTGTGAAAGCACACCTCTTGATGTTATTCCATTGTTTGCCAATGCTGCTGGAGAATTTAAAAGCTTTTACTCTACTGAAGCTGAGACAAGTATCCATATACAGCGCTTTATGGTTTCATTGCCCCGCCCCTTTTTCCTCCCCCCCTCATTCATGTGTACTGGTGATTGTGGGTTCTCATACAGACTGAAATGTATGCATGTATCATAACATCTAGACTTAATATATTGTGAAGTATTCAATAACCGTTATGTAGGCGCTAGCGTGAATTAAAAGGGTTTAATTTCCTAGGTGAAACATTGTCATTTTTTAAAAATAAACTTTATTAGATCACAACAGTAGTGTTTTTTTTGTTTTTCCCCACCAAGTGCCGCCGGCAGAATCAGTGATTTCGGTTATACAAATTACAGAGTGTTGAGCATTTGAACAAGAGAAGTGAGGACTGTGGCGTCCGGCGAAGCGTCTTCAGCAAACTGGCACAGCTTCCTGTAAAGTGACATGATGGGGGATAAACGATTCGGTTCCTTTGATTGGATAGAACTTCACACGTCATAACACCACGGCTGATACGTACTTGAACAGTCTGAGGCTGATGGTGTTCTTCTCAAACTCTCTGGCCTTTCCGTGTCCCGATTGGATGACCTCCTCCGGCAGGCCGGCCAGCCGAGCGGCGTTGAACCCGTAACTCTTTGGGCAGGCGCCGGAGATGAACTTGTAGAGGAATGTGATGGTCTCCTGACTTGGATCCTCGCACTCATTCTCCACCATGCACGCCTGGAAGGCGACAAACGGACAAGACGCATCAAATCAGTGTGCTGCAAGTGGATCACATGTGAAGCACAGACCCATAGAGAAGTGCACGAGATAATCAAGTCTTTTTTTTAACAAAATGCTACTTGATCAGAAAGTTAAGAGCACTCGATGGAAAACAGCTGTGTAGAGAAAGTGCATAGAGCATTCACGAAAAAAAAAAAAAAAAGCGCAGTTGCTGGATGCAATATGTGAAATGTAGTATGTTTACATGAGAGAATTGTTTTCAACCAAAATGATAAAATCTCCCAATGAAATGTAACTTTGAAAGTTACCGAGCGGGACACTATGTCAGATATAAGCTGTATACTAGTTTTTTTTTTTTTTTTTTTTTAATAGCTAAACTGGCTCTGCCTTTCTCACCATATGGCCCAGACGCACTGCACAGTTGTCTGCGTAGTCCTCCACCAAGGAGTGGTAATGTGTGGAGAAGAGGGTCCGGCAGCAGATCTTCTCAGCGAGCTCTTTCACGACGGCGCTGGCGATTGCTGTGCCGTCGTACGTGGCCGTGCCCCGACCTGCAAACAGCGAGCGGCTGAGTGAGAAAGTTCTGTAATAGATCGTCTAATATCCTCGGAATACTGAGGAGTTCTCGGAGTAGATCAACCTGCCTAATTCATCCAGAAGCACAAGCGAGTGTTTGGTGGCGTGGTGCAGGATGCTGGCCGTCTCGCTCAGCTCCACAAAGAACGTACTTTCTCCTGTCAAAGAAAAAAAAAAAAAGGACAAGACAAAAGGTTTCTCCATGCTGCTGAAGTCTACATTTAACCTTCCATGTTGGCTGGAGGGAGGACAATGTGAGGTTTACCGGCCATGATGCGGTCCGAGGCTCCGAGCCGCGTGAAGACTCTGTCGACTGGCGAGAAGCGGAGACTCTCGGCTGGAGCGTAGCAGCCGAGCTGGGCCAGAATGATCACAAGTCCACACTGTTGGAAAGGAAAAGCACAAAACCTGAAGACAGACATCTTCACAAGTTCCTGTAGCTTCATAGCAAATGACCTCGAGGGATGAGCGACCTGTCTCATGAGAGTGGACTTCCCGCCCATGTTCGGCCCCGTCACAAGCACACAGGAAGCTTGACTTCCCTCCTCATTGGCGCCACTGCTGCCAGGGCAGCCGATGACGATGTCATTTGGTATGAAGTCGTCGCCAAAAAAGGTCTTGGTGACGCAGGGGTGGCGAGATCCAGTGATTTCAATGAAGGGCGCCACCTGCTGGCCGTCCTCTGGCAGGATCACCTGTGGCCTGGTCATCGGTCCGTCTCCGCCCTGGCTATAGCGCGACAAGGCCAGCAACACGTCTGAAAGAAAGAGACAGCATTGTGTTCATAAAGCCCAGGAACTACTAAATATTTAAATTGCCCGTTTTTAAAAGGCTTGCAAAGAAATCCTGATTTATGGCTCGCTCGCAACGATTCCAGGGGAGTATTCTGCAGCTCGGCGCTGTGAAAGCTAAATAAGTAAACACAAGCCTGTGTCTGAGGGAGGCCCCAGTGGTGCAAAAACACATTATATGCGCATTATGTTTCTGCAGGCGAGGTTGGTAATAACCCGCGCAATTATGCCTCCTTCTGTCAGGAAAAAACACAGCCCTACAATTTCTGCAATGGTGAAAAACAAACTAATTAGTGTGAAGATATCCGCGCTTGATATGGAATTATCGCTCAGTGACAATCTCATTTCTAATCAGCACTCAAGGGTGGTGCTCCAATCTGCACGTTAAATACATATTATGGAAGTTTTACCTCCAACAGCTGCAGGAAATGTATTCAGAACAGACACCTGCAATGCTTTTACAAGCCTACAAAAGCATGTTCAGACCGTTGACAACAACCTGCAGAAAGGAAGGTGTCATTACCCAGCACTGCCATGCACTCCACGCCGGTCTTCCAGTCTCTGTAGTTCTTGTCGAAGTTGTAGAAGAGCCGCCTCATGCAGTCTTTCAGCGCAGCGTCTCTCTTCTCCTCAAAACCTTGCAGCTCTGAAAACAGACGCTCGGTCTCCTTGGTCACGTAGCGCTTCCAGCCTTTCTTTGTAGACTTCACTTCGTATTCCTCGGGAATGTTCCTCTGCGAGACGCTTTCGGGAACCTCCAGCTGGTAGCGGTTGCGACCGGTCCCCCAGTAGGACATGGTTCTGCAGCCCAGCCTCTTCTTCTGTTTCTCCATGTAGTCCAACAGCTCTCGCTCGCAGGACTTAATCTCAGTCAGAGCCTGGTCGTACTCGGGGTCAAAGCCGACTTTGGGAGTTATGACGCCGGTAGTGCGGGCTTTCTGGTGGTCGAAGGCCGTGTCCCAGCGCTTGAGTTCGGCAGACAGGTCAGGAAACAGGCCCTTCTTTTCACCCTTTAGAGTGACAAGTTGCAGAAGCAGCGAGGAACGAAATTCACTCAGCACCGGTTCGAAAACAGAGATGATCTCTTGCATGGTCTTAAAGCCTTCCAGTGCTGACAGGAAGTCCACTATCTTGCGCTTGCTGTAAGTGACCTCCTCGTAGAGAACCGCCCTGCTGTCGGGGTGGTCCTGGCCCTTCAGAGTGCCGATGCTGTGGATTTTGCTCAGGAGACGCTCCAGATCAGGGAACTTCTTGAGCAGGTCGGTAACGTCGGTGGCCTGCGCCTGAGCGGCCATCAGGTCCTCCACTGCATCCAGCCTGTCTGCGATGGATGTGGGGTTGCACAGAGGAGCGCACAGCCACTGTTTCAACAGCCTCTTTCCAAACGGAGTGGAGCAGGTGTCCAGACGCTCCAATAACGTCCCTTCTGTTCCGCCAGAGCCATTCTGAAAGATTTCCAAGTTTGCCAGAGTGACTCCATCAAGCACCATCCTCTGACGAGTCTGAGCAAAGAAACTGGCAGGTTCAACTGCTTTCTCCAGCTCCACGTCAACAGGGACATATTCTTCAAAATTCGCCATCGACAACAACTCCTGGTCCACCAGACATTTCTTTAGGTAGAATATGCACCCGCCAAACGCTGACAGAGCGAGTTCATAGCCCTCTTTAGGGGTGAGGCAAAGTGAATCGCTCTCAGAGGTCATGTTTCTCAGCAGAGCAGGAAGGAAACCGTTCCCTGAGCCTTGCTCGGTGCCAGAGCCCTCTTTGAAGTAATCTTCTTCGGAGAGAGTTTTCAGCGTCTTCTGAGCATCCCAGAACTGCGTCCCTGCATTAAGTCCTTCCTGCAGAGCGGAGGACAGAGATGCTTTGAGAATCTTGCGCGTTTCCACGGACGGGTTTCCCTTTTCATAGAGCACTTCCGCTGGGGCAAAGTGGGCGATCAGGGTCCGCAGGCGAGAGCAGTGCCGGTCGTCCTGAAACTGGCCCACATGGAAGTAACCCACGGAGGTATCTACGAAGCAGACGCCATACGTACGGCAACGACCGGAGCTCTCCTCTTCAGCTTTTTCTTTCAGACTCAGAAGGAACTTGCTCTGACTCTCCGATGGCGCGCCGTCCAACACGCTGTACGTTTGGGTTCCACGTGTGATAATACGGCACACCTCTCTTTTCACGACGCGGTCAAACTTGGTGGGCTTCACCATGGTCTTACAACGAGCCTCCATCATCTCCGGGGTCTCCGTCTGCTCCACTCGAGCCACCTTGTAGCCCTTCTGGACCAGCACATCAGAGAATCGCCCAAAGCCGATCTCCGGGAAGCCCGAATGCGCCCAGGTGCCCTTCATAAAGGTCAGTCCCAGCTCATTGACTCCAATCACAGCATCCATGTGGTACAGCTCATAAAACTTCCCCACCTTGTAGAAAATCACCGTATCAAACATTTCAGATTTGAGCTGCCACCACCGGCGAATGCCAGGAGTGATTCTGTTTTGAAAGTCTTCAGGCACGTACAGGGTGGTGGGATCGTAGTCCTCCTCCGACTGTCGCCGCCTCCGCCTGTCCTTCCTCCGTCCATCCTGCAGCCACTCCAGTTTCTCATGGTCCCAGACAGTTGTCGCCCCAGCGGACCCCGACCCGTTGGCTTGGCTCTCGAAGCTGTCGGGTGCAGAGAAGGCAGACAAACGAGACTTTGTGTCCACTGCTACTGTCGGTTGAGCTCGTTTGGGTCCAGCGAAGGGGGCGGCGGGGGGTTTTGCAGGCTTGTCTGCAGGGCGTTTACGCTTAACCGGCTTGATGGGACTGTCCGCCTCCGACTCTTCAATGCTCGCCTCTCCCTCTTCTTCACTGCTCACCGCCCCCTCCTCCTCTTCCTCACTGCTGGACGCTGCATGCTCGGGTTTGAACTCGTCCTCCGAGCCGTCGCTGTCCGAAGCTACGACGATGCGCCGGCGTTTGGGTTTGCTTCCGCTTCCTTTTTCTGTCGATGTTCGGGTTGAACGTCGACTGACTCTGGGCGCCTTCGTGCCCTCACTTTTCTTTTCATCCAAATCACTGACCTGCTCATCATCAGTCAGTGATGAGTTGTCAAGCTAGGGAGGAAAAAAGAAAGAAAGAAAGAAAAAGATGATGATTGATCTGTGACAGAGGTGATGAAATTATTAGAAACACATTCTTTATCAGACTCTTGAGGAATATTTATGCAGAAAAATAATGACATATTACAAATATTCAAAGTGGCTCATGTCACGATGATATTCTACATTAACCAAGTAGCCAGCTTTGTTTTATTCATTTATTTTTAAAACGCCGTTTTCTGATTCACTTTGAAAATGACTAAATTGCAGCAGAACTCTGTGGTTCAAGTTCTGCTTAGACACAGTCCAACAACAACACATACTTTGAAATACTCCAGTCTACATTAAACACAGTATCAAAATTTGATAATCTATGTTTGGTCAAGTCAAAAACATTCAACATGTTACCTCCATTTCATCATCATCATCGTCGTCATCTTCTTCCTCATCAGATGGATCCATGCAGAGAGGCATCTTCAATCTCTTTTCAGAGCTATCAAACATGACTTCATCAGCGAGCTCCATCGCACGGCGGATTACAGGTTTAGCACAGAAGAAAGTCCCTCCAATTTTAGCATCACTACTGTCCGAGCCTGTAACAGTAGAAAAAACAACATCAGGTTCAAACCGTCCGCACCAGCCTGACCGACCACCATCACTTCTAAGAGGGTTCGCAGGAGCCAACCTTGGTAGTCTCTGACATATTTGGAGCTGACCCATCCTCGAGTGGGAGGGTCGTCAAAGAAATGAACGTGTACGCGCTGCTCACGACCGCGGCCCCTCATCTGCTGACCAGTCAGGGGTTGGGGCACCACCATGCACGGCCACCAGGGGTGTCCCTCCAGCTTGGCCCACACCAGAGCACCAGCAGTGAAGGGGCATGCTGGGCTGCTGAAGGGAAGAGGAATACACACATTTAAGCAGAGATGAAAGAACAACTTGTATCATGCAATCTGCTACATTATTTCCCAAAATGTAGGACACGATGTAAAAATCTAAATAAACACAGAATTTTTATGCAGAGACAAAAAAACTACAAGTGTCAGGTGTTAAAGGACATATTATTGTTCCATTATGAGATCTAAATTTTGGATTTGATTGGGTTGCATTGCTGCCAGAACATACTTGATGTGAGTTTAAGAGATTTGTAAATACTTGAACTCACTTTATATTCATATTTTATAGAGCCTTCCAACTAGTTGGAGAATTGGGGTTGCACTTTGATACTTCTAACATCGTAGTTTTACAGAGACACACAATTTAGATTAATAGTCAAATTCTTTGCGCTGCATTGTTTTCATAAATTGACATTGTGATTCGTATATACATTATTAGTTGAGGAGGTATGAGAAAAGTCATTGTACTGTATAACAAGAGTAATGTAGCTGTAGTTGTACTTTAGATTCTTTCCATCGCTGCAGTTCGTCTTGTGATAAAGCAGATATATTTCATTTCCCACTGAAGTGACTTTACCAGTTAAACTTTTTTAAAACGTCAGCTCTGATTCTTCCACGTGCGACTAGTTTTACGTTCGGGGCGTTTGAGTGCACAGAAGTAAACGATAGTTTTCAATGTATTTAGGCAAACTGGTGTCCTGACATTTACAGCAGGGGAAGAGGAAAGCGAGACTCCAGCATGTAGACCGCTCCAGAAAGCGTCTCACCTGTCTTTAGCTGCTGGGGCCTTGTCGCCAAAAAGCTTCTTCAACCCGCCGCTCGAAGCCTTGGAGGCGCTTTTCCGTTTGACTTGCTGGGTCTTGTGTTTCTGCGGAGATTCTTTCGCCTGCTCTTTCGGAGAGGAGTTCGACTTCTTCACGGAGGAAGGCAGGTCCGCCTCCGCTGGAGAGGGACTCGGCTTCGGCTTCGGCTTGGCGACCGGCGGCGGGGACTTGGTGAAGAAGTTGAAAAGCGAGCTTTGCTTCGCCATGTCTGCAAGATTAAGACTCTACGTTTACTGTGGTTTAGAGAGAGATTGTCTTGTGTCGCCGAACTCCCCTGCTTTAGCCTAGCATCCAGCCGGACGCGAGTGCTACAAGTTCGCGGGAAATACAGGCGTGTGGTGTAATGGGCGTGGTCAAGAGCAAGCAGCCAATCACAAGCGAGTACACTAGAACACGGAGACCACGTGATCCAAACACAGCTTCTCTTGTTGGACACGTTGTTGGCGCTCAGAGTTTAGCTTGTTCTCTTTCTCTTTTTTTTGTTTAAAAAACTTTATTTGACGGATGTAGCCATGCAGATAAATAACATACATCTTCATCGTGTTCTTTTCAACACTTGGTTAGATCAAACTATTCTCAAAACAAATACAACAAGGTGTGAATCATGTTTATAAAAGTAACACTTAACATAAAGATCTGTAACCATTATATATCAGTCCATTCTTACTGGTAATTAGTGACAGTTACTGACTTTGGCAAATATACCTCAAATACATGGTGGGTATAATGTCTATTCAAATCTATTGATTTGTTCAGAAAGATGGTATGAAGCAGGAAGGACAAACTAAATAAAAGCCACTGCAAGTTTGGATAAAGATGTGAGTGTGTGTTGTTTCCTCAAGCACTTTAAAGCAAATCATTCACAGCTCTTAACAAATAATGTTATCTGTTGCTCGGAGTTTTGGTCAAATTGCAAGACCTTCTCCAGATTAGGATTTCTTCTTCTTCTTCTTCTTCTTCTTCTTCTTCTTCTTCTTCTTCTGATAATTTCAGTTTCGCTAATCTAAAGTGGACTGGTATATCTGACTGAGATCTAAATAGCAAATTGGTCGATGGATATTTTGTCAGTGTAGAAAAGTACAGATTAAACCATTCATCAGACAAGTCAATGCTGTCTGTTAAAACTCATGAAATGACATGTTATTTCTTTAGAAGCACAAATTGATTGCCCTCAGTGTGAATGCAGATTTACTATATAGAAGTTAGACGTCTCAGCTGTAATTCAGTGGTTCTGTATTCTGTACTAGTTATTCACTACCAGCAGGGAGCAGCAGACAACTGCAGGTCTCGTGAATAATGGCCCTTGTTCAATGAGATGACACAACCAGCTCTCTGGAACTCAAAAAATACTATTCCCCTCAGCAGTCGCACGTTTGATTCTTCAAAATGTTATGTTTGTGTTGACCAGTTAAAGTGACTTGTGTCCATATTAAGAATGCCTTAAAACTGCGTTATTAAACAAACAAAAAAAACCTTAAAACTTTTTTGCATAGAATGAGCAAATATCCTGTTTTAACTAAAAATTTTAGCTGAGATACCAACAATCACCTCGGCATGGTCTTGCGAGCACTGATGCACTCAAATGCTTAACTACACATATTGATGTCCATAGTTGAAATATTGTGTGAGCAGATCCCAATATTGCCTCTTGAAAATAAGGGCGGCCTCACATATTCAAAACAATTGAACATCCACCCACACATGACTTTTTGGCATATGGTGTGTGGGTGATAGAAAACATCTAATTGGGATAGCATTATAAAACCATACACAGGAGTGGCTGTTTTCATTCAGACAGATATTCGTTTAAGAAACAAATCAAAAACATAAATATGAACTGAATGAACCCACCATGATAAAGACCTTTGTCTTCAACACAATTGGACACTTTTATTCATGGCACCGATTAGGCAAAGCCAGATACTGTTGTGAATTATAATTCTCGAATTATTATAACCCCACAATTAGCAAAGCGACATTCGGCAGCATTTATTGCAGCAGGTTGTGCTTGCAGCAGTACATAATTAAAGAGGTTTGATCCTCGAGAGAAAAACGAGGAAGTTCCTCATCTCTTTCCTGAGAAACTTTCAGCTTTGCAGGAAGCAGTAGTCTGACGAAGAGCAGCTAATTACCAAGGACAAAAATTTCCCGAAGCGAACAAAGGCCTCTTTTTAACTGCAGACATTTTGACTTGTCTTGATGAGACAAGCACAGGTATTTTCTAATAATATCACCAGTAACTACTTTGGAGTGAAATGTCCAATAAAGACTTAACAGCGTGACACTGAGCCGGCGTGTGAGGCCAATTAATGGAGTTCGCTGTGGCTTCATTATTTCACCGTGTGCTCACTCTCAGTGTTGAAATGTATTCTGTGTGAAAGGTCTCTTTATATGAGCTTGCTGTTTGATCAAAATGTTATTACATATTGCTAATGACTTAAGAGATGGTGGCCAATAGTTACTGAGTTATTGCAAAGGAATCGTTCTATCAGAATCGTTGCCAGGGTGGGTGACATTTCATCATAAATCAGGTTCTATGTTGTTGAGAGCCTGCCAAGGTGTTTGTGGGCTTTGCTATGAAAGCCGTGGAGTAGTGGGGCAGTAGCTGTAACAAACTGTGAAATAACTCGCCCTTCAAGGACCATTTGTAAGATTTCGTCACACTGACATTACTCGCCGCGACCCTTCCCGTTCACCTTCTTTCTCTATGTGTAAAATCATCTAAGATGGCTTTCAGTTATTGCTAAAACATGGACTGCCTTCGCTCGCTCTATGGAAGTGAACACTCATTATTGAAGCAGATTTCAAGAGTTTATTTCAGCAAACACTCGGCTCAAAGTGACACAGTGTTTGTTGTGAGTGTCTTTGCTAGTTTCAGGCTGATAAAGCTGTTATTTTCCTGCTTGGCACCCACACAGCTGAAATCTCTGATGTACTTGTGCTCATTTGTGCTCTCATGAATTCCTCCTGCATTTAAACCAAGGCACATTCATTGTGCATCACCATGTTTTATTCAGGTATGTCTGCTACTGGCCACAAACAAGTGGACTCACGACTTGTTTGCACTCTGCTTGTGACACTCAAGACATCGGGGGCTCATTGTACTTCCCGTCTGTACTTGACCCGTCAGACAGAAGCAGTTTTTAGTAGATGTCATCAGTCTTGAGCTCCTGCTGTCACTGTCACTACTGCTTGGCCAAATCACAAGTGTGACAATGTGTATGCACATGTCCATTATTAAAGGGATTATGGATAGCAAGCTAAGGGTTTTATTAGATTATACGATCAATATACTCATCAAGACTTAGAATTATTAGTACAATCGCATTAAATCACACAAACTCTGCCATTAAAACAGTGGAAGTGGATGAGTCCATATTTAAAAGTCTCTTGATATTAAGACTGTGTACTTTGGACCATTTAAACGAAGGCCCAGGTTTAAGTTTTTTTCAAGTCAATTAATTGAAAATAAATGATAAATACTCTCATGTTTCTCTGCAATGGAGACGGTTCTTTGTCAGCAAAAATGATCCAAAATGTATTTCCAGGAACTCAAATTTTAATTAAATATAAGCATGTGAATAACAGTTTTGTACATTATTACTGCTAAATGGAAAAATTGCTAATACCTGTTAAAAGTCAAGGATAAACAAAAAGAACAATTCCAAATAGACTGGACCAGCTAATTAAATGCTTTCTTTAAATGACCCCCAACATATTTTCCTCTTTGTCCTGGTCCACTGTGCTTGTCTTTTTTTTTTAAACATTTGTGTGGCCTCTCCTCTGTGCACAGTGACTGTTTGCCTGGCAGGCACACAGATAAGGGTGATGCAGTAGTGTAGAGCAGCCACAGCTGACATGGCGAGTTGCTATTGTTAATGTTAAACTGTGTTTCGTTATGTGTCTCCCTCTTCTCTCACCTTTTTTTTTTTTTTTTTTTTTTTGAAATGTTCTGACAATAGAACAGCAATGTAAATTCACCTCCAAACCTTACAACACATTTATATTCAGAGCACAGAGGCCTTTCCCAAATTGGTCCTTGAGGATGACATTTTTTGTTGGCACGCTTGATGGAGCTGTGTCAAGTGTTTGCAGAAAAGATGTGAGCCGGAAATATGAAGTGGCCTCAGTGATGTGGCCGTCACCCGGTATCAAAGCCGCTACCGGCAAGGTTTATGTGTGCAGATACGCCCAACTATTCTGACTACATCATGAACCGGTACTGTTGGAGACAAAACCCTTACTTTTAGTTTTCAACCCTGAAGACCTGCAAATCAAAAGTTATGTCCTGGAACGGGTCACCTTTGATATTAAGATATTGAACTTTGATGCACAGCAAAGCTTGAACTGTAGATTTTTATTTTTTTATAACCATCCATCACAGAATGGGTCAGGGTGATAATTGTCCCCTGCTGTATATACTTTGAATTACCTGGTGAACTCCATATTTTGCATTAGAAATAGAGAGTGCTCGTCCCATTTGTACACACAAAATGATCCTTTTATGAGGTTTGTTTGGCTCCAGAGTCAGAAAAACATTTCTGTTAATTGCTCCGGTCACAATTGATTTATGAAATCAGTTTTCATTTCTACCGTTCAAACCAGCAACGATATCTGAAAAATGTAGTATGTTGTAACGTTTTAACAAAAAAAAACAAAAAAAACATGTCATACTTTGAAACTATTGCCTTCTGCAGTCTGTTGATACAACCAAACTGCAAAACTATCTTGTGTGGCCATGACAGGAAATAGTATTAAATATTTCACTTCTGATTTTCCTGAATATAATTCTTGGTGTGGTTGCATATTGGTATGTGCTTTAGCATTCATCCATCAGTTTTTAGTATATTGTGGTCAGCCGAGTATGGACAATACTTATTACCTTGATGCTATGATCATTTCCCTATGCTGCCAACATATTTGCAACCTTTATTACGGACTCTGTATAAGTAAAGATGAGGAGTCTTTCAAAATAATAGGGCACTTGACATTGTTGCCTTCCCTGTGAGAGACACTGTCACAGTGGTAGATGCAATGAAGAATTGATGAGAAAAAGGCAAATGCCTCAAAACAGCATTATTAATATTGTACTTTTATTTAATAGTCATCTCCGCAGCTATCTCAGTGGAGAACAAAGCAAAAGCAATAAAGCTGATGAAAGAGGAGAATCTCTCATCGCATCTGTTTTTCTCATTTTCCTTTGATGTACTGCGCCCTCATCACCTTGCCCATTAAAGCACTTCTATTATTTTTATATATTATCACAGTTTTTGTTCATCCTGCATGTCAGTTTGTGTCTCAAACCAGCTCTTTATTAATGCTGTTCGAAAACTGAGACCCGTCTTAGCATAATGAGGAGTGCAAAGCCGACTCATGAGGAAATTCCCCCAGCACTGCTGGGACTGCATCGAGAGCGAGAAACAACATGAAATAGAAACTCAGTCCTTCCCTCGTCCTTCCTTCCTTTCTTCCTCTCATCTCTTCTTCCTCTGCGCTGCCGCTTAATAAGGCGACTAGACAAACAGTGGGCTCTGTTTTTATCGCTGGTCCCACTTTACACCAACATTAGTCAGATTCTATGATCACAACATTGCATATTCCCATTTATTTCTTCTTACTAAAAGCCCAATTAAAAGCCCTAATGCAAAACAGCTAATGCGTCTCGTCATGTCGCACGGCTCCATTCCACCGAAATCTATTGAAATACTATAAATGTGGAAGGTTCAGTCACATATTAATTCAGCCGTCTCTTGGGGAGCTGAAGTGGGAGCAGGGTGATAGTGCAGTCAGCAGATTTTACAGCAGCCACAGGATCTTCTCCTCCAGTGGGACAGAGGGTGTTTGTATAGAGTAAACTGAGGAAACGGGAAAAAAAAGACGGAAAAAGATATTCCAATGTACAGCGTATTGTCCTCCCTCTGGTGCAGTATGAGAAAACGTGTCTATATTTAGATGCATTTAGTAGCTGAGTCTTTGCAAATTAGGTTATTTTGAGCACCCACACAAAAAAAAACAGGCAGAATTCGACCATGAAAACCCAACAAGAAAATGTCTGACTGTATTTTCCAACTTCTCCTCTTGAGATGCACTGGTGTTTTGCACACTGATTTGCAATTCAAAAGCAAATTAAACATCTCCATTCCCGAATCTATTTTTACTGTCCATCTCAGAGCAATCACAACTCCTCTTCTTTTAATTCTCTCCTAATCTTAAAGTCTTGTAATGGAAAGGAATGATTCTTCTTGTGTGGCTCTGTAATTTCTATTGTTTGAAGTTAACGATACAAAAGCTTCATAAACTGAATAGTTTGGTGCAAAAAAAAAACTATACACTGAAAGTAACATGCCGGCAGTAAGTCGGACCTGTTCCCAGTGCACGTTGGCCTCCGGCAGGGCTGTCCTTTGTCACCGGTTCTGTTCATAACGTTTATGGACAGAATTTCTAGGCACAGCCAGGGACCGGAGGGGGTCCGGTTTGGAGACCACAGGATCTCGTCTCTGCTTTTTGCAGATGATGTGGTCCTGGTGGCTTCATCAAACCCGGACCTTCAGCGTGCACTGGTGCGGTTCGCAGCCGAGTGTGATGCAACTGGGATGAGGATCAGCACCTCTAGATCCGAGGCCATGGTTCTCGACCAGAAAAAGGTGGCTTGCCCCCTTCAGGTCGGTGGAGAGCCCTTGTCCCAAGTGGAGGAGTTCAAGTATCTCGGGGTCTTGTTCACGAGTGGGGAGAAGATGGAGCGTGTGATCGACAGGTGGATCGGTGCAGCGTCTGCAGTTATGCGGTCGCTGTATCGGTCCGTGGTGGTGAAGAAGGATCTAAGTCAAAAGGTGAGGCTCTGGATTTACCGGTCGATCTTCGTTCCTACCCTCACCGATGGTCATGAGCTTTGGGTCATGACCCAAAGAACGAGATCCCGGATACAAGCGGCTGAAATGAGTTTCCTCCGTATGGTGGCTGGGCGGACCCTTAGAGCTAAGGTGAGGAGCTCAGTCACCAGGGAGGAGCTCGGAGTAGAGCCGCTGCTCCTCCACATCGAGAGGAGCCAGCTGAGGTGGCTCGGGCATCTGCTTCGGATGCCCCCCAGACGCCTCCCTAGGGAGGTGTTCTGGGCATGTCCCTCCGGTAGGAGGCCTCGGGGCAGACCTAGGACACGCTGGAGAGACTATGTCTCTCGGCTGGCCTGGGAACGCCTTGAGGTCCCACCGGAAGAGCTGGAAGAAGTGTCTGTGGCGAGGGAAGTCTGGGCATCCTTGCTTAGAGTGCTGCCTCCGCGGCCCGGACCCGGATAAGTGGAAGAAAACGGATGGATGGATGGATACTCACACTTTCCACCTCAAAAGTATTGCCAAGAAATAAGACACCAATCTCCTTTTCTCTGCATAGTTTATATGGCTGCTGGAAGTTCACTTTACACTCACCTTCATATCAGACAAGTCCACCTGAATTCATCCTTCTGAGCTATTAAATGAAAGCCCCACCAAAAAAAACCTCTAATTCTTTATTGCCACGAATCTGCTGACTGTTTCAAAAAGAGAGATGAGACACTTTGTGGCAAAATGTCACATGAAGCTGCACCAAAGCACTTCACTGCAAAGAATCAAAACAATGAGGTGTAAGACAGTAAAATGCTCCATAGAGCCAAAGGGGAGATTCCCAGGTTGTTAGACAATTAACAGGAAGTTAATCTTTGCAAGCAAGCGACTTTTACATTACACACGGTCTTTAATTTTTTCTCAAAGTTAAGCCACTGTGAATGTCAATGTGAGCAGTTTGCCTCAAGCCTCGTGGGTCAAAGAGTGAAAAGCTGGAATAAATAAAGGACTAAATTTCCCTTCAGTCCTGCAGTTTGTAATATGAAAGGCAAATAGTCTACGAGAAGAGCCGCCATATGAAATAAGACAAAGATAAATGCTCTGAACGTAATCTCTGCGACTGTGGGGAATTTTCATAAATGTATTATTACGCTGTCAAGACTTTTGAATGCAACCCTTCTGAAAAGATGTCAGATTTCCTGGCAGTTCAATAGTTAGTTCTGCATTAGATATGAAACAGCTGAATGTTAGATATTGTTAAAGGTGCTTGGGAATCTAATGAGTCATTTTGACTGTCTGACTGCATTTACTCCCTCAACATTTTTACTTCTCTGAAAGAAAACTATAAAATTTTATTCTCAAATGTAAAGGGGTAATCTCACACTCAAACTGTACTGCTGTTTTAGTTATATATTAAAGGAGTAAAACTTGATGGCAGCGGTGAATTTTTTTGATTCACAGGAAGGCATCTTATTTAGAAAGCTGGACTTATTTTTCCACCTTACATGATAAGAATTGAATTTCGCTCCACACCTCCACTTCTGAGTCACTGACGCGTTCAATGCCGAAAGGTTTTCTTCTCACCTCTAGCGCGATTAGTATTTGTGCAAACTTTATCTGCTGTGAACTCTGCGGTTTATTACACGGAAGCCAGCTGACACTGAAGGATTTCTGCAATTGTAAACACCGCTCTGGCCTAATCCGAGGCAGAGATCGTATTAGACTTCATTAGCTGAATTGGTGGGTTTCTCTTATCTATTAACCCCTCTCTTTCTGCCTTTCTCGATATCCCCTCCAATGGTAATTGAAAGAGCAGATGTTATACAGTAATTGCTTCATCATTCAGGCTGCTACTTACAGGTAAATGTCCTATTTCCACAATGACTTTTAATTTTCCAACCCTACCCTTTAATTCAGATGTGCCTGCAGGGTTTTTCAGCACACTTCACCACGTGGCTTCATGAAGCAGCAGGCAACATGAAAGGCCTGTATCAGAGGAGGTCTGGATTGAGAGTGAGCCCTAACGTGGTATCATTGCCCTAAGTTAAAACAAGAATGTTGAGAGTAAAAGGCCTGAGGACACTAAAAGGGCAACTGGAGCACTTAATGCTAATAGCTGTTAATTCAGTGTATAAATCTGTAGAGACGGCAGTTTTAGTCTTGCCGCCCGCAGGTCATTGCTCGGTCTACAAATTATTCAAGAGTCCTTGGTTTGTCCTTCATCTACCTGAAAAAGAAAAATCCATCAGTATGAATCGAAAAGCATTCATTCTCATTGATTTAACTACAAATTAAATGCTTAAAATTTCAAATTGCACCAGGTAAAGTCTATTCCCTATGAATTTCTCCAACAAGGTTTTAAATCATGCTTTTGTTTTCTAATTAACTTTTATCATCTGCTCGTCTCTTGTAATTCGGGACTTCTCTTGTTTCAGGTTTGGTTTGACTTGTCTTGATTCCATCGTGGGTTTCAAGTCTCACCTGATTGTTACTCCTCCCTAAATGGCTCCACCTGTGTTTTGCCATCTCCACTCTTCTGGTGAGATCGGTCCGCAGCTCTTTCAAAAATGTGCGAGCGCACTAAAGCATGTGGCGTAACACCAGTTAGTGCACTCAATTGAGCAGAGTTGTCACAATGGAAATTTGGTAGAAACTACAAGAAAAAAGAAACAGCAAGAGAAATGGACAATAAAATCACAGACAATTATACCGTAACAGTAAAGTTTGTAGGAGCTGATACGTGTCACGAGTCATCTGCTCTCTGTGTTTGCTCAACCTAAATCAGAAATGGCCGCGCAAGCCATTAATCAAAGTGAAAGTATTGACTGGAGTCATATATCTTCTGTCCTTTGAGGTCTTTGGCTCTCCAACAGTTGCAGATTCCTCCTCTTTGGTGTGGTGACAGTCGAGTGTGACAAGTGTCCAATGTTTTACACTCATCCCGTTGACAGTTTTCAGCACACCATCTGGGTGTGCTCTCACAGTGTACTGTACAGTGGCTTATCTGACAAAATGCACTCATGCACTCAGAAAAGTAAATGTAAGTGATTTGAAACATGCTGAGAGTCGTGTAGGATGTCTGTTGCCAGTTTGTCCTCCGTGCCTTGTTTTCTTAACAAGTCTATCATGGCTTTTGATTGTTACCTTGCTTTTTAGATTGTTACTAGACTTGTTTTCAGTAGCCTGAACCTTGATCGTACTTGCTGCATTCAGGGTTTGATAGTTCTGAGTACTGAGGCTTCAGGAAACTTGAGAGAAACAAGAAATAATTTGGGTTACAATTGATTTTGCTGCAGCACAGTAAAACACACTCAGTGCTCCTGTGACTAATTATGGCCCCTGAATGTTGAATTTGGTTTGAATCACAATAAATTACACGGCTCACATTAAGCATCATTAAGCAACATAACACTCAGTGAAATGCAACACGGATCACTGATGTATTTTTAATAGTTTTGGGAAAACAACTCTGACAATGCTGTAAATTTAATTCGAAACAGAGTCTCAGCAAACAAGTTGGAGCGGATCCAAGCTGACTTTAGGTGAAGGCAGGTGCATCGCACGCAGGTCGCCATCACAGGGCAAACGCCAAGAGACAAACAGGCAGACATTCACATACACACACTCAGTCACCAATTAATCTCAGATCCATGTTTGAACTGTGGAAAACAAGGTGCCTGGAGTAAACGCAGGCAAACCACTACACCGCAGCTCTCGTGCGATCATGTAATTCTCTTTATTTGCTCAAGATGCTCCTGTCTTGAATGATGTATTGACTCAACTGGCTGGATTAATGTGTGTCACTACTTTGTCCTCTCAAGACTGATTGGATAACCTATTCAATTTGATGAGGTTTTAAGAAGTCCTGATTCTCCACTGCCTGCCCGCCCAATCACTTGTGACATTGCTAAATGAAGACAAATTACATCTTATGAATGTGAGTGGAAAAGCAGTGGTTTCTCTCTGTCTCTGTCTTCACTTAAAGACAGGATAATTCATCTGATTGCAATCGCAACAAGAGTGTCTTGATGTTGCCGGCTTGAATCTAAAAAAAGGATGCATCGAGTGAAAAAGATGAGACGCAGAGAGGCCGTGTGATCGTTTCTGGAGAAACTGCAGGCAATCAGGGGTTTTCTGCTGCAGTGCGAGAATTGAGACACATGTCTGTGACACCAGCTGAGACCCCGAGGAAACACTTCAGCCTGCTGCTGGAGGTTTAGCTGCAGTCCCGTCCCCCCGTGGGAAATGCTCGCTGTTCACACAGCACTGCTGTGACAGAGAGGTTTGTTTGTACGCCAATTGAGGAGAGGGGAAGCAAAGAGATTTTTTTTTTGTTCACTCCCGTAAGTGTCTAAGTCAGGAAACTCTTCTGGGTGCAAAAGCTGAATTGGATGTGTTACAGTTAAAGTAGCTTTGTTCCTGTTTCGTTTCTTTAAGGGAAATAGAGGCAGTTCTTGTTACTTTTTGCAGGTCTGGCAGCAGGCAGATATTTCAGCAGAACAAAAGCCTTAAAAATAATTTGTGGTCCAGCATAAGGAAAAAGAAAACAGCAATCATTCTGGTGGGTGTTAACAGCTTCGGCAACAATACCGGACTGTTTATAGCCCTATAGGAGAAAAAAGACTTCTTGTGAAACCGAAAATTACTGATGACCGCAGACATTGTGGCACATTTCCTATTTGCAGGTTCCTCTTAACCCCTTTGCATTTAGATTAATGCATGTTGTTTTTCGGCATAATGCCGGGATCAGACTCATTCCGATAATGAATGCAATTACAGGTTTCCCTTTATGACTAACATCCTGATCCAGCCATTACTAAAGATGAGATTTTTTTTCTCATTGCGCTTTCAGTCACTCCTATGTGTTGTGAAGGAGCAAGAAAACTACTGTATCGTGCAGAGAAACGATAGTAATCTGGGAACACAGTGTAGCTCGTTTAAACATTGTGAAGATAAGCCTTCTCTCTTGTCCCTTTTTCAATCCTCAGAAATGTAATTCAGTGTTTTGCAAAACACATTTGCTGTTGGAATAAACTGGCAAGTGCACTTGCAAAGTACAGAGCTTTTTTCTCTCTCTTGGCATCAGTTTTGCAACTCAACAGAGTTTCTGCAATGTTGCAGACTTTCTTGAACGTGTAAATTGTGACAAACATCAAAAAAAAAAAAAAAAAAAAAACTCCTCTCACTGGTGAGTTATTTAAAAAAGAACATTTGGGCAAAGCTGTTTTATGATTTGAGAATGAGATGAGGTAACCGAGCAGAAAGACTATATTTCTGTCTCTGATGGTAATATATTCTGCCTACCAGTACATTGAAAACTCTTTTTTTTTCTTTTTTTTTTTATTAATCCCGCAAAAGCTGAAATGCAAAAATAAATGACAAGTTTTGGTTTTATTGGGATAAAGCACTTGTGTGTTTCTTGGCTGTGCTCTAAACTTTCTGGAATCACTGCTGTTGTCTGACAAGCTGTGATGAGACGAGTCATTTCAAGTCATTTGTGAACTTTGTGCTGCAATGATATCAGATGGAGTCTGTATTCAAGTTCGAATCACAAAACCTGAACTATCTTAAAGACTCCGACTTGGCACCTACATTGAAAATACCTAAAACTAGGTTTTCTCAACTTTTCTGATATAAGTTGGTCTCCCAATGTGATTAATTAAAGACATAATAATTAAGGTTTGTGTCTTCATGGTTTGTTTGCCCTTACATCTGATCCCCCAGTGGTGACTTGTGAATGTGACTGATCATGTAAAACCACATTGAGAATGTGCAAGCTGTAAAATGCTCTGTATAAGTCAGGGTCCGTTTACTATATGTTGGCTCATATCTTGTTTATGTAGTTTATTCATGAGTCATAGTCGAGTCACGTGTCTGTCTGTTTGCCTGGTAAGTCTCCTCAGACATGGTAGGGTCACACAGGGTTGTAGTGGTGAGCAATCGCACTTCACACTGTGAAGGTCCACGGTTCAAGTCTAGCATGGGC
This sequence comes from Lipophrys pholis, assembly GCF_963383615.2. Classification (NCBI taxonomy): domain Eukaryota; kingdom Metazoa; phylum Chordata; class Actinopteri; order Blenniiformes; family Blenniidae; genus Lipophrys; species Lipophrys pholis. Next base: position 13,785,630 of record NC_137642.1, on the reverse strand, counting down.
TTTATTTGTGGGGTTTGCATGTTCCCCCATGTATTCTACTCTCATCCCACAGCCGAAAAACATGCACTTTCAGATTAAATGGTTACTCAAACACATTTCAGTAAATATCACTGTTTAATGTAACCCTCTTCTTCCATATAGGCTTCACTTTTAGATACATAAATATAAAAGTACAATCATTGGTATAAATGTGCAACTTGCAAACAGAATACATTTGCATACATTAACTGGATGTTACACGATGATGCAAGCAACATGAGACACACACACACACCAAGTTGTCGAGGTTCGTTGATGTCACAAGCGTGGTCAACATCACTGTGGATCACAGAGACAAGAAGCAGCTTTTAAACAGAGAACTTGTTACAATCTGAGGCCCCCTATCAACGGCCTTTTTAAGAGAATCCAAGACCGTCTCACATGTACTGTGTTGTCGGAAATTGAGCCTGGATCAAAGCCCGCAATGTGACTCTTGTTAAAGATCAGAAGCAGCCACGCAGAGCAAGTAATACATCATTCTATTGCAGAGCCACTCAACTGTTTACCGGCCTGCTGGTAACAGTCTTATCCAATGTGCTCCAGCCAAATTAATGTAAATATATTTATTTTCCTCCTCAGTGGCTTTAACAGTCACAAAATACAAAAGAGCTCATGCACTCTTCCATGGCGGACACCGGAGGGAACAAAGTGTTTTGCATCATACTGTGATTACAGAGAACTTTGTTGAATAACTGATAATGCTGTTAGCACCACCACTAACTCATGAGAATATTGCAAACAACATCTCCAGTCTGGTCTTGTTTTCAATAGATTGTTTTATTTGTGGGCTTGTTATGGCCACAGAAGCATGACATTTAATGGCTCTACTTTACAGTCAGAGAGCCGTTGCCTAAGGAACACACCGAATGCTGTCAGGGATTATTTTAATAATTTAAGGTTAAATGAACGCTGACAGCTTTCCTGCAAATCATGCAGCACTGTGATCCCTGTCGCACGTGTTCACGCACTTTATGTACAAATAGCTTGGGCTGGAAGTCAAAATTTTGCTTGTTTTTAGTCAAATTTCGGGACTGATGAAAACAAACAAACCAAAAATCACATTAAAGACGCAGTTCTGCAGTTAACAAATACAAACATACAGTAAATGCAAAGACCACCTGTTTCCTCTTACAGAAGATACAGAGGATAGTGGTTCACTTAAAACCATTGCAATCAATGGAGATCAATTTTGCAAAATGCAAAAGGATTGTGTAGTACAACACACAAGCTCTACACACTAGGATCTTCTTAATAATGAACATTTTTTTTGTAATATGCAGGACTAAAAGTAAGGCAGTTGATCTCAAGCCACGCATGCATTTTAGGTGAGCAAACATTATTCTAAATACAATATTCAGTGTCCTAAAAGCTTGATGTCTTATAGGCTTAAAACAACATCTTAATGGATATCATATTGAGCTGAATAGCTTCTGGGGGTATCATTTGGAGAAAACATTTGAAGTTAACATCACAGTCCTTCGATTGTCCTCCTTAGTCTAGTTTGGAAAACCCGGTGCATACCAACAGACACAACGACAGTGAGGTTGCAGCTGATCGCTCCATGAGAAACTCCTGTAACCTCGACTGTTGTAACCTTAAGTCTCAGAGGGAAAATGAAGGTTCACAAACAAGATCATTATTCATGAAAAGTGCCGGTGAAACCTCCCCCGTCCGACGCATAGTGCAGCCATGGAACACCAATGAATTAAAACTACAGCGTTTCATTTGCTACAACATGCCCAAGCTCCTGCTAAGACGTCTCAGGGTTTGGCACTTTTTCTACAGTTGTAGTGTCGCTGCCACCAGCAGTGTGCGCGGACCCCCACATGGTGCGTCAAGCTTCACATCGCCGACATACGCTCACTTCACTACTCATGAGCTGGTCTGCTGGGAATTGTTAGGGATTAAACTGACTTTTTAGGTAATACATGTGATGGCTTTCTTGCAGGGAGCGAGATGAAGAGACTGATAGTGCTCTCTGAGTAGTCTAACGGAAATAAAACCAGAATACATGTTGTTCAACATCTGGAAAAGCTGTGTTACTCTTCTTACACAGGATAAGTAAGCGTTTAATGCTGCAGCTTGTGTGTAGGAGACGCATGACAGTGAGATTTTCAGTGACAAACATGTACATATTTGAAAGCTATATGTAGAAAAATAGACTTTAAAGATTACTCTGTTTTATATACAGCTATCTTGTATGGCTTTACCATAATGGCATGCAGGAAAAACTAAGACAAGCCTGAAGATTTAACTACCTGAGTCAATTTCTCTATTCCTCTTAGTGAGACTGGGGCGGGGTGAACGTATTGAGAGCTATACACTGTAACAGTGAAAATACACAAAGATAGATCCAGATCCAAAATCACACCTTGTTGTAAAAGCGCTCTTGAAGACATTCCAATGCTATGTACATACACATTTATGACACGTCTCATTTTCACAGTGTAAGAGTGACGAGCGTAAGGAGAGAGCCGAGATCTGCAAGACAAAAGAAGCAGGAGGAGTTTTGGTGCAGTGTGTGTGAAGAGAATGCAGAGATGACAGGAAAAAAAAAAAAAGAAGAAGAAGACTAGAGGAGGCTGTGAGGGGACATTAGATGCTGAAGATGAACTCAAGGTAAAACTGAGCCCTAAGCTGTGAGAGGTCATTGATTTTCAATGGGCATTGAATATGGATTTGAACAAATTTGACGACTCCGTCTTCTCCGCCACTGTTGCTGCCTTGTTCTTCTTCTTCATTACCATGTCTGGAGCAGACTAACTGCCAATGTCTACACGTCTGCATCACGGTTTTCAAACGTTAAATCACCAGCATCTTGGATGACACGGTCGCTGGCAGCGGGGACATTGATCGTTGGGTGTGACAGAGAAGCACCGTGTCCCCTGCAAAACACTACCCATCCTTACGCCTCGGCTGCACATTTGCACTTAAATTAAAAGGGAAACAAACCTCTATACTCTCCTGACCTGTATTTATGTAGTCAGAGGAAGAAAAAAAATGGAAATGCAAAGAAGTTTCGGTTGATGAAACCAAACAAAAATAAATCCCATGATAAGATATGTCAGTACAAATGAGAAACTCCTTCAGGTATTTGTTTTCAACCTCAACATCCGTCACTGATCCTGCTACTTTCCACCCACATCAGTTAGCATCCAGGATGAAATCCATCCATTTCTGTATCCCTGCCCACCTGACTCTGCTTTACGTTTGAGGTCAGACAAACAGATTTCTCATTTACTCTATTTTACAACAAATGTCTTCATCCCGCATTCAAAGAGTAATTAAAATATTGCGAGGGTTTATCATTTATTTCCCTGGCAGACCACTGTAAGCCTTGAAAAGCCCACTGAGGGAGAGATTCAGAAGGTGGCTCCTTTTACCCTTCAAGTCAAAGTCTTTGGCCGCCAAAGCATGTTCTCGGCTGATAAGAAGGCCAGTCTCTCCCTCACGAGAAATGGATTTTCATTCTTCAACTGTGCTCTTTTCTCCATCTGGAGGAATAAGGAATTACTCTTCCCCGCCTGCGACCTTCTTTAAAGCCCTGTTGAAATCAGCTACATCACGGCCACGCTCGGGAACTTTGCTTCCCACAAGTCTCCCTGGAAAGGAAATCAATCATGTGAGGAGAGAACGACAAAGAAAATTTTCAAAAAATGGTGGCGCGTAGGGATTTGCACAATCAATGAAAGGTCTGGAAATGGTGCAAAAATGCATGACAAGTATAATGCATAGATCAGTATGTGCTATATCATTCCGCGATTACACCACGTTATACCATTCATTATGTACATTCAAATAATCTCTCCCAAAGCAGATAAAGATTGTACTGCTCCTTTATGGCTCAATTTTCCAGCCATTTATGCCTGATGTATTGAGCAAAGTATTCCCTCCGCAGACTAACATTGATATCTGTAACATTTTCAGTGATTTGTTCTGGTTTGAGGTTGAGGTTGATGAAATGGGTGATGGGTAATCCCCATGCGTCAAGTCATGATTTTTATTTTTTTATTTTTTTTTGGGATGACTGTGGTTTCCTTTTCATGCCACTGTCACTTAAAATTTCACCATCATGGCCTTTATGATCACCACAGGCTTGAAATTCCACAAATCATAAATATCATGCATAACAAGATACATTAACAGTCCTTTTCAGAAGCCTTAAGTTTTTTTTTTTTAATATGGCAATCCAACCTTTACGTTTGTTAAAATGTCCTCTACCTGGAGTTACTTGTCTCTGCCAGCCTGTTGTTCATAATACCGAGGGCGCCAACCCCCCCAGAGAAGCCGTTATGCCTGGAGCTGCCACACACTGTCCTGGGATATCCATTGGCAGACTCAGACAGCTGCTTCTGCATGAGGGCCAGTGAGACTTTATTGGAGGCGGCCAAGTCTTTCATTGAGATCATCTCCCCCGATAGTCTGCGTCCCTCAGTGTCACTGTCACAGGGTCCGTCTGAGTCGGGCACTTGGCCAAAGCGACCGCGGCGACTCTTCGAACCTGGGCGGATGGCGTTGCGTCTGCCCAAGAAGGCATTGGCCTTATTACAGCGTTGGCAAAACAAGCAGCTCATTTTCTCAAGCATCCAGTTGAGCACCTGCTTGATGACAATAGAAATGACATTGAACAGTGAATAGATGCAGCACACTCCCATCAACATGAAACAGAAGTTGGCCACTCGGTAGAGGGTTTGATATTCATAGGCCGCGCTCTGGCTGCTGACATAATCCCCAAAGCCGATGGTGCTGAAGGAGACGAAGCAGAAGTACAGCGAGTCTAAGTAACCCCAGCCCTCCACCGGGGTGTACATGGCTGAAGCACAGCAGGAGATGGTGATGGCTGACAGACCCAGAATCAGCATCACGTGGTACACAGAGGGCTTCCACCCCGGGAGGGAGTAGGCCGAGAAGTCGTGGCGGATGCCCGGTGGCAGGAGGCCGCTATTCCTGATTCGCCGCTCTCTAACAGCCTTCATCACCACAGCCAATAGAGTGATGATGCGCTCGAGGAAGAGGTTAAAGAAGAGGATGGTGGCGGCGCAGCCGAGAAGCCCGTAAAAGATCAGAAACACCTTTCCTGCGATTGTCACAGGTGTTGTCATTCCAAAGCCTGAAGAGACAGAGATCACAAAAAGTTAATCTCACAATGTAGAACAAAAACAGATTTTCACTTGAAAGATCTATTTAGTTTTGTCTGAGACAAAGAGAGCAGAGCATACATGAAAAGCAATCTGATGTTGTGAGACAATACTCCAATCATACTGCCAAGTATTTGTGCTTACAACTAAAGAGATGACAAGAATTGAATAAAAAAATGAGAAAATTACTTTCATTCCATTCAAAGTTTGTAGCTATGGTTTATATCTCAAATGAGATTCAAGGTTTTTTTTTTTTTTAATTGGTGTGAATGTGATGAACTATGTAAAGCGCTTTGGGGTTGCTCACACAGCTGAAAGGCGCTGTATCAGTCAAGTCCATTTACCGTTTACCATAAACAATCTGCTGCGAAAAGCCTCATGAGATTTTCACCCTGTGATAAGAAAGATCTTTTGATACAGAACAGCGGACGTATAAAAGTGGAAGACCCACGAGGAATGAAACAATCTCAGGTAAACCCCTCAAATACGTTCTTCAATCCAGCTCAGTGCTTTGGATTCCTGCTATTTTCAGATTTCTCGTTCAGTGTGGCTGAGGCGAGGAGAAGAGGGGAGAGGAGCGCTGAGAGTGTTTATGAATTCTGCTGCATGTTGAAGGAGCACTTCTCAGTCTCAAGGAGTGTCACAGGTGCAGCTCTCGTGTTAACATTTTCACATGAGTGTCTCGATTTGAGCGCATCGTTGTATCCCCATCAAGTCGAATCATATCAGAAATTCTGTAAGCACTTCAACTGGCATCCTCGGAAGGGAGAAATCACACGTGAGAAAACAATAACTTAACTTTATGCTGAAAAAAATTAAATAATGTGTGCACGTGTGCCTGAGTGTCTGCCGTCCATATCAGTGGTGGATATCTGTCCGCTAAATGGTTTGTTTACAATACTTCAGGTAAGAAGCAGCAGCAGAATCTTGCTATTGCCTCAACTATAAAACTAAAAAGCAAAACATTCTAGAATCTGATTTGCTTCATCAATGAATGTTTGAAAGCCTCAAAAACACAGTCTTTCCCTTACAGATAGCAAAAGTTCCGTTTCTATTTGTATACATCGTGTAGGTACTTGTATATGTACGACCATATCTATCTTGAGGACATTGTGCGCACATGTGCGCGTGCGTGCGCGCACACACACACACACACACACACACACACACACACACACACACACACACACACACACACACACACACACACACACAGTGTAATGTCCCTTATCCACAGAAGAGCAGATGTTATATTTGTCAACAAATAAAATCGTGCTGAAAGATCAAGCAGTTCACTTCCCAGCCAAGGTTAATTGATTTTTCCATCATAGCTTCCCTCCATTTGAGTCTTCTCAGAGCATTAGGGCACAGCTTTCCCCTATTTTCCCACAAAGCATCCTTGTAAGGTAATAAATGACATCAATATCTAGACAATGTTTCTTTTATGATAGCCAAAATGGCTTTTTTGACCTTATCTCTTGCACTGAAAAACCACTCTCACATGGGTTTGCTGTTGACATGTCGGGTCATTTAGATCAACACTGATTGATACAGATAGACAAGAGGGAATACAATCACAACAGGCACACACACACACACACACACACACACACACACACACACACACACACACACACACACACACACACACACACACACACACACACACACACACACACACACACACACACACACACACACACACACACGCATGCACACACGTCAAGGTCTTGCGCAAACAGACAGACAGACTTGTTGAGGTCTGACACAATAATCCAGACGTCAAACGATCTGCTTCTGTGATCATGACAAAGTTTGGTAACAGAGAACCGAGGCGACACCAGGCAACAGAGAGGTGAGGGGCACCGATTACCCAAATTAAGCCATTCAGTGAAATCCTATTTCAGTGTTTCATACTTAATTAATTAGCGGCCCAAGCCTCTCTCTAAGCCAACTGAATCACACGGAAAACAGATTACATCTTCTCAGTGCGCGCGGAGACAGTCTTCCGCACTGTCTCTCATTACCAAGTAAATTACCTAAGAGAGGAAAAGGCACCAGGCATCGATTCAGTGTAGCATTTCAGAGCCATTACTCCAAACTACCGTGTCAAGATACATTAGGGAAACTGAACAATAATAGAAAGCAAGGAGTAGATCAGCTAAATCTTTTGTGACCCGATACCCAATCTTCACTTATACTTTAAAACTTGGAACCGTTGCAACTGTCGTCAAGACGCTGGCGATCCAGCCGCTGACCTCAGTCAACACTTTGATCTCTCGGCTCAGTCTGAGCCGAGATGGGCCATTTAATTCAGCAGAACTTGATAAGGCAGGAAATAATATGTGCGCTAATCCAATTCAATCAGAGCCCAGAGAGAATATTTATTCATTAACGTTAAATAAAGTATTTTCGAATCCACACTGAAAAGGATATCACGCCCTGATGGCTAATGATGCTTACTCACATAATTATCCACCAGAGATCAAACCAGGAGGAAAGTGAGTGAAATGGTGCCATCAGTATCCATTAATTATCATTTGACAGATTTAAGAGGAGATGAAGTGGATGCTGTTATTGCTTTCAGACTGTGGGAAATTCAAATGAAGGGTGAGGGACGAGAAGAATTAAGATAAGGAGTGGACTGTAGTGGACTCGCCATTCAGGTTTTCTCTTAGCAACAAAAGTCAAGAATGAACCACACGTGCTCTGCAGCTACTAGAGAGCTGACGCAATTTGACCAAGCAGTGTCTCATTAGAAATCTATTGCAAGTTACAATGGTTCATTAAGTCACGTGGTAAAGTTGTGACCTAAACAAATAGCACAAATTAGTGGGGGCGACCCTTATAGATATATTGATAGACTTCACGAAAGCTCTGCTTTTCATTTGGTGCACTTAGCAGACCGCTGGCCCCCAGCCGCAATCAATCATCTGATTACAGTACACTAAAGAGCTACGTGGAGTGAAGGAAAACTGGACCAAAATCTAAAACACTCAACAGACATTTAATTATCTGGAAAGTCCAAAGCACAAAGGAGGTAACAGCAGCTATTAAATAACCAATTAAGTGCACGACTCCATCACTCTTCAGCTTCAAGAGTAAATGTTCTCTGATGAGAGCAGATGAAATTGTGGTGATAGAAGACTTTACTTAAACTATTGCAACAAGTGAAAAGGAGATGCTGAAGATATTTGGTTAATGTCGATATCTCATTAAAATAGTAAAGTTGAGAAATGCGTCCATTATTTAGTATTTCCCTGACCCCGTCCTGTGGCAATAAGCTCAAAGTCCATTAGTTCCCAGTGAAGACATGAATCATAAAAGATACTATAATCAAAATTTCTATAATGACAATGGATCAAATGATTTTGCGTAACGTGAAAGGGTCTGCTCATGGAGACGAGCCCACAGATAATTATCATCCAACTCTGTCATTCCCTTTAGCTTCAAAAGGGTGTGCTTCAGTGTAGCCTTACACAAATGTGGCTCTCAACAGTAATGACTATGATACTACTTCTACTGCTTCTATTGCTACGACTACTACTTCTCGTTCTCAATAATGAAAATGCTGCGAAAAAGCAACTGTGCAGGTCAGGTAATCGCAAAAACAAGTGTCGATACTGTATTTACAGCTTATTTCTACTTACTTTTGTGAAAGAGTGGCCAAACATGTTTGATGCACTTCAAAGACGTGTCAAAAATATAATTTTTTTTAGTAATGCCTTTGTTTAATGAATATATTGTGAATAAATACATTGTAAAACAGCAAAATACTTATTTTCATTAAAATACTCAAAAAGGGGTCAGCGTTGTTTTGGTCCCAGGCATGTTTCAGCTGTGAATTTAGAGCATGAGTTATTATTTAGGACACCAACATGGTGTGTACTCAAAGAACCTACTCTGTTATAATCAAAGAACAGCTCACAGCTCAACAATAAAGCTCTGTGTTGCACCTGAATTAGCAAAAGCAAGGTTAGACAACACAGAACTTATCAGAATTTTGGCGTTTGCAAAATTGTTGTGAGCCCAAAAAGGTCATATGAATAAAATTTGAAATGTCACTTGATGCATAATATCTGTACAAGCCAGTGCAGTTAAATGGACACATTTTGTATAGGATACATTATCAATGGATAAAAAGAGAAAGTGAAAGGATCCCTTTAATAGCTGGTACATATACAACACTTAGAGCTCGCTTCAGACGTAGTAACGTAACACTTCATTCAATTGAAAGTAAAGTGGCATAATGCTTTGCTTTACCAGGAAACAGTCACATGGTTATAGTCACCATAAAGTTTTCAGTATGCAGAGTGAGTTCAGCTGATAACTGAAGAAATTACAAGGGACAGCCAGAATTAATTGGCCACAGCCATAAAGCACAATACAGAGAATATGGCTAATTCAAGTGGGTAAAAGCTTCTAATGGATACTCATAGGAGAAAAAATGGCAACAACAAGCGCTTAGTCAGGAGCATATGTTTAAGTGAAGGACATGTTCTGTACATTCACTTGTCTTTTTTGCATCTGAAGGTCATTGTGTGTCATCAGGGACAACATCATCGGCCTGAACTCCCCGAGGCCTCGAAAGTGGAGCCAGAGGTTCATTATGTGCACTGCTCTGCAAACTGAATCTCTGATACCTGCGTCCCATTGCCCCATGGCCTCCAATTAATGCACTTTAAAACAAGTTTCCAGTAAAAACCAACTGTGTCCCACGAGTGGCAGCTGTCCTGAATCGGCCTGTGGATTCGGAGCAGAAAATAGGAGTAGCGGCAGGAAGTGCCATGCACGCCCGTCCCTCTGATGACTGTGCTTCTCTGACGAACAGGAAATCATTAGTCACGGATGTGGCGTGGTGGGGGGTCTGCAGAGAGGACAGAGGGCTGAGGAAGCAGCAACATGGCCAGACCTGAGACACCATCACTGCACCATCTGCTGAGGACCTGCAAAGATTACTGGCAAACTGGATAATTATAGGAACTGTCACACGAAGCCGCCGCCTTTACAAAAAGCAGATGATCAAGCAGGTCAAATAATGCCAAATTCAGCCTGACATGTGGCCACATTGTGATATATGATATTACATACACATTTTATATAAACTCCATTATATTATCTGAGAAAAAAAAACCCAACAAACAGCCAAAGCCCAGGCATGCAACAGAATCATTATTAAGCCCCTCAAGCCAAAACAATGTGACTTTTACAACCAGCTCAGCCACACACAATATAGTCAGTACATTAATGATATCCGCTGTTCATGTCAAAGCAGAGATTGATAATGTGTTACGCAAGGCTTGAAGCCATGAGGAATATTAGACTGACGTGATCAGAAAGCAACCTGATGGCAACGTTCATTAAAGTGGATCGATACGGATATAAATTACGGCACTAACAGTTTGTACATGAGATGTATACACATGGCAAGCAAAACCAGTATAACACTAAATGGCAAAAAGCCCAAGATGCATTTAAAAATAAATAAATAAATAAATTGCCGATACAAAGTAGATTCAGATGAGTTATCAAAATTATATCTCAGGCGTAAATTCACTGGCAGAGAGAGTCGGAAGGACCGATGGCTCCACCCGTAGCCTATATTGATTTATTGTCAGAAAAAAGCTGCTTTCTCCTTTTTTTTTTTATCTTAATTTTTCAATATTTTCCTTCTTTTTAGGATTTCGGGAATCTCCGAAAGGACAAACAGTAACAGCTTCAATAGACAAGATGAAATATATATTCATGTGTGTGGTTTCAGTGTTCAAACAGTGACAAGGATAAAGTTCTTTTATGTGACCGAGGAGCCGTTATCTCATCAGATTAATAGCTTCTGCCTGATAGATCTAAAGGCTGTGTCCTTGTGCGTCCTATTACCTTGCACTGTATACGCTGTCAATGTTTGAATAAAAGCTTACCCCCATAAAGCCTTCTTGTTTCACTCTTTATTGCATGCAAAGCAAACACACCTGTCAGGGTGGAGCTTTGGAAAGAGCATCACCTTCAGGCCTCCGTGTTCAGCTATAAATATGGTCGCTATGCAGCACTAAAACCACCATATCACTGTAGTGTCAGAATTTTAGCCATCATGTGAAAACAGAACTTAAAAGATGCCAGAAGGAAATGAGTGCTTATTGTTCTGCAGGCATTCGATTTATTGCTTTTTTTTTTGTTGTTGTTGTTGTTGCTGCTGCTAATGTGAACGCACAAGTCCCTGAAATGGCAGTGCAAAAAACACAGATCGCTGTCAGGCACTGCTAAGTTACTGACAGCTGCAATAATGATCTTGGATCATACACGGAGAGACCGTGGAGGGCTGTCGTGGAGAAATGATGAAGCGATGCTCTGTTGCTCACAATTAAATAATGGTTTTATTTTCCAATAGCTGGAATGTGCCCACTATGAGCTTTTCACTGTTTCACTCTGCCAGAGGCTTGAAGGTAGTGGAATAATTTGTGGAAGCTGGAATTATGACAAAATACATTCTGCCGTTGTTTTATCTGTGTGTGTGTGTGTGTTTTACAGACCATGATGATGCAATGCCATCATTAATAAATAAATAAATAAATAGATAAATTGAATACAAAATCAATATGTCGGGGCAGCAAAAGGCAGAGGAGTTTTATGTTAGAAATCTGCTGCTTGAATGATTTCAGTTAATATGCCGGCTGGCAGCAGAAAGTACAACCATTAGCTCAGAGGTGTTTTGGGGCAACGCAGGTTCGGCTGCAGTTGGCTGGGCTGCACAGTGGCTCGACTCTCTTTGAGAAGATCGCATACATTCACTTGCGCAGCTGCGCTCTCCAATATGAAGGAGGGATCGAGAGAAGTGTTTTCACTAATTCAAGCTGATTTCACGGCAAAAGCAGATGTACAATATGCATGACTCCCGCTGGGTGATCTATGATCTGAGATTCCGGGGTTGGCGCGGTGCTCTGTCAGGTTTTGCCCTCATCTTGTAATCTAATCTCAATGATCAAGCATCGCACTGATTAAAGTTTATGCTCAGAAATGTAGGCTCTGCTTCAATGCAAAGACTTTTCGGGGGTTATGCCGCTTTTGTGTTTGCTTGGTGCATTTCCTGATTCTCGAAGGAAAGAGATGTAACTTGGGGTAACTTCGGTTCATATGCCAATACACCTGTGTTGTTTTACTTTTACTGTAGTAAAAAAACATTAATGCTTTTATGAATAAAATGTGTTGTCATGTTTTCATTCATACTCACAAACAGCTGAATGCAGCCATAACTTTTTTTCTACAACTTGTACACTGGCCAAGCAGAAGACTACAACAAATGAACATTTTTACACTTTTGATGTTATGTTAATATTACATGCATTTATTGGCTGTCTCACAGCTCCTCCTTCACCCAAAGAAACAAATAGGTAACAGTGAAATCACATTGTTTACCAACTTTCTGTCAGCTCATAACATTTGTAAGTGATTTATAAACATAAGCTGAAGATCGGGGTAAATATACTGTGTGACAGATATAAATTTGCTCTGCAGGCTCCCATCATTATACGACTATTTGCCACTGCAAGCGTGTGTCTGATTTCACTGCGTCAAAGGTTGTCATCCATACATGTGCTTCGGGAGACAGACTTTTCTGCTCGGGGAAAGTTCAAACTCTCATAGCTGCAAGTCAGCAATAATTCCACCGCCGGCGCAAATGGGGCTGTCAGAGAAAAGGATGATGATTGAAATATTAACACAGGAACGAAATCTAAAATGTCTGTCAAAATTAACCCCGACAGAGAGCAGGTCAGTGCACTGCTGAGAGCAAAGAGGATGTAAGGTCTCTTTAATCTGCTGGCGCAAAGATCAGTGAAATGAAAACCAGGCTGAGAAGAAGGCAGCGCTGTGAATTTGCTGTGTCTTCAAAAAATGATAATGATAATATTCCTTGGTCGTGATGATTTTAGTTCTGTGAATTACGGTTCGTAGGCGAGCACAGGTCTCAGCCAGACGGGGGAAATTTATGACCGGCAGCGACTGTGCAGAGGTGTGTACAACCATCCTGGAGAGCATCAGTTAAGTATGGCAGGGATTTATTGGAGCCCCCCGCCCCCGCCCCCACCACCACCACCACCACCACCACCACCACACACACACACACACACACACACACACACACACACACACACACACACACACACATGCACACAACCTGTTTTCATTTCCAATGAGAGCATTATCTAAACTTACAGCTAAACCTGCCAAACACAAAGTATTGTCTAACCTTAAGACAGGACTTCACTTAAAATGTGGATTTTCCCTTTGGGTTTGTCGGGACATCAATTCTTGTTCCTGCCATGACATGAGTCCCATTGGGTCAATATGCAATCACACTGTCCCCACAAGGCCACACACACACACACGCACACGCACTCGTATTAAGGAAGGAGAGAAGCGAGCAACAAAGCTAAGGGTTGAAAAAAAAGAAGACTGATGATTGTCAGTTTGGTTTTTTTATGTCTTAACAGACTTTTAAATGAGGACAACTGGGGTTCGTGGACCCATTCATTCAGAGGAAAGCAATGATTGTCATTTTTTCTATTTTCAAAACAATGTTGCTTCGATCCTCTCCTGTCATTCGTCAATCTTCTTGACCAGTGTATTTAGGAAAACACAGAGAGACACACACATTCACACCAGCAGGACACAATCAACCTCAAAACGCATGTATTTGGACTGTGGAGGGAAACATAGCAGCCGCACCCAGAGCCCTCCTCTGTTATTTAAAAAATGAATTAAATATTCATCTCTCAGCTTTCTCTTTCCAGTAATAGAAGGTGCTCTGAATGTTTTCTTGCAGCGTCGCCGGAGATGTGATGTGAGACTTGGGAGAAAACATCTTTTCAGCATGAAATGGAATTCTTCGCCACACTGTATATTGCACCTTTATCACATTTAAACCGAGGTTCATCCAGATAATTCATCACTCTTGCTTTGTGTTTAACTTGCCTTTGTTTGTCACTGCAATGTGCACCAGCTGCTAAAAATCATCGTGTGTAGGAGAGCAGTTATGATGATGCGCTGAACTGTGAGGAACGTGACCACTGAGACTGACCCCTGTGAATCTAAAAATAAAATCACTCTGCAGATGTGCAGTTGGAAAAAAAAAAACTTCAGTTAGGTAATCAACTCTTCTTCCAGAAGATACTTTAACTACAATTCCAGACCAAGTTATCTTAAAAATTGTCCTTATCCAAAATATGTACAAGTTTTATTGCGGATATGGGGTATACTGAAGAATATTTGTTCCCCACATAATTTAGACAATATCCAAGAGACGCTTCTACAAAGTCATGCTGTATTTTGGCTCAACTTCCCCACTGGGGAGACAATTTTTTGAGTGTCTGAACTTCACAGTCTAAAAGGACCCCCAGTGCCTTTCATGTGAGTGAAGGGCCTTTTCCATTTTTAACGGTGACATTTCCTCTGAGTCTGTGATTTCAGAGTGGCCCAGAAGATCTGAAGACAAGAGAGGAGGAGGAAAAAAAGAAAAAAGAAAAAGACAGCAGCAGAAACAAGAAGGAGAGAAGACTCATGCTGACCGGCTTCAAATGATTGTGTAATGCAATCTCATTGTACTGTCCGTACAGTATGAACTGCTGCTATTCTAAACACAAGGACAGTGTTGCCCTGCAGGAACACGGTGTGCAAGATCACCATGATTTCACGAGTGAATTCAGATAAAGACAATTAAAAGTCTGAAACATCAACATGCGGTGATACATTTTGCTTCCACGGATTGTGAGACCTTTTCCAAACACCTGAAAGCACATTCACAACATACGCCAACAGGTAGGACAACACAGATGGGGTTTTTTTTTTTTCTTTTTTGCCGGGTGAGGCAGCACAGAGCGCTTAATCTAAATAAGAACACAACATCAAAGTGAAAAACACAGCCTGCCTTCAGGAGTCCACGCAGTCTATCATGTGACATTTCACACTGCTTAAATGCCAAACACACGCTCTCAGACTGAGGTGACTTTGCCTTGTAACCTTAAAGGCACGTGAATTACAAAGCGCAGTACAGTGGAAGGGAGGAAATTTGGTTTGCAGCACTCTCTCAGACGCACAGCTCCGGCCAGACAGGCTTGTAATAGTCACAAACTTCCCATGTGTGACTCAATGAGTATCAGCACTTTGTAAATTGGCGCATGAAGACGAGGAGAACGGTACTCAGCAAGCCATTAAAACTTAATTGTTTACTGAGACTGCAGAAACGTGGAAAAGTATTCCAGTGATCACGATTTTCTAATGTTTTCTTACATCAGTCGTTACATAACAGGCTTGTTGTTGCCATATGTTCAAGGATCATTTTTAAAGCAGCTAAATACGACAGAAAAGAGCCTTATTATTTTTTTAATCAAATCAATTTTTTACAATGAGATTACAACATAATTGCTGCTGAAATAATGACCGCGCAGCAACCTACAGACAATAGCCGAGCTTTCTTGTGGTTCCTGTAGTTTCAGGCGGTGGATCCACTGCTCATTAACAGGAATCTGCGGTTGCTCTCTTGAACTGATAACATCTGCGGTGATTTCTCAGATACTGGATAATGTTGAGTTTCACTGAAGCGCGCAGAAAATGACATCTTCACATTCTGCTTCAAAGGGCGGTTTAAAAAAAACAAACAAAACAAGTACAAACATGAAGAAACACAAATGCAACTCAAATGTTTTTTTTTGAGGGGTAGTTTTGCATTGTAGGTAAAACTCTTTTCCTGGCTTTTAAAATCCTAATTGGCTACTAAAGACATTATAGGAGCAAAACAGCCTCAAGCATAACACACACCACCAATCTGGAAAAATGTGAAGTATTTCTTTGCTTCTATATAACTACACTTCTTTTGCCAACAGTGCAGCAACAGGTGGGTGCTTGACTATAACATTTCTAGCTTGACGATGCTCGCCATTTATATTGTGGAAAAGTCCTACGTTTCTTCAAGATGTAGAAGAATCTATATTTGATTACTGATAAATTGACTTTTACTTATGGTGCACATTTCTAAGTCGTGTCACATGATGTGTCTCATGCACGCATCCATGTCCACTTCTCACTGCTTTTCAAACATCTAATAAGCCGGTATTGTAACTGACTGGCTCTTTGCAGAGAATGTTTTGGTTCCTTCTTTAATCTTTTTTGCTTCTCTGCAAAAGATAAAAGAAGGTACCATCACATGCACATTGAAGTTAATGCTGGAGCCATTTCTTTATCTCGACACTGCTTCATTTAGAGGATTTACAGGATAGTTAATCCAGAGAATGACTTTCATCATTTCATTGAGAAAAAAAGGTTATTGGACAATTTTGGAAAGAAAGTTAGTAATGATGAAGGCATTAACTTGTTCTACATTATCAGAATCGACCATCCTTAAATATTTCAGTTGTTTTAAGCTATTTTAATCCTCAAAAAGGCTTAAGCTTATTGGTGTAGGCATTTCGTAGCACAACACCTGTCAGGACAAATAAGAGAAAATCAAAACTGGTACGTCTGTATCTGTGTCCAATAAATGTCCCTGAGACCACAGAGTTTAAAATGACAGAAAACACTGAAAAACCTAAATGAAAACTGAAGGTGTTTGTCCAGTAGAGCTTTAATAAGGGGTGTTATTTTGTTGTTATTTTGAGGCAGAATAAATCACAAGTGACCTCTGAGAAAACTGAATTTGTGTTGATGGTTATAACAGAAGTTACAATCCATACAGAAGATCCATTGAATATATCAATATGAGACATCTTTGGGTAAACTTGAAGTATCAGTTAAAAATCTATTAAAGCATTCCAATTGTCCTTTTTTTTTTTTTTTTAGATAAATCTGTTTCTCACATGTGAATAAATCTGAATCCAAATTACAGGAACGTGTGTAGCAGGAGCAGGAGCAGGTGTAAATACCAGATTTTGAAACTGACTGATTTACACAAGTAGACCAAGATCATGTCTCAGCCCCACTATCTGACTTCCAGCTAACTAATGTAACTTAATCGGACTCAGTGATTGAAGCAGTCATCAGACTGACCCACACAGTGCCAACAGTTCAGCCCACGTGTCACACAAACACAGCCTCTTTGAACAAGACATTCTGATCAACATAAAGAATTAAAAATAACCCAGGTGTTATTTTTCTGAGTAACTTACAACCTTTTGAAGAAGAAAGTGATAGCTGCAATCAAGAAATGATATTCCAGTAAACCTGACCAACACTGTCCACTATACGTATAAACAGTTGTCCAGCAGCTAATGTAAATATCCAACAGGCAACTAACAACGTGAGTATTTTTTTCCAAATGTCTTTCTTTAGCTTCCTTTTTGTTTATTCCATCTCTTAAGGGGAATACCTGACATTTTACCTGATTTATACTTCACCGTGTTCACCTGATAGCTAACAAGTTATCCAGCCTGCTGTTTGGTGCTGAGCAGGAAATGTTCAGGGGGGGTTCTGTCCCACAAACAGATGTCAGGAAACATTGTAAATGAGAGCAATGGGACTTTGCCAAGACTAATGGTGTGTAGCGACTGTAAAACATATATACATATTTGAAAGATTCTCAGATGCCTGCAGAGATTTTTGTCATTCTGTCATTCTTATATTTAAATGTGATAAATTTTTGATCACGGCATAGATACTTACTCAAGGTATAAGAGAAGGGAGTCCAAGCCAAACTGTTGTAAGATCACATGATGAATACCTTGAAGTACCCTGAGGGAGGAGTAGCCTGTCATCTTGTTGCATCTTGCTCTGAACAGCCAGATTTTGTCTGCACCACATCTTCAATGGACCCTGCACACCCCTGACATTTCTCGTCATTTTGGAAATTGGTATGTTCATTGGAGTTAAATCGAACCTCTCTGTAAGCCAAAAACAGTATTTTTCTTTAGCGTGCTGTTTGTCAGGCTATACCATTTGTATTGTCTGCCATTGTGGCTCCTCTGAGTGGGTGGATATGAGTGTGATGGAGCAGGATTCTGCAGTGGCTGCCAGGGGCAAAAGGAGGCGGTACAGAGTTTATCCCCAGGAAAAAATAGCCCAGAACACAATCCAAACGGCCTAACAACTAGCTGCCCTGACTGACTTCATCCACTCAGTCTCAGCAAGTTAAAAGTCCTCACTTAGTGCACTTGATTCTCTGACAAGTATCCCCCATGTCAGCACTTCAGAACTGACAAAGCATTTCTTGAAAATGTAACTGCAGCGACTTCCAAAGAGCCATGCAGTCCCACAAACGACTACAGGGAGCTGCTCTAATTGGAAGTCGACATTAATCAATCAACCTTGAAGTTTATAATTAGCATTGGTGAAAACTGTGTTTACTGAGCACGCTCCTGTGCCCTCCTTTGATGAGAGCACAAGCAGTAAAGCAATCTGAAAATTCAGTGTATGTCTGCGTAAACAAAGACATGAACGCTGAAACAACTCAATGCAACACAGTGAAACAAACAAAGTAAAAGTCCATCACCATGTTAGGAGACACAGTTTTTACTTTGGACTGGATGTGAATTTTAATACATTAACATGCTCATTAAGACAATGGTGATCTTTAAATTAAACATTTTAACCATGGAGAAAATGAAGAGGGAATGTCCCACAGGAGAGGTGACCTGGGTTTAAGCTGTTGTGAAGGAAATTAGATTTATAGCCTGTTTGGTTACACAATGTGTAAATTTGAATAAATCAGCAATCATTGTTGTCTTTATTCACTTAGGTTTATTTTGGAGTCATTTGCTAGTTCCTATAGATTTACTAGGGAAAGTAAGTCTTGCAGTACTTTGGATTTTGGACTGACTCAATGATTCACTCATCAAGTTCAGCTAAGGTTCAGTAAGTTGTGGACGAATGCTTTATCGTCCTTCAAAGGATCTATGAATACGAGCTAATTGTAATGAGCATTGAGGCAGTGCTCTCCGGGACACATAGGTTTGGTGGAATAACACATAAAAATTGTGACTGAGCTGTTACTTACTGGAGGTCACAGACTTGGGTAATACTGACAGTGAAACAAGAAATCAAGCAAGAGATGAAGATAGGAAGAAAAATTTGGAGAAAACGTCAGTAGTTGTCATGTTGCAAATGTTATATAACTAATCAGAACGTACAGGTGTTGAAGCAACGGGGTCCATTACAATACATAGTTTGTGACAATAGTATAGTAGAATATAATAAAGCAATAGATTTTGTTTGTACTTGTAGTTTTTGTTGAATGTTTTACAGATGTCTCCTCACGAACTGTGAGTGAGAACGCCGCAAGAGCGTTTTTTTATCAAATGTCCTTTTTTTTAGGGTGCACTCTCTGCCTAGTTTTCAGACATCAAGAAAACTAGACAACTTTATCTCCCTATGCAAAACTTGTTTTGTTGCAGTTGTTCAGATGACATCTGTATTTTGTATGTTTTTGGTGTTTTGCATGTCTCACAGTTTCTGCGCTTCTTCCTTAAAAACTAAAGCAACACGCCAACCACAGCACTAATGACCAGCGAACCTGTCCAAAACTCCCAGTAAACAACCGCCTCATATGGTCACTGTGTCACTTTCATTCTTCAAAGCAATGCTGTGGAGGCACATCAAGGGAAGCAAAGAGTCACTGCTGATTTGAAGCCTCTGCCACAGCGGAGTAAGAGGCGGGAAGTGTTTGGGAGGAGCGTCTAGAGTTCACAGGGGGATGCCGCTCTGATAAAGAGTTGTGTGGGGACGCCCCAAAATCCCTTTCTCTATCAGCAGCTCACAAGCAGGCAGAAAAAGTAGCACACAAGCAAAAGAGAGTCAGAAAGGGTGGAGATCAAAGCTGGATCAAACTCCTTACAGAAATCTATGTGAGCACACGAAAAAAAAAACAAATGCTGTAAA
Source organism: Lipophrys pholis (assembly GCF_963383615.2). Lineage (NCBI taxonomy): Eukaryota > Metazoa > Chordata > Actinopteri > Blenniiformes > Blenniidae > Lipophrys > Lipophrys pholis. Next base: position 13,765,597 of record NC_137642.1, on the reverse strand, counting down.
CAGAATCTGTACTTCACCCCTGATTCTATCTCTTTTCCCCAAGCAGCTGAGTCAGTTTGCATGATCTGTGTGTTGGGTTGAAGACAGTGATGCAGCGTGACAACTGGAGTACAAAGGATCTCAACCTCCTAGAAACGTGGACACAAACACAGCTGCTGCAGTTCCCTGTGCCTCGGTGGGCTGCGTGCATGGGCTGCTTGCACTTGTGTATCTACGAGCAGAAGGTGGAGGGTGTAATAAAAATCTCCTGACAGGTCTCCAGTAAATAAAGTTGTGACAGGTCCCCTGGTCATGTGATCTCAATTCTCTTTCTCTCTCTACACCAATATACAGCCATCATTTTTCCTTATCACTCGCCTCTCTGCAGTGTTCAATTAAAAGGAGGTGCCGGGGGTATCACATTGTATATAAGAGTGCGGTTGTGCATTAAGGGCAAGGTCAGAGATAGACAGCAGCTGTCAACTCAAATTATTACCTGCGGCGGGTTCATATGTTCGTTCATCCATCCACATTCACTCACTCACTGAAAGCTGCACCTCCTCTCACATTGGCTGGAGGTGTGTTTGATGGCAGAATGGGATGGGGGTAGGTTCAGGTCAGTGTCGGCTCCATCAGGCATGCAGTGCACCACACCACTGGCCCTCGGGGTGCCCTAGGAGGGACACTTGCTCTTTTCTGACCTATTGCATGAGTAAATGTTAAATGGGGGGTTTGGGGTGGGAGGGGGAGAGAAGGGGCTTCTCATTGACATTCTTGTTGGTTTGAACAAAATGTGGCCCCCCAAAAAAAGACTGCACCCATGGGTGCTGTCCTATAGCCAGTGATGAGAGTGCTGTTCCAAATGGCAGAAGAGTCAGACTCGCTCCCAATGCCAAAGTGCCTCACAGCCAAAATGAAAAAAAAAAAAAGAACCCAAACGAAACACTTTTAATCTCTTATTCTATATGTGAGCTATTAGGGGGGGAAACGCTCCATAGGGAGGCACCTCCAGTCCTTTGACAGAAAGATTGAAAGGTGTGGCTTAGTTATTAAACAAACCATAACAATGTTAACCATTTATCAGGACGCCACGCAAATAAATATCCACCAAATAATGTCTTCATCAGGTGGGCTGTTTACCATGCATTCTTGGAGTTCATTTTCATTTCACCAAGCTTAACTGATTGGATACATTTAGGTCGAAATGTATTTACAGCGCAAACGGACAAACGGACGGAAAGGTCAGGGCTTTCCGTAAATGCTGCAAAGATCACCCACCTATTGTCGACACCACAGTTCCAACAAAATAAAAAGCCCCAGTAAAATCCCATCTTGGCCTCAGCGCGTCAGCCCGGATGCCGGCGGCGATGGCAGCCTCGTACTCCCGCAGGAAGGAGTTGAGGTCCTGCAGGCTGATGTTGAAGGTCTCGCTGAAGTTGAGGAGCGTCCCGTTCCAGCGGCCGTGAGCCCGCAGCTCCGAGGGCCTCTCTATGGCCGAGAAGACCGCAGCGCCGCACAGCAGGTACAGCAGGATGAGGACGGCGAGCAGCACGAAGCGACCGTTGTCCTCGTTGAAGTGCAGGGAGCGGCAGCCTTGCAGTCGCTGGCCAGACATCATCCAAATTTCAGCACCACGCGCGCGTCGGACAGCGACAAGCTCCACATCGGAGGCGGCATTCACTCGTCTGCGGGTGCCCGCTGGAAGTCACTGTCCGGCATTGTTATTGCACTTCTGCGGGCAACATCTCCTCCACTCACCCCGCCACGTTGTCTCATCGTAGTTGTAAAGTGGAATTGTGCGCGGCCGAGAGCGGAAAAACGCCCCACTTGTGGATGTTAGTCTGTAGATCCGCCAAAGAGTTCATGAGAAAGGCGCCCAGGTTCATAATAGACGCATGTTTTCCCTCCTTTCACAGTTGTTATACTGCAGTTGGCGTGAAGTGGACTGCAGCTTAAATCCAACCGAACGCGCGTCTTTGTGCAAAAGCAAGCAGTAGTAGTACTATCCTCTGGGTCCACTGCACCAAAACGCTTCTCTCCAAAGGAAAAAAAAAAAACCACACACACACACACACACACACACACACGATGACGCTCTGAATCTGAAAACCCTGCAAGTTACGAATTTGCGCGTCCGAAAACACCACTTTATCCTCTCGAGTAAGCCTGTTCTGGAGAAGTGTGGAGCTGCAGCCTTAATGTGGATGGACGTTAAAGTGGCACATTGCATCCAGCGGCGCATAAGGTGAGATCTATAAATCGAGGGCAATATGAGATCTTACCACCGAAGGTAAGGAAGAAAAAAAGAAAGAAAAGAAAGACGGCTTGATATTTACAGGCTGTGCGACAGACTGAGCAAATGGAGAATCCCTGTGCGTCCTTACTTGAGGTAGTCTTCAGATGACATTTTAATTTTTTACTCCGGTGCAGCCTGATGCCATGCGCACTGATCCTCCTCTCACCACAAACTCACTATACCGTGGGTGCAAATGCAGGAAAAAAACATCCTTTGACTAACTCACATAAAAAGTTTATGTATTTTCATGTACAAAGATATAGGACGTCAATAGAAACAATGCAAATAAAACCGGAATGTGTTGCAAAGTGTAAAGCCGTGTTTTCTAAATAAAACAATAAATATAGTGTATAATCTTTATTTGATTCAATGAAAATGCCTATTTCATCGCCACAGCTCACATGTTGACCTACAGTTCAATTGGCACATACTCATGGAGCTACAAGGAGGAAAATCCTCACATCATAGATCATATTCAGAGTTGTCTCAAAAACCTTTCAAAAGTGGTTATGTTCTGAGTGATCAAAGTGATTAACCCAAGCTGTTCAATGAATGCAAGGAACATTTTCTAAGTAGAGATACAATGACATTATTGACTCATTGTACTCAAAAAAAGCATGATACCTTGTCTTATCCACCACTGGAAATGATAAGAATCCAGAAGCAGGACTCAATTAACTCTCTTGTGTGTATGTGCCCATTGTACATGGGAAATTAAGTAAATCCAAGGCAGATGGACATGATCTCACTCTGCTGTCACTGTTTCACTTCCAAATGAATAATGATTCAGTCAGGATGTTCTTCAGAACCAAGGGAAAACGTCCCACTGACGAGAGAGAGAGAGAGAGAGAGAGAGAGTTTTCCTTTTATCCAAAATTTCAAAGCCCACAGCACGTTACTGGGAAGAAAGACAGCAAGTTGGAATTTTCTTCCTCACAGTTTTCACGATAGTACATGGCTCAGTGAACTTTTACAAGCCCCACAAGGGTTAAATTATGGCTAAGGGAAAAACTGCTCTCCCTTTTCTATTTGGATGGTCATGCAGTGGAGATGCCACGAAATCAATTGAGACCTGCAGCTGCTGATCCATAAAAATACCCAAGACATTATTGACCGATGTTTAAAAAAGATCCAGCTGAGGAGAGAGCGGTTGGTTATTCTCAGAATACACACAGATCATATGTCATGTTACACTAATACAAATATAATAAAAAAAACATCAAGAAGAATGAGAGGAAAATAGAAGATTTATTCTTTGGGCGATAGAGCAAAACGTGTGCTGAAACCAACAATGTTTTGTTAGTCTGACATAATTTAGCTAATGAGAAGGCAGTGGTGGGATTCTGTTAGGTGGTTGTATTGATTATTCCTTCGAATCTAATTAATTAGCTTACAAATATCAAGGCTGACTGCGGAACAAGGGCATCCTCAGCACAGTTATCTCCTCTCCCCTCAGTCCTTGTCCTTGTCAAATCTAATCTTTACCCCAAAATGTAAGCAAGACCTGCACAGTGATGTAATAGGAGAGGACGTCAATTAAAAGTTGCGTCTGCAGCACTGACAGCCGGCCCATCCATTTACTTAATTATATCTCGTGGTCTTTGTTGAAAAATCTGCTTATACTTTGTACAAAGCTTACAGAAGAATACAAGCGAAGCACAGGACAGTAAACATTCAGTGATAGTGATGAATGACTTCAAGAGGAAAATGCTTTTAAGTGAAAATAATGTGGATACAATACAGTAGGTGTTCCTTTCTCGACATTCATATTCTCCATTTACTAATTTAATCTGAGGCTCTCAGGGGGCTGCACCCTGTCCCAACATGCATTGGAGTGGAAGCCAGAGAAATCATTACAACCCCAGTGACAAGCAACACCAGCACGCATTCATATTGACTATTTAGATCACCCAGTCCTCCTTGTAGCCTGCTGCAGTATTTATAACTTGTGGTATTGAAGCATAAAGTTAAGAATTGATTTATAGCATAGTAACATCTCTGCTATCGTGTGAAATGTATGCTGTTAAACAGACTTTTCTAATATGGCACTATAAAGCAGTTATTAAACCTTTAAATCATTCACACAGTCTTTATCTGATACATATCATATAGTTGGATCATTTTATTAAATATTGATAGAATAGAGGCAATATTATAAATATTGAACCACACCTGTGAGCTTGTGACATGTCTTTTCATCCACATATGCACTTGCAATATGGTGGTGTATTAGTGTTTCAACATTCTAGGGATTTATATATCTGAAGGGACAGTGGAACACTTGGGCTCTCTACAGATGTCTCACTTCAATGAAATTTGGTCAAATAAAGGTTGAATAAAATTAGAACAAATCTATATATGTCGCTTAAGTTGTGGAGCTTGGTGCTGAGCTCTCAGATGAAAACCCCAGGCTGAGTAGGGCGACTTTTCTGTGTGAAGTTTGCATGTTCTTCTGCTTCGGTTATTTCTACGGTCTGAAGGCATGCATGTTAAGTAAACAGGTGTCACCCGTGTTTCCCCTTCAGTTGACTCACCGCCCCTCAAATGTGTGCCTTTATACCCATTGTCAGCCTGGATCGGCTCCAGCTATCTGCCACCCGTCGTTAGACAGACTGGTTTCAAAGATGTGTCACCAGGAATTAGTTTAAAGTTAAGAAGATTTTAATACGCATGTATACATTTATATAAGTTAAATGCTGGATGCAGTGATCTTAACGCTCGCGTGACCTTGTAGACTTCAGCTGTACTTGTGTGCTGCCTCTTGTGACACTGACACAATAACTGGTTAAAGAGAAAGTGAAAGCATAGTGTAACAGTTGCACACAACAGGAGGAGTCATGAAGTTATAAAACTGACTCACTAGTGTGTGTTGTTCAGAAGCATTAGTCATCTTAAGCTGCTGGACAGACCAAGTGAAGCTGCTGCAGGGTAACTTCTGAGAGTATTAGATTAAGCTGAGCCAGGCATTATTGTTCATGAATTTAGCTGTTTAATTTTGAAAACAACGGATGACTAATTTTTTTTCTTTTCTTTGAAAAGCAGTTGAAGCACCAACAATGAATCCCTCTACAGCCATTTCAACTCCACTGTGAAAGACTCGGCGTGCACGTGTGAAACGCCAAATGTTGTCCATCTGTAGTTCGGCACACGTCGTAACTGGACCGTCACAGAGGGCATGCGGGGAAAACAGAGGAGAGACAATATTTCAGAGTGCAGCAATGTGGGCTCCCGTGGTGAATAAAGATGAGGAGACAAGGGAGGATGTGCGTCCGCTCACAGTGAGGGATGAAGCAGGGAGGGAAGCGTGTGAGGGATTTCCTCTCACCCTGCTGGGCAAGGCCTACCCCCAATGATTGAGAACATATGGTGGAATCCATCATCCTGTCACTCTGAAAACCCACCCAAAACAATCAGTTCATTTGTTTTCTAACCCTTTTGAAGTCTTTACGATTTGCATTCGTCCAGTCAAATGTTAACTCCCCACAAACACGCCAACATTAGCAATCAGATGCCCGTGTCCCCATTTATTTCAGGCTCTGCTGTCGTCTGTTTATTCAAATTCTTTCATTATGGCTCACTTCAGGCAAGCATTTGGTTGTAAATGTATTAAAAGAAAAAGGAAAAAAAACAAAACACCTCCATACAGGCTATTTAATGGGAAATTGTGTTATGAGCTCGAGCATGTACTTTGACATGGGACGGTTAGAGAAAACATGCGCTGTGATGGTATTTGCAGGAGTGCAGGTATATTGATTTAGATCTGAGTTGACACATTCAATTTCCACTGGGGTTTAACAGAAAACCTTCAGAAACCTCATTCTTTGTAGGTTTTACTATGGTTCTGATCACATTCCCAAAACTGCAGGACCTTGTTGAAAGCCAATAAAGTGTTTTTTTTTTACCTATTTGTGTCATTTTCCAAACTTAATTAATAGAAAATGTTGAGGACAAACAAGGAAAGAAGGACATTGGAGGCTGTTATCTTAAAAAGTGAAAAGAATAATAAATTATAACAATATAATGATATTTATATTTATGTGTAGATATGTGCTACAAACAGCTTATCTTTCTCATCCCATTTTCAAATTCCAAATTCATCACCACGCCTATTCCATGGTCAAATAGCAAGCGCACACAGGAGATGAGGAAATTTGTATTTCTGGTCATGGTTTAACGCTTCGTGTCAAAAAGGCTGAATATGAGCCAATCACTGCCTCGGTGTCAATGTGGGTTACAGTTCTGAGCACATTGGATTCTTTACATTTAAATCCGTGCATACAGTGCAGTTCACACTGTCATGTTTTCTTGCAACAAACTTCACTGTATTTCACTGCTGTCTTCTTTCACCATTTTTGTTTAAGTCCAAATCTCAACCTCCTGAAATGTCACTTGTTAGTGGTTCCTGTGTCCATTTGTGCTGCGACACATGTGAAATGTAAGCTGCATGTTGCCGTCACCGACTTTCATCACAGACCAGCAGTGTTCCTTTCAAATGAACTTCTGCTGTAATCACTGACACAAGAAGTGACAAAGTGCAAGTAATTCTGCAATTCTGACCAACAAACAAAATTCAGTTCTCGAACTGTGTTTTGTACTACATGTATTTGCAGTAAATGAAAAATCATTTCCCTGCTTCTCCCTCCTGAGACAGATTTACCATCAAGAATCCAATTAAATTTGCGGTCTCGCAGCAATAGTTGTCTTGGAATATCCTTGAACATTCATATGCCGTTGAGGAATCTGCATTTTATTCTGATAATGACAAATTCTAGAGTGGTGACTTGGCTTATCGGCAGTATTTACCAACAATATACAATTTTACACTGAAAGGATTTTTTTTTCGGGCCCAAAAGGATTTTCACTGCTGCTTTGGTTGTGATACCTTAAAGAGGAATTCAAATTACAAGTGAAAATTGCAGCCAAGCTCTCTTTGTATTTAATATGTTTTCACTTTTTCAGCCATGTCTGGAAAAAATACTCACCTTACTCACTCTCACCGTTCTCCTTCCTCAACTCCTCATCTATAATTGGATCCATGTATACTGTGCATAGTTCTTTAGCCTTATAACTTCATGCATCATGTTGATTTCAGTCACTCTGCAGAATGAAACAGGCTTTCCACGTCCTCTAAAACGAAGCTCTTCAAGAGGATCTCATAGAGCGTACTCCTCTTGGTGAGATGCTCATGACAACAGTCCAGTCAAAAGCTGGAGGCGGTCCACTACAACAGTATCAGGCTGTTCACTGCAGTCCTCCACTCTTATCATACCTTTCGGTTTCAATCACCCTCCCAAAAAACTGACAAATCTCAAGGGCGGCCAAGAGAATAAAATTACCAACGAACATATTATGACGTTCCTTCAAGCAAGCTGGCACCGGAGAAGCAGAGAAGACTTTGAAGTTTCTCAGGGGTATTTCTTCAAACATATTGCTTGTTCTTTCACCGATCAAATCTCCTTTATCAAGCATCACTTTACCATAGAAAGATAATGTGTGCAAAGTGTTCTTCAAAGGGGATAAGCCCGCTTTTGGATGCTTATCACTGAAAAACATGCTTATGTTAGTAACCACTATCAGCTGCAGTGTGGTGCTATATCACTTTTGGTTAATTTTGTTCAACACATGTGAAAACAAAATCCTATTGCATGCCACCACACCACGAGCTGAGCTATTACATAAAAAAAAAAAAAAAAAGTTCTAAAACTTCAAAGACAAATAAACACAGAAGCAGCGCCAACAGTGGGATTGTGATGTAGTAATAGTTTGTTAACTGCTAGGAAGAAACTGATTGTGCAGCTTCACTTCCCTTGAGCTGCTTCCCCAATTGCTGTGAATCCCTTGAAGCAGCAAATGTCAAGGGCTGATAGTTTTCCAGTAAATTCAGAACTGAATTAATTCACTGAAGGAGAGTCGTTTTCCTTTTTTTTATTTTATTTTAACCGTATGTTTATTTATCTGAAAATGTCAGTACTCAGCAATCTCTGAGGAGATGACTTATGGACAGTGCAACCCCGAGTTGGCAACCAACGTAATTGAGCACAGAGGAATCTTCTAATCTTGGAATAATTTATGCAGCGTTTTATGTTGAGTCAGTAGAGTTCCTTTAAAACGGCTTCCTTACAGGCATGTTGAGGCTTTGAACCGTATTATGAGAGAGATCTGCCTGTTCCCATGATTCATTTATCACTGTGGCAGTTTCCTATGGATTCTTCGCTCTCTATAGGCTCTGTCTCTGGGTTTTCCTCAACTTATATCATCTCGATGTGAGAAGGTGAGCAGAACACACACAGAGATGCATGCACGCACACATGCACACAAACACACACCAACAACGACATCTAATATACCTGCACCTGTACAAACAACACGTATGTGAAGTATTATCCAGGTTGAACAGGTTTTGCCCCACTGTTCATCCGTTTTTTTTGTGAAGGTTTGTGAAAGAAGTGAAAGGCAGGAGCCTCAGCGGCTCGGAGGGACTCTCGTCACAAACTGGATGTTCAGCAGAAGTGTTGAAGTGCTGAGGGAATTATATAGCATGCTACGTTGTTGTGCGCTGGAGACGGGGAGCAGGAAAAAGCCTGTTGCAGTAAATCTGATTTGATTTGATAAAGGGCACTGCTTTCTTGCAAATGCCTTCGTCAGCAGATTGTGAGAATTCAGAGCACCCTCACAGTGCTGCTTTTAGCGATGGTTGTGAAATGTCTCTTTCAGACTGTGGGATGAGTGTTACGCTCTTATAGGTCGTGGCCTGGCTATCTATGAATATCTCCTGCCCACACATATTAAAATAAATGTTTCCCCCACAGTTATATGTTGGTAAAACCAAGAGAATAAACACCAGCATCACGGTGACGCAACACACTAAAATATCCTCTCTGTTCCTGACTTTTGGCACATTGTGTTGTCACGATAAAGTTGATCATCAAGTCATCCCAAATAATCTTTGTCATCCTTGGCCTATGAATTTCTCAGTTATTCTTCAGTCACAAAGGTGCTTTATGAAGACAATGTGACCTTTAAGGTGTGACCTTCACGTTGCAGTCAGTTCATCTTTGAGTCCACATGAATGTTTGTACCAGACTGCCTACAGGCCTTCCCAAAATATCACTCTCATGATAACTGGACAGACAATCTGAAACCACGAGCCTCTGGCTATGGCTGTTATGCACTGGCTTAAAAATGAAACTATAATTTCTAAAAATGGACCCAAAACGGTTTTCAGGAGTGCAAACTAATTCATTTAGAGTTTTCCAAGCACTTCAGTAGAAAAGCTTTTAAATAAATCTGCCAACATTGAAGTGGTGTAGAAATTACCCCCCATTATTTTAGTATGACAGTTTATTTTTAACAAATTGACTGATTTTTCTAAATTCTCCACCGAAATGATACCGTCAGACACTGAGTGGGACTTGAGAGCAATATTAAGAACAATTCTAAACATAAAAAGAACACCATTGTTAATCATTACTAGCAGATGTGTATTCCTTGGCAATCATCCAGCCAGTAATTCTTCTTATAGGCCAGCAGTTATGTAGCCAGACCATATTTGTCCTCAGCGGCGTGAGGAGTCCAGAGATTATCATGATAGTCGTCTACGAGATCACTGACAACTGCTGCTATTACTGTGAAGATCAATTCAACAGGACAATAAGCTTTCTATTATACATTTCAATAGTAGGAGCTTATATTCAAACTTCAGCCAAATCAAACATTAACTAGGTCAGTTCAAACAAGCCTTCAGTAGTATTGCCATCTCTGAAACTGGAGCAATATGAGTTTAACTACTTAAAACAGAGAGAGAAAGGCTGGTGGAGGACAGCTATATGTGTGAACGTAAACCTGGACTATAAAGTAGTCGAGAAAATGACAACAGCAATGAAGGATGTATTTGAATGCATAGCAGTTGAACTCTGCATGGGAAAAAAAGAATGTAATTGTAAGATGCATTTATAGAATACCAGGTTCCAACTGGGACATCTTCAGGGACTGGGTAGAAGAAACATATACAGCTTCAACTCAGAAGGTCTTGTTTGTCTGTGGGGACTTTAAAATGTATCTAATGAACCCAAATAATCACAAACCAACAATAGAGTTTATCGATACGATGTACAGTCTAAGTCTTTATCCTAAAATCACCTGACCCCGTAGAATCGTGTCTCACAGTCCTACATTAATAGATAACATATTTACAAACCCAATAGACAATAAAACTGTAAGTGGACTATTAATTAATGATATAAGTGATCATCTTCCAGTTTTTGTAATATATGACATCTGCTACAGGAGAGAGAAACGGATTATAATACAACAGTTTAGAAGAGTGAAGACAGAAGATATAATAAATGCATTTAGAGAAGATCTGTCAGTTTTAAGAGAAGACAATAATGACAAAGCCTGTGAAACATTTTTAAACACTTTCAAGTTATTATATGATAGAAACTGTCCAATAAAGAAAGGCACTAAAAGAAATAAGTATTTAGACACCCCATGGATCACAAGAGGATTACAAAATGCCTGTAAAAAAAAGAACGCACTCTATAGAGAATTCGTTAAACATAGAACTAAAACTGCAGGGAGCAAATACAAAAAATAGCAATAAGTATCAAAACATGAATTCTATAGCAAATTATTAGATAAGAATAGAATCAATATGAAAAGCATTAGGGACATATTGAATAGGATAATTAGAAACAGCTCAAAACAAATTACTCACCCTCAACATTTTACTTATAATGAAAAGAACATTTCTAATATGAATAATGTGGTTAATGAATTCAACAGGTATTTTGTAAATGTTTGACTGAATCTGGCAGAAAAAAATCAATAATCCTGGAGTAGAGGATGGATGGAACGAAACGTTAATCAATAGGAATTCAAACTCAATGTTTCTCATTGCAGTGGAGGAGAGCGAAATAATAGAAATTGTAAACAAAGCAAGACTTCGCTTGACTGTGACGGTATAGATATGACGATAGTCAAAAAGGTTATCGAAGCAATTGTTCATCCTCTTACATACATCTGCAATCTGTCATTCCAATCTGGTAAATTCCCCCCAAAAAACTGTATGTATGTGTATGTATATGGTTATGTCCGTGAATGTACGAAATGTTTGAATGCCACATGCCTGAAATTAATGAAAAAAAAATAGTCAGATACAAATGTGACGCCAAAATCACAAAGATGTCAGCTCATTGAAACTCAGAGAAAATGTGAAATTTAGAATAGCATCCGGGGCAGAAGGTTGAGATTATGGTACAGCTGACTGATGCAGCAATTGCCCCTATTGGACATGATCAGATTACAGTGGCTTCACTGTCTCAGCCCCGACTCTCGGCGCTCCAAGGAGGAGGAATCACAGTTACCAGCAAGACTGCTTTTATCCTGCACCACAAAGCAGCATTTTATTACCACCGTTGCGGTGATTGGGGGACGCACAGATAACCCCTCCTACCAGCGCTGAAAGCTAAGTTGCCCTGCAGTGTATCGTGAGACTAGATCTGCAGCTGCTCTCTCATCTCAGCTCTCACATTCTTGCCAAGGTTGCAAAGTGATAATAGTGCCAACAATAAGGACAAACCAGGGACATTTTAATAGGGCAGACTGACATTCAATCATGCTGTCAGCAACAGATCTGTTGTGGCAAACATATTTCTGTATTCCAAAAACACATAAGTGTATGTCTAATTAAATGCACATTTATGTGATTGTAGAAACTAATTAGAGCTCACTTGACTTGGGTTTAATGGAGATAAGTGACAGTTCTGAGCTCATCAGTTATTATGCAATGCTGCTTCCGACTGTCTCATATCCATACACAGCAGTTTGTCTGCATATTAACATTGTAAAATATCCCGAGCCGTAGCCAGGCTTTTGAAATAATGAAGCCATCAATCCATTTCTGAGCCAGGACCTCCCGGTTAGAAAAGTCTGAATGTAAAGTGAAAGAACATCTCTAAAATGTTCAGATTTTCAAACTAACTGCATAAATGTTATAATTTATAGAACGTGTAAGATCAAAGGTAAAAATCCTGCCCTGTATGGAGACGTATCAACCATTTGCAAGCACATTTTAAGAAGCATCTACATCAGAAGGGTTGAACTTTACATGTTTTTAGTGAAGTCAAACATCCAGACGTTTTTATAAAAGGCGCCCAAATCAAAATAGCTGCTTCTTTCTCGTTTACTCTCTCGTAAGAATGAAAAATGATCCCAACAAATTCCCCAAGAGGACTTCATTTGTGTTTTATAAACACACTTTGACTGATTTGTTACAAATACCTTGTATGACACGTGCACAGTGATATTGAAAGTCAAGTTGCTTTCAAGCAGCAACAACTACAAAAAAAAACTGGTCAGTTTAGTTTCAGTCTATTGTCAGAATAGCAAACTCAGACATCAATCCATCTTCCATTCTTCTCCATCGTAGGTCAAAGACAGAGAGACAACTCAGAGACTAAGACACTAGCGATCAAAAAGTATATGTAGAAAACGATAATTACAGAGTTTAGTGACAGGTTTTGTTGTGTTCTGCTTCTTTAAATTCCATCTTCATTATATCACACAAACATTTATGAGACATCCATAAGAATGCAATTAAATACAACCCAACATTGACTTAAGTATCAGACGAAACTAAACAATATATGCAGCATTAACTCTTCCACAAGAAAGTAACTATCATAGGTAACTTCCAAATCTCTTTAAAATTGACTTTTCAAGTAAGCATTAGAATTTATTACTCTGATATAACAGTGAGACATGTATTACTGTTTTGAGACATTTTGACAATTTAACTTGTAAAATATGTTCCATTTTGGACACTTGTATAGTTTCCAACACATTTCATTACATATGTAATGCATATATTAGATTTTAAGTGAAGTGTTTGCGTCCCCCGGCTAGCTCAGTTTGTAGAGCATGAGACTAACAATCTCCAGGTAGTGGGTTCGTGTGCCACGCCGGGCGCCACCTTCCCGTGGGCTCACCACCTGCAGGAAGGTTCTTAATTGGTGCGATGTGATCTGGGTGACGGTGCTCAGACTGTCACCCCCGCGACCTGGAAACGGATAAGCGGAAGAAAATGGATGGATGGATGAAGTGTTTGCAGTGGAACACTCGTGAATTGGTTGGCATAGTTGTCCCAGAGCAGTTCTGTGCCTGGCCTTTATCAGGGGAGTTGTCTGTGTGTGTTTGCTGCCTGTACATCCTATTCCTGCATTATCCAAAAACATGCTTGTTGGGTTATTTGGTAAGTAATAATTGGCTGCGGGTGTGAATAGATGTGTGAGTGACTGCCTGTTTTTGTGTGTTAGTCCTGGGATGGATTGGCAGCTTCTCCAGGGCGCACCCTGACTTTTGCCAAGTGTTAGCTGGGACACACTCCAGCTGCCCGTGGGCCTTTTCGGGATAAAGATACTTGAGGAGGCAGATGGATGACATGTATACAAAACAGTTGTGTGCGGTGGCCGGGGATGCAGATGTGCATCACCGAGTGACTACTGAGCACGGAGTATAATGTCTACTGCTTGGAAAATTCTTCCAATAAATGGCTGAACAAGACTAGTTATCATGATAATTCTTGAAATATTAATGAGGATGCCTGGTTTGTAATCCTTCCTTCATAATGAGACTTAAACATTAAATGGGGAAATATGTGTTTTCTTGTTTCAGTAGGTTTCTCCTCCGAATTAATAATTGAAAAGAAAAACACTCACCATGAAAAATCGGCTTTTTGATACAGTCCTGGAGATATTGATATTGGACAAACACAAAATCAATACTATATGGTGATATTTCTTCTCAGCGCTTTCATGCCAAATCACAACAAGTAAGCACTAATGAGCTTTGTAGATAAGGCCGGGGATGAATCTGCTGTTTTATTCATACCATCTGGAGATCCCAGTCGCTGTGACCGCTGAGAGCGATGGAAATCCAACTGCTTGAGAGATAAGAATACTTGGACCAGCGCTGCCTCCTCCTGTTCCCTCCGTTCCGGTTCATCCAGGTGTACGCTTCTATGCCGAGAAGCAAATTCGTTTAACTGCAAGAGTCTTTGCGAAGAACTCCTGAGAGCGCAATACCACTATTCCCAAGGCAGAAACACACAGAATCCTAAAACAATTACCAGAGCACATTTATCATCACCCACCTTTTTAAAGAGGCGCTTTCCTGTTCAACGTTCCTTTTTCTCATGTGTCATAGTGCAGGTCAATACCTCAGAAGACTGAGAAAACCTCCTCCCCTCTTTCCCACAGTAATTATAAAGAAAGTTACAATATATTGACTTAGGAAACAAAAGGAAGGAAACAAAACAAACAAACAAAAAAAAACAATTAGGTCCTTGGGGAAACGTGTATCTCAGTGTGGATCCCAACGTGTGGGGAATGCCTTATAATGACTTTTGCTTCTCAGGGAGGAAACAATTTCACTGTTTGCAGTTGGTATTTTGATAGATTCTGGCTTTCCTATATAAAAGATGAAAAACGGAGTTAAATACTAACAGATTAAACATTTAATTGTCTCTGCTGCAGTACATTAACGCATCACTCAAAGTATGAGCTGGTAATCAATCTCCGCTGGATGAAATGGGCAGCGTGCATTCTGGAGATGTCGCCAGTCCATCACAGCATGAACGAAGAGGGACAATCACCCACACGCTCATTCAATCTCTGTCCGTTCAGAGACAACAATCCATCTAAAATGCAATGGTCGAACATGAAAACTCCACACAGACGGGCTGAAATCGAACGGGGGATTTTCCCGCAGTGAGGGGAGCGTGCTAACCGCTGCACCACCTCGTTTCCAAGAAGCATTGTTATAACATACAGGTCAACGAGTAACAAAAGTAAAACAAAAACACCTTACCTTTTGTGTAAGATTTATGAATGCTTGACAAATACATACAGCAGTATTTGATTCATTAGATTTATCCTCAAAAACCTTTCAATGGTTGACAAATAGCAAAGTCCTTTAACAGTCGTGATGATAAAATCGATCGTTGCCTTATTTAGCAATGCAAAACATGCATTCAATGTGGTGGTATCTATGTTGCTAAAGAATGGCTTATAAAATCTATTTTGCAAGTGATTATCAGGTACTGCTGTATCAACATAATATTTCCTTTATCGGGTAGTTATTCACCTTCATTTTCTTTGAAGATGCAATCCATTTTTACTGGTATGAGCGATAGGAGTAAAAAGCTAGATTTTCCTCAGTAATGACAGAATTTTGGCTTTGAAGAGCAGAGCAGTGTTGGCAGTTCGTGGGAAATAACTATTTTAATTTGGTCGTGCCCTCCACCATTAGCTTGCCAGTGTCTATGGAGCAATGCCGTGAGGCTGCAACTGCTGTAATTATGAGTGTGTTACATTGATCAGATACTGTTTATTCTTTATGGCTTTTCTAAAAGGAAGACGTGTAACTTCCTATTTCAATAGTTTTTCACCTTTCGTGTCGGACTCATCACTACTCCTCAGTGCTTTGTGGCTTTCCTCTTTAATCTGTTCCCACACTGGCTGTCCTCTCCTCCATGCTTATAAAAAAACATCTCTTCAATGTTAAGTGTGGCTACTTTACCAGCACTTTAGCCACAGGTGTCCCTCGGTTTCGCTGAGCTATTACAGATTAAACATAATTATTTTCTTGCGTTTAACTGCCACGATGTTGCGGTACCCATCTGGGCAGTAATTGTGCTCTCTTTAAACCACAACTGGAAGTCCACATTACATGTTCACATGTCTTCTTGCCTGAAATCACAAGCAATTAATTTATTTAACCTGTGCTTGCTAATAAAAGTTGCCGTATCAGGTCAAACATGAGTTTTGGAAACCAGATAATGGTGATTTATAAAAAAAATAAAAGAAAACAAGATCCTTCTTGTGTTTGAAGAGACGACGCAGGAGAAAAGAATCATGATTGTTTATAATATCAGCCCTACTCCAAAATATTACTCAAAAAGAACTGTTAGACTGGCGCAGAATGTAAGATTGGGATCTCTGGACATAGACGACACTTTATCTTCCGGTTATTCACTGAACTTCAGTGGATTTTTATAAATCCTAACAAAAATGCTAACTTGTGTATTTTTCATCACATCATGTCCAGGAACAAGTGTAGGGCTGCTAAAAATGAGCAGTAACTCAGGCAGCTGGGTGGCAGAGGCAAGTGGCAGGTTCACTAGCTATAATAAATACTCACTTTTTTGGCTTTTTATTGGGTTTTTTTATGTGCTGTCAGCTGTGGGCCAGCGTGTTAGTGGGCCTGATATTACATTCAATGAATGTCAATGTCATCTCTGGATGCTATAATTAATGACTATGGGCTGTCAAATGGGACCAAGAGATCTACATAAGGTGAGTGTGTTGGGATGCTGAGTTAGCTCCACCTAGTGGATACCTCCTTCAATAAATAAGGTGCAACAAACAACAGAGAATTGCTGTTCAACAGAGTTTATGTGTCCATAAGGTAAATGACGTGAATATACACCAAAGTAAAAGGCATAATTTAGTGAAAAAAATGCAACTAGCCTCAGTCTACCGTGAGCGCTGTGTTTCCAGGTAACACAAACACACAAACGCAAGGATTGCAAGTCATCATCTCACATCGCTTCAGACCATGAATAAAAATGAGTTTGTTCATGCTTAACTGAGCTATGTTCACATTTATGCCAGTGACACGTGCCCAGAAACAGCTACTCTCAATTTTGGCATGCCCTCAATGTGACAGGATGCATGGGCACAAAACAACCAGACGATGACACTGTAGGAAATAGAAAACGGGGCAAGAGTTGGTCATCGTCAGATATATGAGTGTTAATTACTTCCATACAGGCATTTCACAGCAAAAAATAAAGAAAGCATAAACTATGGTAGAAGAAAGTATAGAAAGCAATTTCTGAATCAACGCCGCTGTTTGTAAATCTTGGTTATTCAAGCTTATGCACACTTACACACATGCACAGCATGAGAAATCTGGGCAAGGAGCACGATTCTCACTGATCTGTAAAATTGGTGCATCAGTGTCGTCATCGCCCTGCAGTTTAAATATGCATGAGAAAAGACGATAGGAACTACTCTTGAGATTCAGTAAATCACTTATGAGATTGACTGACTCAGTTTTTAAGGACACTATAACCAAGGATATAACCTTTAACTGGGTGGAGACCCGTGGGAGTATTTCAGACTATGATATGGATTTTATCCTGTAAGCCCTTCACTGCCGGCTTCACCCCTGTGCAGGCAGTGGTTTACAGTAATTGTCCACAGCGCAGAAATTCATGACAAGGGAGACATGATAGAGGAGACAATAAAGAAATGTGTTCACAGTCCAGATGTTTTCGTTGTTGGTCAATTTAATTATCATGTCCTGTTGAATACATGCATTTCTAAAACAGTTGTTACAAGTTATAAATGCGCACAGATGTCTGCAGAAGTTGCAGTAGTTCTCATTTTGCACTGGGACTTGGTACAGTACTGCTGCTGGTGGGAGAACAGCAGGGTCTATTATGTCTACAGGTTATCCTCAATATATGCTTTTAATTGGAAAGCATGACTCCCCTGGAGCTTTGTAGCCTTCCTTACCTCAGTGATCTGCTCTCTGGACCCCGTTGTGTCTTCTCAGCAGTGAGTCTTTGGTGTACAATGCGTCCCTGCAGTTCGTTTCTGCAGGTTCTTGTCTTCAGCATCAGTCTCAGTTAAAAGGTGGGCTCCCGATTAAACAGAATGTTTTACAAGGTGCACTCCAATTAATGTCGGGTTGAAATATTGGGCATACTTTCACATTCAAACCTTAAATGGAAATACAAGGTAAGCATCTGAAATATCAAACCAATTTTCTTTAGCATTCTGCTTGTAACAAAAAACAAATTAACAAAAATGTAAAACAGGTAAACAGCAAACACACACACACACACACACACACACACACACACACACACACACACACACACACACACACACACACACACACACACACATACTGGCCTTCAGATATTCAGCGATGAGGATGAGAGTGAGAATGATTTGATAGTTTCACAGGACTCTCAGATGCAACAGTACTTTTGACAGATATTGTATTGGCACTTGTATGAAGAAGTACTCATTTTGCAAAAAATGTCAACATAGAATAACAATGCTGTTGACTCGCTTTGTAACAAGACGAGAAAAATAAAATATTTTCTCATTATAGTCTTCAGTCAGAATATTGTAGCAATATGTCCCACGGTGATGTACCAGTGGTTTCCAAAGTGTGTTTGTCCTGGTGAGCAGAGGAGAATTTCAGCAGGGGTGCGGCACTGTATTATTTTACCAGCTTGATTTTTTTTTCTCCCTGTGATATTTCTAATGAAATCTCATATTTTTACATATTTAATTTGGAGTGAAGGGTGGAGAAGTTCACCCCCCCACAATCCATGCAATATACTGTTACAATATACTGCATGTATTTTGCATTGTTTATAAAAAAAAATAATAATACTTTTATATATTGGTAGCTTCATACAAGAAATGTGAGGTAGTTTAATCTTCAACTTGGCAACAATCAAATGAAGCTGTATTGTACTGAAAGCTGTGCAAAGTGTAAAGTCTTGCCTGTTTTTCCCACATTTACAGAAGCATTCATGCAGTTGAAAATGCCTACATGCTCTTCAATGGTCCAAAACAACACTGCAGACAGAGTTCATGTCCTCTCTGCTGCATATGTCAGGATGAGATATTACCCACCAGATCATACAAGAGGATCGCCATCATTTTACCGTTAACCACCCATCGTTCACACTCACTGTTCCACCCACAAGTCTTAGATTAAAGGTCCCACTGAGTTATAGGCATTACAGTCAGAATGCTGAAAAAATGCAAATCACAACTTCATTTTGATTTTAATAGCTTTAAGGCCTGAAAATGACGTGACTTGTGTTTTCTCATAGACAGACGGCAAAAGTCTGACTCAGAAATATTTATTTTGAGATATTTGCACTGGGCCAGATCTCAAAGGATTGAAAATACCACCCATGTAAGTCCTGATTCACGCCTACAGTGTGAACTTTTTAATCAATTTCCTTGTCTGTTGCAGGTTTTATCACATTACCAAAGGACATTATGACTCAGATTAAGAGCAAACATGCAGACGTTCTACTTTTAGCGCTGATATAAGTTTATTATAAAACAAGAGCACATGCAGGGATTCCACCACACAGATCTGCATGTTCGTACGTAATAAACAAGAACAGTTGTTTATCTGTGTGGGAGAGATTCGTGTACTTGCTTTTGCGACTACAAATAGCCTGACGTACAACGATGATGAATCACTTTGGCCTTATGTTTAATGTCAGTTTCATAGTATGAATTTCAGTATCAAAGGGTGATTGCATGAATTTGGGAGAGCTGTAGGATAAAGGATTTTTCACACATTTTCAGGAATTTAAAATAGTCTTTTGATACTGTGTTGGTTAATGATGTTCAAAGCCTGAATCGGTGTAAAACTATACTGCATCAGGAAATATTTAATGTGTTTAATGCTTTCTTGGTAAAATAGCTGCTGCAGTAGAGGTCATCTGCTTAAGATTGTACAAACCCCTCTGCTCAGTACAGCACTGGTAACTGGCAATGGTTTAAGGGGAGCAGCACAAAGGCATTAATTACCCCACAAGAAGCTGCTAAGTTGGCAACACTGCAGCTTTCCCCTGTGATATTCTCTTTCAAGGATGGCGCCAAGAATAAAAAGAAAGTAATTAACTTTCTTCTTGCAGGGATAAATAATACCAGCCATGAAAACTTGATAAAACATACAGGATGAAGCATTACATAACATCTTTTCGTTGTGCGTTCAACTGACCTGAAGTCAATTCACAATAAGCACATAATAAAACAATGCCCTCTCCTGTCTACACAATGTTGCTGTTTACATCTGCAGTGTCCTGTTTTAATAAGTATATAAAAGTAGAACAATGGCTAGACACATGAACTAGATTATACTGCCATCCTTTGTATTGTTATTATTTGTTATTATTTCACATTTATCTGTGGTGCATGATATTTTGGTTTTGGTGTGTTTAAATTTGATCTCAATTTTGTTTTCAGAACTAATTGTGACCCATAGTGCAGTACTAATACAAAGCTAATAACAAAAATGTAAAGCTTTATCGATTGACAAGAATCAAATATGATCATTTTTGCCAAATTATTTACCACACTGTATTGTGCCTCTTCACTTATTTGATGTAATATTATTAGATATTTGAAACTATATAACATTGTCGACCCAATGTAATCAGACACTTTCTTTGTTAAATCCACTGTAAACAATATAAATATGTCTGTTTTCCCCTTTGACTTTCAAATCTTACTTCGGGTCTATAAATCTTTGAATGGTCGTCTTGAGCCCAAATACATCTCAGATTGACTTGGAGAATATGAAATATCCAGACCACTGAGGTCCTCAGGAACAAGTTTACAAACTTTTTCCCAGAGTCAAAAGAAACAAGGTGAAGCAGCTTCTTGTTCCTATGCTCCTCACCCATGTGACAAACTTCCAGAGGACTGCTGAAACACTAATTTCTTTTAAATCTGGCCTTAAAATATTATAATGTGCTCAGGCTTTCCAATGAAAAACAGATTTGATTTATTTAATTCCCTTTATCTTAATAAAGTTATAGTTATTCTTCTTTTTTATGAATTTCTTAATTGCTTTGTTTTCATGTATGCCATACATTGAGATTAAGATTCTTAATTGTCTTGTTTTAATGTATATTTCCTTAATTTCCTTGTAAAGTACTGTGTCTGAATGCTCCTATATGAAAAAAAGATGGCCTTACATTGCCCTTGAAAACACTCTCGTTTGTTTGTCAGTTGTTTGTTTATTATTGTAAAGGTAAATACGGATGTGTATCTTTCTTGCAAATTCTTATTTTTGTCATCCACATCTATTTAAATATTCACAATATTTTATTGTGTAGAAATAATAATATTTAAAAGAATGTCCCCATGTGGGATGAATAAAATCATATCTTATCTTGTCTTGTCCTTTCTTGATAAATTTGCTTTGGATAAAATAAAATACGACTGTAAACCTCCGGATGGCTACAATAGGTCCAATTCGTATTTTGAGCCTTTCACACAAGTATCACAACTTCTACTTGAGTGAAAACGTGCGGAGCTCTCAACAGCAGTGAATTCCCTGTCGTGTGTCCGTCCCTCCAGGTATGGCGCTGTAGCTGATTTTTTTTTAGACTGGCTCTTTAACTCTGACGTCTCAGATTTCCTCCACGTTGGCCGCACATGCGCAGTGAAGCCTGCCACCTGCTGGAAGTCAGACGCGAACAAGGAAGTCTGATCCTCAGGTCGGATGTCAGGCTGAACAGCAACAAAATACATCTCTGTGCGCTCGTGAGCGACTGGTCGCCTGTTGTAGGCCACGTTGACCTGACAAGATGTTTAAAAAACTGAAGCAGAAGATAAATGAGGAGCAGTCCCCGCAGCGGAATGCGCAGTCACCACAGCAGGCCCAGGTTGGTTGTTGTGGAGCTCGGAGCTAACAGGCTAAGCTGACGTCTGTTTACACTGGCGAGCTGCTGCTCCACAGAGTCGTCGATACTCCTGGACATTTATAACTCACTTTTTTAAGTACTCTAGTGTTACGAATCTTTTTTGCTTCGTTCAATACACTGTAAAAGTTTTCTTCAGGATGGCATGCCATCCAGTTGTTTCGCTTTCGTAGACGTTAGCTCCTGAGTTAGCTTCCGAACTTGTCTCTGTGGTGTGTTTAAGAAAACTCGTAAACCTTCTATAAAACAATACGAACAACAGTGATTGAAACTACAATCCCAGCCTGTAATTGACCGTGTGTGTGTGTTTTGTGTTGTGTGTGTTGTGTGTGTTGTGTTGTGTGTGTTGTGCTGTGTTGTGTGTTTGTGTTGCTGTCATTGATCCTAAGTGGGGGGATGTAAGCTGCCATTGTAAAACTACAACTGGTGTCTAATTGTATTGCAGAATGACAGCTTAAAAAGTTAATCCTTAAAGGCACACAGATGACCTACTCAGGATTTTGCATGAGGAATTTCTTCATTGCCTGCGGTTAAAACTGTGTCTCTCCGCTTTAAATGAGCTGCTCTCTAAAAAGAAAAGCTTCAAAATCACCTGAGAATCGCCAAAACAGAATCAATCCCCTCATCTGCTAGAAGTTGCCCAAAAATCTTAAATCTGTGTTTGTTGTGCTTTTGTGATGACCTACATTATTCTGTGATCATATTTCTGCTTCTTTAGTTCAGCTTATGCTTCTTTTCCACTGCTCATATTTTAAAATCTTGCATTAGTTTATGACCTTTCTCTTTTATTTCTGCACCGATT
The DNA here is from genome assembly GCF_963383615.2 of Lipophrys pholis. Lineage (NCBI taxonomy): Eukaryota > Metazoa > Chordata > Actinopteri > Blenniiformes > Blenniidae > Lipophrys > Lipophrys pholis. The sequence goes on along the minus strand of NC_137642.1, from coordinate 13,742,980 downwards.
AGATAATACTTCAATAGCCCTTTCTTCTTACCTTAAAATAAATACTGTCTTACTTATGCAATTGTATATTCTATTGTCTTAGGGGCTGATTTTAATAGTATTTATTCTTCATGCATTCATGCAAGTTATTTTCTTGTGTTTGCTTTTAAAAATCATGTGATCAAATGTTCTCCTACAATATGACATTAAGTCAATTACCATATATGTTAACAGTTTGATCTGCTTTACCTTGAAAATTTGAAGTGTATGTGAGCTCACCTGAGAATCCTCAGTTAAAGGTGTGTGCACCTGTCGTGCCGGATGTGTGACACGTTAACTGGTTTTGAGGCCAAGTTGAATTCCATTAGCAACTTACGTTTACTGAGGCGTGGCACCACGAGATTATGTCAATTCCCTTTGTGTTGCAGCGAGTAGAAGGAAACTAGTATGTGGAAGCTCGACCGTTCAAGATGAAAAAATGTAGGCATTTTTAGGCAGGCGGAATATAATGTTACTTTCCATTATGTAATAACAGGAAGGTGTCTGATTGACCTATTTATTCTACATGAGAATCCATTGGAAAACAACCCCAAACAGCCAGAGTGTAAGAAAAAAGAAAAGAGGATCCTGGAAGTGACACTGTGACTCCAACAGACCTCTGAATTAAGAAAAAAAATCAAGTTGTTATGAAATTTGAACCAGACAGCATCTACAAAATAGATTAGCCATGGTTGGTTCTTAAAGATGTTTTAAAACAATCTTTGTGCAGGTTCCTTCAAAAACCTTTTATGGGGATAAAAAAAAAAAAAAATAAAAAATCCTCCTTTAAAGGTAGAGGTAGGTCACACCAAATACTGACTTCTTTCCAGCTGATCCAATTTGCAATTTGCATTAAGGGATAAAAATAAGCTATTAACACATCTATTTTTAAAGACACTCTTGCAGGTTTCCACATCTCATCCCAACCTGATACTGTTTAACTGAACTATATATTTTTTTGCGGTTCCTTACTCTTGACCCCAGATTCCCACAGAATCAGTTAACAGATTAAGCCTAATAAGCAGTGAGGTACAGTGATAATACATTTTTATTTGTGAAGCACTTTACATTTTGGAAAACATCTCGAGGGCTACAAGTGGGGCTAAGGAAATAAAAAACATACTAATAAAACAGACATTAACAAAGCTTGGTAAAAAAAAACCATTACAAAGAGGAAAAAGGTCATAGGTCTTTGCAAATAGAAAAAGTCTTTAGTGGCAAAATCATCTGGTAGCTAAACCAGGAGTTACTTATGATTGTTTGTAATATCGTTGTTTTAGTTTGTGTTTTTGACCCATATACAACTGCCTCTGTAGTAATGATCTTATAATGATGAATTTCGACATTTTAACAGATCGGCAGTGGAGAGCGACGAGGCAGCCAAACGCCTTCATTTCACCATGACGGCGCTCCCTCGCCCAGTGACAGAGAGGTGAGCTCGGTTCAGCCCTTATGTGTACATATAAGCAGTCCTTGTTTACCGTCGCTTGAGCTGCAGCCTAATGTGTTTCTCCCCCCCTGCTACTTTGCTTATTTGCAGGCCAAAGTACTGTTTTAAAAAATCTACCGTGTGTTTTGTTGCGCTTAATGCTCCCTCAGTAACATACCAGTGCCTTCATTTGATGTTCCCAGTGAAAGTGAGTAAGTAACCAAATAGGAAATCTGTCTGTTTTCTGCTTGTCCTTTTATGTCCTTTATTCTCAGATTATGTTGATATGATAAAACAACATGTGCTCATTATTCCCTGGACTTAAGCAAATTGAAATGCGTATTGTTGCTGCAGTAACCTCATGGGGACTTTATAATTTCATCAGCACACATGGGCCAAGCAAACTATGTGGTCATTAATGCTGGAGAGTGATCAGCAATTTGATACCAGTACACATTGGTATTAGAAGCTGTTGTGAAAATCCTCACTGCACGTATTGCAGCATTGCATTTTGATGTTTACATTTTAGGAGCTGCAAAAAAAAAACTTTATCTCGGTGTATGAAATCCTTTTATTTGATCTATATTAGCAATTCCGTTGATGGAATGAAAGGTTTCTCGTTACCATATTTATATAACTACTTTTAGATTTATATTATATGACTATATTAGGATGCTCACCCAAGACAGCTTCTCATTTATAGGCTTTTGGAGGGGCGTTTTAATGGTTGAGCGTCACCCCATATTTCAGCTTGTGTATGAATAATTGATGCATCCTCCTGTCAATGTTTTTCTCTCTCCGGTGACTATTTACTGTGTTTTACCCTGGTAGATATCAGGGAATCCATGTAATGCTTCTTTGACTCATTAGAAAGAGATAGAGAGACACTGTGGGGCTGAGCATGTCTGTGAGATGATGCAGCATCTGGTTATTACATCTGTCTCAGAGCTCAGACAGGAATGTCTACAATTTACAACAAGATTTTATCACTCAGCCATGATAAGTTTTGCACATTCGATCACTTCATACCCCAAACTGGAGTAGAGATAGTGAAGCTTTCACTAAAAAGTGTTATATACTTTCTCCCTTGTATCCTGGAAACACTGATTTGTTGCTGTAGTGTGGGCTCATGTGCCCTCGGTGTAGACGCCTTTTGTGACATTGCAGCATCTTTTCTCACCTCACAAATCTTTAACGCTTTGACATCTCTGTACTGTTGGAGAAATTGAGGCAGATTACAGCACCCTTTTTTTTTTTTCCTTCCAAAAAAAAAATCAAAAGATGTTTTCGCGGGGATGTCAAACTGTTATTCATGACATTGATGTTTCACTTTTCTTATTTTTTCCAATTCATATAGTGTCTGTCCCTCTGTCTCACTCACAGCTCTCTCTCTCTTTCTCTCCATCCATCTCAGCCTCTTCCTCTCTCAGCCAGCCTCCTCTGGACCGGCTGGCTTGACACTCCCTTCGGCGCTATTTCACACTCATGGTGTTGTTTTTCTCATTGCTCTCTGTGTTCCTCTCCTTTCCCCACCTTTTGTCCCGTTACTGCACTGACGGGGTCAGATGCTGGCCGGGATGATAGCAGAGCCCGCTTTTCTCTCTGAGTATACTATCTTTGCACTGGACCATTCAAAACGACCCAAAACGACCCAGGTAGCCAGTGTGGTGAGTGTGTCCTCACTTCCTGCCTCTTCCTCCTCCTTTTTCTTCTCCTCCTCCTCCTCCTCTCGTCCCGTTCCTTCCTCCCGTCTACTGCGCCTTTGGGATTTGGTAGAGGGTTGTTACCCGTGTAGGGACAGCTTGTTCCCTGCTCTTTGTCTCCTGTTTTCTTTGGATTTAGAAGTAAGAAGGCATCTCATCTGTAGGCTAACCCTGCATCCAATGGGAATTGTGGTTTACACCGTCGAATAGAAACGTCTGTGCTTATTGCCCTTTGTTGGTGTATTGCCCTTTCTTTCAGTTACTGCAACCTCATATTATTGAATACCCCTTTGTGTTTAGCTACCGATAGCTGCTTGCCTCTAAGACCCTTCAAGTCCCTGTTATGTTGCCTGATGGTCTCTATCCCTTTCGCCTAAAAACTCTGTTTACTTGAAAAGTTGATGTTTCGTCTGAAAGGTCAGCTTCTTGAGGAGTTAAAATGATTCAACTCCTCCAAGTAAACAAACAAACTGAGAGGACATTTTTGGATGCCATGTTGGAGCTTAGACATTGTTTGTATGTGGAAGGAGCAATAACACTTTACCACAAGTTTAATTCAAATAATCTTTATCATTTGTACAAAAACATGTTTCCTGTAGATGCAGTACGATGCCAGAAAATGTTCACATCACTGTCTAAGTGATATTTGATGTTTAGTTTACTGTATTGATACAACCACTTATATTTAAATGGTTTTTGAAGCAATAGTAATTGGAATAAAAGTATAACTTGTGTTTAGTAATGCCGTTCATGATGTACTTGTATCAGCATTTTAGTGCACATGAGATATGAATGCAGTTAAATTTGAGGATCGAGTAGCACGGACACTTGAAGTTGTTTAGTGGCTTGCTTGATTGTTTGTTTGAAGTACACAGCAGGTTTTTTTTGTATTTAACCAGGATTTATATCTATGATTTCGGATGATGGCATTGTAATAAAATACAGCTAGTTATCTGTACAGCTTCATAAGGACTACTGATTTACAGATACAGTATATTATAAGTCAGTCATTTGTCTGTCCCACAGCTCAACACACTGACTGTATTGTTTTGGAAAGGAAGTAAAAGGCGATGTTTCCCATTTAGCAAAGAGTTTACGGATTAAGGGTTTATGGACATAAATTACATTTGGCTCTGGAATCTGGACACATTTAATGTGCTATATACAAAACGAGTCATCAGCATATCATTTTCATGTTTCAACATCACATCCTAACATCATGTTGATTTTTGGATAAAACACTTCCATTGCATTTGTAGCTTTATTTTTGAACGCTAAGATGAGTTTTGGTATCTACGCCTGTCTGTCAACCAAGAACATTACCCAATGACTCTTTATGTGGATGTACGTTTGTTACTGCTGGTACTTTGTTCAACCATTGGTCAGCGTGATGCAGGATTGCAGAGCAATGCTGCTTTGGATTCTTTCTTTTTTTCTCTCCCTCTCTTCTGAGACTTTTGATGTGTAGTGTTTGAGCTTGCAGTCCAAAAATAGCCTGGATTTACTGTTGGTGTACAATCCTGCGGTAGTTATTCATGAGTCATTGTCCAGTTTTTAACGTGAGCAAAAATAGCGAGGCAGAAGTGGCGAGCACCGAAGTGTGAAAGCATGCTGGGTCAAGTAGTGAAAGTCAGTCATAAAAAATTTAAAAAAAGAGCTTTGACCAGCACAAGTGCATCGTGTATGAAATTTGTAAAGTTTAGTTCTTTGTGTGTGTGTGTGTGTGTGTGGGAGGTGGGGGGGTGGAGGGGCGCACATGATCATCAAGCATAAGATTTCAAGCAACAGTATATCTGTTAACTTACCGACCATTTCTTTTAATAGCTTCACGAGTACGTGGCTTTCTACCTGGATGCTTAGCTTCATCATACTGGTGTGCACTGTAAACCAAGCATAAAACCTCTCACTTGCACTTCTGCAATGTCTTGTAAAGGTGGATAGTTTCCGTGGAGCCATTAAACTTGGTGTGTCTTGAAATGTGGCCACAGGAGTGACTGCTTCATGTAGGAAACAAACAAGAAGCAAAGTAATTGTTGAATATTTTGCACCATAACCTTGAGGAAGGAGAAACTGAGCCGGACGAGGGAGGAGAAGATGAGCTCACTCTGATGCTGCTTCTAACAAGTCAACTAAACCAACTCAGCTCCTAAATGTGTCGTCTTTATACCGAGTATGCCTCTTGTGCGCCTTCAATTCAGCCACACAGCACGAGCAAGCCTCTTTAATTCAAATATCAGCTCTCCTGCTGGACTTTAACAATCTGTTTGTTCTGACCTCATGGCTGTTCTGTAGCGTATTGTCTTAACCCCTTTTTTGTTTATTGTACTGTAGAGATGCCTTCTTTTGTGTATTTAACCCCTCTGTTTTTCCAAGTTGCATGAGGGTACCCATTGCCCCTGCATTGCTCCCAGCAATACTAATATTGCTCCCTCCAGAGTAATCAGGGAGAGCCACGCTGGGTGTGGATGACTAACTGGCCCAGGGGAAGCCCACTGGCACAGCTTTTCTATCTTTTACATTCTTATTTTTTCTGCAGAGTTCTTCTAAGGGACCTGCGAGGTCTCCCCGAGGTAGCATCAATGGGGATGGAAGTGCTTCTCCGAATGTACGTTCAGTTACATAATCTTCTCATTGAACTCATTGCTGCTTTTATGATCACAAGTTCACTTTCGCTGCTTTTCTTCATGCTCACAGCAAAGAGAGGAGCCACAGTCATTTGCTCAGAAGCTGCAGCTCAAAGTACCCTCCATGGAGTCGTTGATTCGCGGTGGCGCGAGTCGGGCAGAGAATCTGTTTCGCTCTCCTTCTAAAGAAAGTCTGGTCCGAAGCTCATCGCGCGACTCCCTGACACCTCTGGGAGAAAACGAGCCCTCAGGTGTCCCCACTTATGATCCGCCGTCAGATATCGAGAGTGAGGCCGAGGAGCCACCGGGAACCACAGAGTCCCTTTCAAAAGAGCAGTTGATGCACCGGCTCCTCAGAGTAGAAAGGAGTCTGGGAAAGTACAGAGGGAAGTACTCAGAGGTGAGAATCTCACTAAGAATTATGCACAAAAAATAACTTGTTTATCTTGGGATGTTTACAACGACCACTTTCCTTTGACATGGATTTCATTGTCATGCAGCTTGTTACTGCATACCGAACAGTGCAACGTGATAAAGAGAAATCACAGGTAACGTCTCCCCTTCTGTTTTTTTTTTTTTTCTTTACTTATTTTCCCCTTTTAGACAACACAAATGCAAATGTTTTTGTAACTGATCTGAGCGTGTTTTTTTTTGTTTCCCTCAGGCTATCCTCAGTCTGAGTCAAGATAAAGCACTCCGCAGGATAGGAGAGCTGCGAGAGGTATGGCAATGCATCATAATTATTATTCTATAAAAAGTGTGCAATTCTATCAAAGCTGTACTTGTGAGTAAATGTACTGAATAATCTGCAGGAGCTTCAAATGGACCAGCAGGCGAAGAAGCATCTACAAGAGGAGTTTGATGCTGCGCTAGAAGAAAAAGATCAAATGATTACTGTTCTCCAAACACAGGTGAGTATTGCTGGGAGTTTTAAATTTAATGTTTTGAATGTAATAAAACTTTTGCACAAATCCTAGGATCACTGGATTGCACTTATACAAAGCAATATTCTGTTGTATGTTAATTTGCATTGCTCCTCCAGTTTTACTGATTGTGATTCAAATAAGAATTATGATCTTAATACCTGAAACAAGTCTATCAATTAAAAAGAAGTGTTTATTTAAACATGTCTTTTATTTTAAGGTGGCTCTGTTGAAGAAGCGAACCAAAGGGGCCACTGATGGTTCCCTGTCCGCTAAAGACGAGGTCCCGGAGTCTGAGGCAGCTGAAAATACTAATTCTGCCGCACAGAGTCCATCTAAAGAGCAGGGGCCTGAGTCTGAGGGTAAGCTTACAGTTTCATATAAATCCTCAAAATGTGTATGATGCATGCTGTGTGTGAGTTTCATGCTGATTCTGTAAATCAGTGGTCCCCCCCCCCCCCCCCCCCCCCCCCCCGGGCCGCGGTAAAATTATCAAGCGTTGACCGGTCCGTGGTGATAAAAAGGTTGGGGACCACTGCTGTAAATGGATCACGACTGCCAATTATTTAATTTGCGCTTTCTGGACAGTAGAGGGCAACAGTGATCCTACAAAGCTGATGGACGCTCTGCAGAAGAGAGTGAAGAGGCAGGAAAACCTGCTGCAGAAGTGCAAAGAGGTGATGCATACCCACAAGGACAGGAGCACCCAGCTGAGCAGTGAGAACGAAACTCTGCAGCAGCAGCTACAGGAGAGACTTCAGGAACTGGAGAAGACGAAGGTGGATAACCTGCTTTTAACTGCACCGCGGTACACTGTGGAGAGGGATTTGTTCATTCAAACTCATTTGAGGAATTTTATGTAATATGTGTTTATACATGAAAAGTACCCGGATATTTTTGGGAGTGATTTCCATGAGACCAAACATTTTTGTGGCAGCATACTGTCATTATGGAGAAGTTAGATTAAAATGGGGCCTGGCACATGAAGAGGCAGCGTGTTTAGGCTAATTAATGTTGTGCTTCAAAATCTCTGAGACTCTTTCTGGTTCACTGACGATGTGACTCCATTATCTCTGTGACACAGCAGATTGCTGTGGTTCTCAAAGTCCAAACATTCAAATACTCTGGCCAAACTCCAATGCAAGGGTTCATGTTATGTCGGGGTGACATGGTCAAACCATTGTTTTCGCGGATTTCAAAACATTTAGCTTATGTTGGTATGATCGGCTTGTGTGGCTTGTACTTACCCTCCCCGATGTTTCCCAGCTTAAGATAACAAGTAATTGCTTTTTTAAAGATACTGTCATAATAGACAGTTGGTGTCTGACTGGATGTAGGTTGACTTGCTCGCGTTCATTATTTCCATAGTTTTTATTTTTTTAATGTAGACTTTGTTTTACTTTGTCATGAAAAGTAAGCGTCAACCCTTTTACTCGTGGCACCAGTACCACACTAGTATGGGCACTTCTCATAATTATAGAGGAATAGTGTCTTTACAGTGGCCTCCAGGGCTTCATTCCAATTATACAAAAGGTTGACAACATAACTTAAATCCTGTTGGTCTAATCGTGAAAGAGTTAACAAGCATTCGCCCTATGTGCAGCAGTGTGATGGCATCCTGGAACTGCTAGGCTGTTAATCCACAGTCTCAGACCCATCTGTATATAATTCGAGAGCTTCAGTGCAAAGGCTTTCGATGTAATGTTTACTTGCTTGACAACATATTCTACTGACAGACAAAATGGTATTGTAGCTTTTTTGAAAATCAAGATGCTGCACTTGTTAATCAGACTACTGAAAAATATAGACTGTCATTTCCTCTTTAGTAACTGCTGGTTAAAGTGCGGTGCCACTGAGACATGGCTGCTACATGCCACTTCTGCAGACTGGGCTGTAATTTGGGCCGATTTGTTGGTTTAGCTACACTTGTATACACTCTGGTTATTTGGCTTGTGGGTGAGGCATCCTGGGTGGTGCGGGAAGCATCTCATTTTTAAGTTATCTGACCGAGGCATATACAGGATATGAGTGACAGTCAGAAGTGCTATGCATGCAATTTTCACCTCAAATTCCCTTAAATATATTGTCTTTAAGGAACTGCACACAACAGAAAAGACAAAGCTGATCACTCAGCTGCGTGATGCCAAGAACCTCATCGAACAGCTGGAGCAGGACAAGGTGGGTGAGGAGCTTTCTAGAAGGTAGTCACATCTTTATTGAAGGCTTTGCAGTTGTTTTTGCTGAAGAGGTCAGACACCTCGAAGAGTCGTATTGTTTCTTTTAAACTTTGACCTCAGCTCTGTGGGATGTCAGCAGCTCACAAGATGTCTGTGAGGAATGTGAAAAGCACTTAAAGTCACAAACAGTTATTGGCACAAGGCTCCAGTTTGGGGCTCTGAAATACACAGAGGCGACTTCTGCCTGCAGTGTTTGATTTAGTGTCTGTTTTTGCACTAAAATTCTGACTTTGTCTTATGGCCTTTCGTTTTGTTTAGGGAATGGTGATTGCTGAGACCAAGCGGCAGATGCACGAGACTCTAGAAATGAAAGAAGAGGAGATTGCACAGTTGCGCTCAAGGCTGCAGCAAACCACTGCACAGAAAGAAGAGTTACAGGAACAGAAAGAAAAGGCAGAAAAATCTGGTGAGTGCAGGCCACTTCAGAAATCATCTCGCTTAAAACAACTTCTCTGAATATGTTATTGGATCGTTTTTTTTGTTTGTTTTTTTAATGTTGTTTTTTTGGTGTCAAAGCTTTTGAGGAACTTGAACGTGCACTGAGTGTAGCTCAGAAGGCAGACGAGGCCCGGAAACAACTACAAGTTCAGCTGGAGGAACAAGTGAAACAGGTGGAGACGGCCAGTGAGGAGGAGAGGAAGGCTCTGCAGCAGGAACTAACAAGAGTCAAGCAGGAGGTTGTCACCATCATGAAGGTCAGGAGCTCACTTCTTCTGAGAATTTACACACTTTGGCTCTTTAGTGTTTTGATTGAACTTCCTTTACACTCTGAGTTGATTTCTTTAGTTGCATTTCCACAAAGTGACATGTTGCTGCCACTCAACAGACGTAAAGGGCCAATATTAGTGTAATATTTAGGGTTATTACATCTGAATTAACACACATTTTATATTTCTAGAAATCATCAGAGGAAAAAGTGGCTCATATGGAGCAACTCCACAGTGAAGCTCTGTCTGCTAAAGAAGAAGAGATGAATGAACGGATCAACAAAGCTGTGGTAGGTGCCAAAGATTTTCTTTAATCCCATTGTTGACCAAAATTAATTGAATCCGTTATGAAACAGACTCATTTTAATTGTTTTGTTTGTTTAATTTATTTATTTTGCTCTATTTTTTTAGGAGCAGTGCAAAGAAGAGTTTGCACAGTTAGCCAAGGAGCGAGAACAACAGGCCTCACTGGCTCTGGAGGATGCAGATTTACAGAAGACGGCTGTTATAACTGAAGCTGATAATAAGGTTAAAGAGATGCAGCTGGAGCTGGAAACTACACGAACCGTGAGTTAGTCATGTCTGACTGAGTAAAGAGACTCCAAACATGTTTTTATTACCGAAATGAAAATCATGAAATTCATGCATTCAATCCTGTCTTTTGTCGAGCAATAAGACTCTACAGCAGCATGCAAGCGCACTCACAGAGAATTGAAGAAACATTTAAATTCTAAAGTTAATTTTCTTATTTGAATCTTGATTGCTTAATAAAAACAGTAGAATTGGCATTTATTTGGCTGCCTCACTGTTCTTTTATAATCGTTTGTTAAGCATTAAGTAGATTTCTAACCATCTATTTGTGTATGATTGCAGAGGATATTGGAACTGGAGAGCTTGGTGGACAAGATCTCACAAGATGAATCAAGTGTGTCCCATGAACTTTCAGGTCAGCTTGAAGGGCTGAGGAAAAAACACAATGAGCAAATCTCTACATTAGAGAGAAAGCTTGAGGAGCAGCTGGGAAAGCACAAGGAAACCCTCAGCCAGCAGCAGAATAACAGTCTTGAGGAGCTCAAGGAAAAACACAAGGCTGAAATCGAGACACTTCTGAAAGATAAAGAGCTGCAGTTTCAAGCACATGTTGAAGATATGAACAACAAAACTTTTGAGAAACTGGACGCAAAGCAGGCAGAGTTTGAAGCAGTTTCGGCTGAACTTGCCGAGGTGTTGAAGCGTAAACAGCTCCTTGAAGTGAAGCTGGTTGCAGCTGAGGATGCTCATAGACTTGCTCAGCAGGAACACGAGAAAAGGTTTCAAGATCAGATGTCAAAGCACAATGTGCAACTTGCAAACATCAAAAAAGAGCATAAGCAGTCACTCAGTGGTATTGAGAAAACTCTAAAGGAGGAACTTAATGCCATGAAAATAGTTTTGAGGGAAAAGGAAAAAGCGATCAAACAACTGGTTCTCAAAGAAAAGACACTACAAGAGGAGTCCCAATCGGCGGCACGAGATCTAGAAGTCAAGATCAAGGAATTGGAGGAGCTTCAGAAAAGTTTTTCACAAACCCAGCAAGAAAATAGTAGCCTCCAGAACTCTAATGGGCAGTTGGCTAAGCTCACAGAGGATCTTGATCGGTGTAAGAGAGAATTGACTGATTTAGAGCATCAGTTGGAAGTAGCAAAAAACGACTGTCAACAAAAACAAAAGACCCTTGAGGAAAAAGAGCACCAACTGCAGGATACCAAAAACGAGCTCATGGAGAAGGAGAAAGGATTTGCTGCCGAGCTGAACACTAAGCTGGAGGAAGAAACTCGCCTCAAGAAACAACTGGATGACGAAAAAGCTGCTCATGAGAAAAAGTTGAAAAACGTTAAAACTGACATGGAAGCCAAGATGAAATCACAGGAAACAAAAATGGAAAAATTCAAGCAGAAAGCCAAAGAAATGCAAGAGAACTTCAAGAAAAAACTTCAGGCAAATGAAGAGAAAATGAAGACGGAGCTTGCGAAGAAGGAGACTGAGCTTCAACAGAAAGAGCAACAGGTGCAAGAAAAAATTGTGAAAATGGCCCAAAAAAGTTCCCACGGCCTCAGCAGCGCAGTGTCGGAGCTGCAGGTCAACCATAAGGAGGAACTGGAGAAGTTACATGCCACCCATGAGCATGACATTGAGAAGCTGGGGTCTCAGTGGCAGGAGAAGTTACAACAGCAAGAGGAAGAACTAATGGAGAAGCATGTACTCATCGTGCAGGAGAAGGGTCAGGAACTGGAGGAGGTATCCCTACAGCTCAGTCGGAGCAGAGAGGAGACCGAGCAGATAACATGTGAAGTGAAGAATTTGAAAGAGGGCCTGGTGATGAGAGAGACCACTGTGCAGAAGCTGCAAGAGGAGCTTAATGAGGCAGCGGTTAAGCTTGAAAGCTTGTCTCAGGGTGAAGCGCTGCTGAAAGAGCAAATGGAATCAGTGGAGAGGAACCTTAACCAGGCGCTGAATGAGCGAAATGCCCTGCAAGACAAGCTGAGTACAACAGAGGAAGAGAGCAGAGAGACGCTAAAGACTTTGTCGGAGAAGCTGAACGAAAAGGAAAAACAGATTGACGCACTGGAAGGCTCAAGATTTAAGGAAAGTGAGGATTTGGAGAGCAAATTTAATGAAACTTCCATTCAGCTACAAGCCAAGGAGGCAGGATTCCAGCAGCAATTAGTTCTGATCAGCAACCAAATTGATGATTACTGCCGGGAGATTCACTTTAAATTGGAGTGTGAATCCAACAAACTCCAGCAAGGAGTTGAATGCCGGATAAACGAGCTGAAAAACAGACTGCTCTGCAGTCAGAAAAATGTAGGGCGTCTCAAAGACATTGTCCGTACTAAAGTAGACAAAATTTGCACTTTAGAGGAGAATCTCTGCCAGCAGGTGGAGGAGAATAAAAAACTATGCATTTCGTTAGAACAGATCACTGCTCAGGTAAACGCTCATAAGGAGCATATCCAAGCCTTAACACACGAGAAGGAGAATCGTTCTGAGTCCGTTAGTGAACAGCTTCGGAAAACAGAGGAGCTGATTGAAGCAAACAGAGTCATGTCGGAAACTCTGAAAGCAAATGAACTGCATATCACTAACTTGGAAAGCATCATCGGAGACCTGAAAAATCAGCTGGCAAGTAGCATAAAAGAAAGGGAAGAAGCCATAAATCAGCTGAGCCAGCAGTATGAAGAGGAGCGACAACAGGCTGCCGCTCAAATGAAACAAACCATCGAGAGATTAGAGCAGGAGAGAAAGTCTGCCTCAGAGCAGGCGGAGGCACTCAGGAACAGTCTGTCAGAGCAGGAGAACCAGGCGGAGACGAAGTTCAAGCAGAGTGACAACACTATCACGTCTCTGCAGACCAGACTGGAAGAGCTGGAAAAGGAAATCTCAGAGAAGAATGAAGCTTTGCAGAGGCTAAACACAAGTATTGACAATCAGTCCATCAGCAAGTCTGAGATGGACCAGGTGCTGAGTGAGAAGGAGCAGAAGGTCAGCGGACTCACCTCAGAGCTCGAGAGCTGCATCAGTCGACTCGGTGAGCTTCAGGAGCAACTAGCCTTAAAGACGAAAGAGTGTGAGCAGCTCGCGTCCGACCTCAAACAGCAACACAGCATCAGGGAAGGTGAAAGGAAAGAATTGCTGGAGCAGCTCCAGCAGACCCAGATGCAGTGCACTCAGAACGGTAATCTGGAACAAGAAATGGTAGAAAAGCTGCACTCCCTCGAGGAGGACAACCGAAAGTGTAAAAACAAGCTGGAAAGTCAAATGGAGGAATTTGAAAAAGTGAAAGATGAGATTATCAGGAACAAGGAGGAGAGTCTGAAGGAAACCGAGGAGCGACTTTCTGCAGACAGCGCTCGGAAGGTTTCCGAGCTGAAGAAGAAAGCCGAGCAGAAAATCAGTCAGATTAAAAAACAGCTCACGTCGCAGCTCGAAGAAAAAGAGCAGGCGATAAAGACGCTTCAGACAAGCCTGGAGGAAATGAAGAGCGACGAAACTTCTGGCAAACTGCACGTAGAAAAACTGGAAGAGAAAACAAAATCACTTGAGGGAGATCTTGTCAGACTTAGGGAAGAGCAGGAGATACAACGCGAACAGATCCTGAGTAATGAGAGGCTTGAGAGAGAAAAGACTTTGGAGGAACTGAAAATCATGTATGAAGACAAATTGATCTCCCTTCAGGGAGATGCAGCGCAACAAGGGGAGCTGAGAGAAACCGAATCTGCTCTGCGTGAAATCGAAGTGAAGCTAAGAGAGGCAGAAAAGCAGATTGAAAACCTTAATGCAGAAATAAATCGCCTTAAAGAAGAAATAAGTGAAAAGGATGCCCAGCTTGAGCAACATCAGGAGACCCTCAAACAGGTCCAGAGTCCATCAGAGCCTGAAGAGAGGGTGGAGTGCAGCAGCGTGCAACGAGCCGGGAGTCTGATGGAAAACCATTCCCCCAACCAAGAGGACGGTGATTCTCTCGAGTCTCTCAAGAACGAACTGAGGCAGATGAAGGGTGAGAAAGAGAAAATCCACAAGGACTTCAACAGCCTCCAGAAAGACATGCGATCACTGAGAAAAGAGCACGAGCATGACCTCGAGCTCTCCAGGAAGGAGCTGTTGGAGGAGAACGAGAAGAAGCTAAAGTAAGAGCAACGAACGCAAAATAAACATTTTCATTTTAATGTGTCAGATTAGTGTCAGATGATTTTACCAACTGTAGTAAGTACTTATGTAAGTTTCCATCTTTCGAAAGACTGGAGCTCGAAGATTTGGATATGAGGCACAACTCTGCCATGAAGCAATTGCTGAGGGAGTTCAACACACAAATGGCCTTGAAAGAGAGGGAACTCGATACGACGGTGAAGGAGACCATCGGTGAGCCAAAACCAAGACACTGTCTGTTCGTGGAATCAAATCCACAAAATGTACAAGTATGGAAAGTAATCATTTGAAGTTAAATCCTTTCAGTCGATGACACACTGAGGTCCAGTAGCTGAGATAATGACTTGAAAACGGAAGATAAAAGTGAAAAAAAGTAAAAGTCCCATATCTCGTTTCACAAGATTTGGGACTTTTGCATCAGAATTTCTGTCTTTTCTTGCCTCATTTATATTAACGTCATGTTACATCACAGCTTTTTTTAATCGGTTAACTGCTGCTTCTCTCATCACAGCAAAGGCTCAGACAGTTGAAGAAGAGCTCCTCAGCAACCACCACGAAGAAGTCGCTCAGCTGAAGAGTTTGATTTCCCAGAAGGACGATGATTTGCATCGAACTGTCAAGAAATATGAGGAAGTTATACAGGTAAAAAAATTTCTGAGACTTTTATGAACCATACCAACATTTTGCAAGTTCACTGGGCTGCAATATTAGCAGTTCCTTTTTTTTTTTTTTTTTTAAAGCACCTTTTGGTAGACAACTGTCAAATTCCAATCATCCCCAGATATTTATGACATGAAACATACACAGTCGTAAATAGTTAGGGAAGTGCCTTTAGTGTTTAAACTGCTGGTTATCCAGAGGTTTAAAAATAGTAGAAACATTTAGGTAAAATAGTGTGAATATTGTCAGTTTCATTCTACAGTTCAAATTAGTTTTGACCCTGACGCAGCAAACTGAGGAAAGATTTTTCTAATGCATTTTAAGTATCAGAAGCTTGAAAGAGGACTGCCGTCTGATCGACATACTTCAGTTGTGATGCTGACATGGTACTGAGGAAATGACTCAGCCGTCAAGGTTTTATTCTTCCAGAGTCGAGAGGAAGAGATGGGAGACCGAGTGTGGCAAGTTCAGAAAGAGCTGGAGGAGCTGCAAACCAAAAGCCACGGCCCCTCTGAGGTACAAACTTCTCGGTTCAGCAGGTCACCAAACATCTGCAACTGCCGGCGGGACGTTTTGTTCATACCTGAAGTCCTTATATTCTATAATATTTAGGAGACTTGACGTTTCGATTACATTCATGTTGTTATTCTGTTAAAAGTCATAAGTCACTTCACGCTGGGTGCATGGAAAAACAATGGCTGAATGAAATCAGCACTTTTCCACTTCCCTTCTGGGGAAAAAAGGCTGAAGTTTAATGGGACAATTACTAAATTTGAATGACGGCCCAATCCAGATGTCTTTGTGTCTGCACAAACCTGTTGTCAAGTTCACATCCAGGTTAACAGACTTGGCGGTTAATGCTCGTCTTCTCCTTCGTTTTTGCTCCGTAATTGAAGAATTCCGTTTACGAGCTCAGGGACAATTTGCTTACATACTTGACGGTGATCAGGGCCTCGCTCCAGTCGCGTGGCAGATTTCCAAAGCACGCCGGATGCAGTGAAGCTCATTTGAATCACTCAGGAATGTTCTTCTCGGAAAGCCGAGATTGTGAGACAGCACAGCCACAATCCCTGTTCTCAATTATCATCATGCGCGGTGATTCTCCGCCTGAGATTTATACCGCGGTAATACTCCAATGCAAGATGGACGCACTGGAAAGGGGCCAGGTAGGCCAAAAAAAAAAAAAAGAACACTCCAGGGGGATGTTTTAGTCCAGGTGTTGAGGTGCCATGAGACCCCTGCGATGATTCTTCTACCTTCACACACAAACACTAAGAGTTATGCTGCTCTCGCTGCTGCATTTTTCCCAGGTGAGGTAATAACTTTATGGGTGGA
The DNA here is from genome assembly GCF_963383615.2 of Lipophrys pholis. Lineage (NCBI taxonomy): Eukaryota > Metazoa > Chordata > Actinopteri > Blenniiformes > Blenniidae > Lipophrys > Lipophrys pholis. The sequence goes on along the minus strand of NC_137642.1, from coordinate 13,726,658 downwards.
TTGTATGGCTTTATGCTCAGGGAGGCCTTTCCTTGCCACGGGCCCCATGAACCATTCTTCAGACAGACGGTGACTCAATGTGGTCCTCCGTAGAGACGGCATATCAACAATTTTCACACGCACAAGTCCACTGCAAGCTGGACACACTGAAGTGGACTTCACCTGTTTAGAATGGAATACATTTATTAAATGATAAGGCAAATAATAGTCTGTGTTGGTATTGCTAGAAAATCCAGAAAAGTCCAACAGTGAATCCCACTTCTCAGCGTCTTCTGACTTCTGTGTGAGTCTCTTAACACCTGGTTGATTATATTTCAGAAAAATGTCAAATCTTTGAATTAGCTCATGAATTTCTACTTTCATTCTGATTGAATAGTGTTTTTATTTGCCAAGTGACTATAGGTTGTAAATGAATGAAAAGTCATTGTACATAATTAGATCGTTAAAAGCTGCTGGCGTGGCAAAGCGTCTGTTCCTTTCATTTAGTTCACCGGATTAATACTTTTTACTTGAAAATATAACAAATAAACTGACAAACTATTCACTGCAGTCTCGAAAGTGCATGATAGTAAAACCATTTGTGCAGTGTTGTTACTAAGTCATATTTACGGTACTTTTTTCCTCTAAATATTCTATTTAGTAGCGTGGCGATTTTTAATTATATTTTACTAAACTTTCACAGAAATCCAGTCAGATTTATTCAATTCAGATACTTTTTCTAAAATAAAACAGAAATCATACATACTTCTCTATGAATTGAGACATTTATATCATGTTTTACTGACTCTTAAATATTGAAAAGTCTTGGATAACATTCTCTGGTGTAGTATTCCAATGATTGTCCTCTAAACGGTGAATACTTTCTCAAGAACAATGGAGACCCTTGCAACATAGGAAGTCAGGAGGTCTTGACTGCAGCTTGTAAATGTTTTGTCACAGAACTTTTTCAAATGGAAAAATACTGTCAAGCTTAATGTTCAAAGATAAAATAAGAAGGATGTTTAATTATACATAATAACCCATGTTCATTAATGAAATTTGTTTGTTTCATCCTTTTTTGTTTGGATACAGATGACCAAAGAAGAGCTGGAGGTTTGTTTGTGTTTTTGTTGTTTACACAGATTGTCATAGCACTCCAATAGTTTGTCATTATTTTGTGACACTGACCTCCCGTCCCTCTCGACTAAAGGCTCAACTTGCTGAGAAGACGACACTACTGAGCGAGGCCCGGCTGAAGGAGCAGGGCTTTGTTGAGAGAGTGAGTGTCAGACCCCGTGTGTTCTCTCTTTGGGGGGAGGGTGGGGGGGTAGAGGGGGGCATAGCCAAACGGTAAATCCATTGCAGTGATATTCCCAGGATTCTGTGGCCTCCAGCAAGAGTGGCTACTGCTCTCCTACTGCATCAGCTTAATTACAACACACATCTGTTTACATTTGGTTTAACCCCATAAACAATCACAGCAACGCCTCCCACAGCTTTCTCACACACACATCGTCATTCCTGCAAAACAACCCCCAAGGATGCGTAAAATAATGCTGACATCCCAATATGCAATTAAGCTAATGCATAGAATTAACCCACCGGGATTGGAAGAGGTTTTTTATTACAACCTGTGCCTGCTTGTGTGTCTCTCTCCCCACACCAGATTCACTCGCTTGAGGACAAGATTAAATGCTTCCACCGAAACACGGTTGTAACTCACCTCGGGAGCACGTACAAAGGTAACGTTAACACCGTGAGTCGCTTAGTTCTGCTTCTCGATCCAATTTCCTTTTCGATGAGCTCGACGAAGACGACGTGCAGAGCACAGTCCACACTGTACAGCGTCATGGGAAAGTGTGCAAACACTTCACCGGCTGTCGGTTTGAGCTGGGGCACCAAATAATGTCAAGGCATCTTTTTAACGCGACACATATGATCACGTTACGTGTTCAAACATGTTAAACGTCATAAGTTTTTGTCCCAGGAGCCCAGGGGGGGTGGAACAGCTAATAAGACCCATGGATCAAGCTGCAGTATTGAGTCACAGATTGGATTTTTTTCTTTTCTCTCTTGGATCAGCACTGAACAAAACTAGGTCAAAGCCTGTCTGTACTGTGCATGAAGAGTTGCTTTGATTTCATTTGTTCTTGAAAGTTTTCAGCGATCAAGAAAAGGACAGTTTTTAAGTGGTTAACACGCTTTCCCTCTTACCTCGTAGCCCGGAGGAGTCCAGCCTCGGGCTGTGGGATCTTTGTATGAGTGGGTTTTTTTTCTTCAGTTTCCCTCCACAGTCCAAAAAAGCATGTACTTGGGGCTAATTGGTGTCTCTAAATTACCTGTAGGTGTGGTTGTGAGTGGATGTTTGTCTTTTGTGATGGATTGGCGACCTGTCCGGGGTGACCGCGGCCAGTTTCCAGTGTCCCGTGGCCCTGAGTAGATAAAGCATGACAGAAGACAGATTGATTGATATTATTAATCAGCCAAATGCTGCAAAATCATATAACTGGTGAGTCAGACTTGGTCACGCTCAATAGCCATGACAGTCACTGTCTGCTGTTTTAAACATAATCTGCTCACACACCTGCTTTGTATGTGTCTTCCAACAGTGCAGGGAAACATTATTTTACACCGTTATGGTTCAGGTTTCCATTTCATTAACCGCTTGCATGCCTGCAATACCGTGAGAGATGATCCATGCGCTCACGGATCATCTGTCAAAATACCAATTTTCACATTTTATGGTGATGCAGCGTATCAGTTATATATCTTATGTGCAGGTTTAATAGATAAAGGATCTTGAGAAGTTTGCAGTGGTTTGTAGGAGCTGGAATGATTGTATAAAATTAACTTTATATGCATTGAACCATTCAATTGTACACAAAGTGAACTAAACATAGAAGACAAAAAGAGAATTACTGAATATTAAAATGTGTTATAAACTTTAATTAAAACTCTATGAGAATACTAACAAAGGCAACATGAACCTGGTGTTAAAATGACAAATTCAAAACAAATTGAATCAACAAAATATGTTAAGAAGTAATCGTTTAAAAGAAATTTAAGCAGCTGTTATAATTAGTCGTCGTAAAAAAAAAAAAATGTTGAAGATGTATGTTCCAAGCTTTTGTTTCTCAGTTTTTAGACTTCTCGCTGCTCTCCGATGGACACACACTGGATCATACCGCGTGACGTGCTGAACACATTTCAGGCTGCAGGCTTTCAGACATGCTGGGCTTTGGCTGTATTAGTGTCTGGTTCAGGTTGGAGTCCAGGTTAAAGGGACATGTTTCACCCCTGTGCTTCAAGTTTGGATAAACCTCTGGGGGATGGGCTGGAAATCCCTGCTGCACCCTCGACTGTACCACGGCAGAAACACGGTGCCTCTGCGTGAGAGGGTTTAGAGAGATTGACTGAGCCCTTTTACACCTTCCCCGCCGCTGCAATGAAGAGAATCTGCTGTCAGGAGAGGTGGCGCTGAAGAAGCCGTCCTTGAATTTAATGGGTTTTGCAGATTTAGGACTTGACGTTTTTTTTATGCCGGAGCCTGCAGCACCAAAACTCCCTCTTTATCCAGCCCACACAATATTCACCCTAACAACCTCCCGTGTCCTTCTTCTCTTATGTCCACTGTGTTAGTGAACTGTCTTCCTCTCAGTTAATACTCAGGCTCCCCACCTAAAATCAAAGCTCTGCCTGGTTTTCATGGGAGAGAGAGATATGGAGGGAGAGAGAGAGAGCTGGTGAGATGAGTTCTTTGTTGGCAGGCCAGGGTCAGGGCGGGGTCAGGGCGGGGTCAGGAGGACAGAGGCTGTGTGATTTATTGGCGACCCGTTACTCCACGCCGGGGATCAAAGAGCTGCGCTCAGTCCTTCATCACCTTTCCTTCAGCTCGAGTCACTCGGTGTCTCTTGGCTCATGCAGGGTTGCTTGTGATGATTTGAGAAACGCACACAGTGATTGGATGTTGTTCCTTAATGAAGAGACGAGGACAAGCTGGGGTCTAAGTGTTCCCAGCCTCGACCTCACAGTAAACCCACTTTTTTCCCTCATTCAGATTTTCTGAAAGGGATTGTGGGTGTTAAAGCTTGGGGCATAGAAATAAAACACTCATTCTCAGACTCTTGCGGCATTAAAGTGCTCATGCTGAGCCTCACCAATCTTTCCTCTACTTATCATCCTCATTTGGACATGACTGTATTTGGTTACCAACACAAACAGTGACAGTGACGGGCATTAGTCTACTTTAAAAACATCTACGTTCACAAACAAACAGGAATGTAGCTTTAAGGGAAGCGTCTCGTGAGCGCCGTCTCAGAGCAGTGTTTTCTGTTCTTCCTTCTTTTATTTGAATGTTTGTCGAACGCTACATTGTCTAATTTACTAAGGAGTCCATGACAAAACGAATTTCAAGTGTTTTTTAAAGAGTCTACATGCCGTGGTATTTGATTGTGTTTTTTTTGTTGTTGTTGTTGTTTCAGATTCGGGATTCAAAACTCCAGAGTCTCTGTCAGAAGCCACTGAGATGGAGTACCTGAGGAAGGTGCTGTTTGAGTACATGATGGGACGGGAAACAAAAGTATGCTCATCTTAACACGTTCCCAAACAGACATGAACCGGGTTCTTCCTCAGTAAACCCTTTCACTGCCAGAACTAAGTTAATTTCATTTTTGTTTCAGTTAGATTTTATTTTTTTTTTTTTTTGTGTCTTAAAGATGTCAGACATGGGTAATGTCAACCGTCGCTTTTGGAAAGCCTCATAAGGATCTTTCAGTTTCTCATAAAGATCTTTCAGCGATAACGCCGGGTTGTTTTTGAATCCTCCTTCATGGATGATAGTCGGTACAAGCGCTCATGACTGCAGAGCAGAGCGAAGTGTCGCAGGTCATCCTCGGCTCTTAACAATATTTATCCACGGCTTCATTTCATTATTTTTCAGGAAATTTAATAGAGAAGACTGAGCTACTCTATAGGTCGTGACTTCAAGGGAAGATCTTATCATGGATCGAAGGGAAGCGATTAAACTTAAGACCGCAGCAAGTGTGAAACATGTTGTGGTTCACTATGACTGAGACTATTACTGCCTCGATTTTATTCAGAGAGAAAGTTGCTTGTTCAGCGGGACAGTTGCTGTGACTTGTCGTCTCAAACTCGTCCCTGAATATTAAGAAGTTGATCAACTGTCTCACAGTTTGTTTCAGAAATCAGAACTCGATACACCGGCTTCCGAAACATAATTGGAATGGAATGTTTTTCTCATGACCGCCCTCCTGCAGCACAATACGGGACATTTCAGGACGCCACATAACGTCCCCATGTGTCCACTCCTGTTTGCTCTAATTAACAGTGATCTCCTTTAATTAGCAGCGTTGTTGACAAGGTCCTAAAGTCAGCGGGATTTTCCCCGGGGTCCTGGGCTAAGCGTTTCTCTTTTATGGCATCATGGCAGACCTCCCCTGTGTGGAGGATGTCCCCCAGGCTGCCCGCTGGCACAGAGATCTCGCATGACGCAGAGTTGCCATTTAAAGACATGCTGGCCTTGTTTAGTGTTGGTTGAGCGCTTCGCTTTCCTCCACAGCAGCTCTGTTTCTGATTATCCTCTGTGTTTATGGGGAACTGCATGCTCCCTGGCGGATGGGCCTGGGCTTCATTATGCAGATGATGCTCGGTCTTATTCATTTAAATCTATATTTTAGTCCAGTTGGGCTTTAATTGGCTCAGAAACAGCCTGATTTGATAGTGTCGTGTCAAAGGTCGATGGGTTAGCACATCTGGTATTTGTGTAAAGCTATTGTCGCTGAAATTCTTCCTTTGAAAGGAAATGCATGATGACTGATGCCTGAGGTAAATTTCACGGTTTTCTTTTGAAACGACATATTCGTGTCTCTCCTCCACTTCTCCAGACAATGGCCAAAGTGATTACCTCCATGCTCAAGTTTCCCCCGGACCAGGCGAAAAAGGTTTTGGACAACGAAGACTCTAAACCGATTGTAAGCGCCTGTTCGCCCATCGAGGAAACTTCCCTCAGCTCACATGTGCAACCGTGTCTGAATTTGTTTCCCTGCGTCTCTCCACAGCCGTGGCTACGATGAGCGTCCGACTGATTTGGCTGCTTCTGTATAAGGATCTGCTGCTGCTGCTGCTGCTGAAGGGGAAGACTGCCATGGACTTTTATCAAACCCTTTTTCTTTGCATTTCCTGTCAGTTTCTAAATATTTCTGTGTGTCTGTGTGTGGGCATTTGAATTGTGTGTGTAAGTGAGAGAATGCGTCTAAGGGTATGAGGGAATAAGAAACACAAATCTTCCATAATACTACTTTTATTTTGAGATTACGTTTGTTAAATTATAAGTTTTAGATGAAGATAAACGGTTTTCCTTTTATGGTTTTCCTTTTTAGAATGTGTTTATACAGATTGGCTTGTGCAATAAATGATAATCTTATTACGTGTGGATGCTGATGGTCAGCTGATTTGTACGTTTTTGTTTTGCGTTGTTTCCTGATTCCCTCCCTCTGTAAACAGCCCTTTAACTGTGCTTCGGCACCACCTTAAGATATCGTCCTCCGGAACTCGCCTGTGCAACACAGCTTTTTTTAAACTTTATATTTTCGCACAAACACTGACAAGAGACCCCTAAACACAAACTGTAAGCTGTATTATAATCAAGACTGTATTATAGGGCACTATATCACTTGCTATACATTTCCAGACTAACAAATTAAATGTTATTTATACAACACCTGTTGTCACTTCTATCATTAATCATCTACTTGTTGCATTAAAGTCGGTCGTCTCTCGTGAGCCGGTCCTGCATGAAGCTGTCGCACAAAGGGAAAAGATGAAAACGTCTTCTCGACAAGGATGCATTGAAACTGACTCTTCTTGGATCATGTTTTTCTACACTTTAATTCACCTTTTTTCTTTAGAAACTACCTGTATGTCTTGTTTATGTATCAGTAATAGGTGCAGATGAGATAAAATACATAACCTGTAGAGCCACAAGTGAATTTCAAAATTAGAATACAATGGAAAAGTGAATTGCACATGAAACAGGCATGTTTTTGGTCAAGTTTAGACAATATCCACAAATATTATATATATATATATACACATAACTAGAGGCCTATAGACATCAATAATTACAGGACCGCCTGTGTGTTAATGTGTTATTGAGTGAAGTCTTTTATTTGTCACAACAATTATACACAGTATAATGTGCAGTGAAATATTTTAAATACCTGTTCTGCACCAAAACAACTTTTTATGTGCTGGAACAATAGAAATAAAAATGTAGAGCACACATAATGGGAATAGCACACACTACATGTCATGACATTCATAATAATTAATGAAAAAAGAAAATGTAGGCACACGAAAGATAAAAAAAAAAAAAGATAAATATGAGTAGACCAGTGTTGAATAGTGCAAATAAACTATATACAAAGCAGTTTTCCAGGTCTATTTTTTTCGAGGTTCAGCGGGTGGACAGCTTGAGGGAAGAAGCTCCTCCTCATCCTCTCTGTGTTTGCCTTCAGGCAGCAGAAAGAACTGCCTGGCTAGGGTGTGTGGGCTCACTCAGAATCTCCCTGGCCTTTAACCTGCGTCTCAAAGGGCACTCGGACCAAATTACAAAGAAAGGTGAATCCAAAAACAGACATCTCTTCATCTCCCAGTTTGTCCAGACATGAGCTGCAAGAGTAAGTCACTTTCTACCCAGGTTACCACTCCATTATAACCAGGGCGAACCCAGAGAGCCAAAGTGAGAACATGGAAACTCCTCACAGACAGGCGCCAACCGTGATTTGAACCCACCTTACTACAATCCATCAGAGGGCAAACTTAGACCGCCACACACTCACATTCACACCTCCAGGTAAATTAGGATGACCAACAGAGGGAGACTGAGAGGGAGAAGTGAGAACCCACGTACACACAGAGGAAACAAACACAGCGTAGAAAGACCTGACTTTCTTCACCAAAGAAGCAATGATGCCATTTTTCTGTGACCTCTGGCATCAACAAGGCATTTTGGTTCAGAGGACTGACACTGGATAGTTGTCTCTTGTTTGGACCTTTGTGTGTAAACCCCATAGATATATGCAGAACAGTCCGATGTGTAACTAAAATTTATTTTATTTCATTTAATTTCATTTTGATTTTATTCTCTCCACTGCACTTTGACTGTACACCAGTAGGTGGCAGTAATGCACCCTCAGCCCTGACCCTCGATGAAATAAGCCCCCCAAAAAACCCAGGGGTGAAATGTGATGCTTTGCGCTCCAGAACCATTCTCATTTCTCCATGAGCGCGTTAACAGAGTCTGTGGATCATAACAACCCTCCACTATCCGGTTTTACCTTTCACAGTAAAGCCTTTACGTTCCTTTTGGTCTGGTACCAATGACGCAGCGGAGCTTTTATTTTGGGTCAAACTTTTTTCCATTGTTAGAACAACTTATGCGAGCTTGACACCAAACCGCATTTATCTGAGACAGGAGAGTCCGCGAGCAGCAACTTTGTCAGATTGACACAGAATGGAGAGAAGCTGACGCACCAATATTTACCGGACCGTTAACTTTCCACCTCACCTTTTTCCTCATGTCTTCTCAACCTGCACGCTGTGCTAAACAAGGAAAAACATTCGCGAGGGGTAGTTTCTAACAATTTGACCACAGAAGAGCTGACAAGCCTTTCTTTTTCTTCCTTTTTCTTCTTGTTTTTGGAGACTTTAACCGCGTTATTACGCATGACGCGCAAAGGGATGGCTCCTCTGCTGAGGCACAACACGGGAGTACAGAATGTTTTTTATGTCTATCTCTCCATTTCACTGGCTTATTCTTATAATATAGACTTAGAACACCCCGTCGTGTTCAGTGGACCCAATTCTAGTTTTTTTGGCTATTCTGTGCTGGAGCATTATCATGACAACACACGTTGGTGAGTCTCATTTTGTAATATTCCTTCTACTACTTCTCATGTTGACGCAGAAAAGTTGAACCCTTGTAAGAAAAGTTTGAGATTGACCCTCATTCACACCAAAGGAATCGAAACATTACTATTGCGCTTTGGCTTGTGCTTTAAATGACTTGGTGGTAAAGAAGTTACAGTTTTTCTTGACACCCATCAAAAAGATTTAAAAAAAAACAAAAAAAAAACCTACCCCTCTGTATCCCATCATCTTCACTTGTCCTCATGTCTGCAGGGTGATCGTCGGGGCACCCAGGGCAAACTCTTCCTACAGCAGCTCCGTGCTCTCTCCTGGAGCGGTGTATAAGTGCCGAGTTCACAGCAACCCTGAGCGCCGCTGCACAGAGATGGATCTGGGAAGAGGTCAGTCACCACAGCCCGCAGCATCACTCCATGACCATATAATGATATATACACTCAGTCTCTGGGCAACACATGATGCAGCCATACACAATCTGTTCAAAAATGAACAGCCATCTCTAAGAAAAGTTTACTTGGTCCACATACATACACATGCTGGGCTTTCCTCCTGCTGCTGCTTCTTGTCCACTTTCAGCATAAACCCCCCCAAGCATCTGTTTTCTTTTATGTGAATAATGCAGCCTTATAGTGGACTTTAACAGTACGCAGTTGTTCTTTTAGCTCCCAGTCGTCCATATGGAGGAGTGACGCGAAAGACAAGGGGTGTTCTGTGTGCAAGAGGTCTATAAATATTTTGATAAATATGATTTATGCTTCTGCTAATATTTTCCAAGCACTTGAGCTTAACTTGAAAAGTTAGACTTCAACACCCCCCCCCCACACACACACACACACTTCTTACCCCCCTCTTCTTTTTTTTGTGGTTTAGACAGAAAGTGTGCATGCTTGTCTTAAATATTAACCTGGCACCCAGTCAATGTGTAACTACAACAATACATCAGAGGGCTGTAACACAGTGACATAGAAACAGCCACGTGTTGGAGCTGTCTTTATCAACAGAGGAGATAAACCCTCAAACATTTTGTCGGAAAATGAGATTGATGTTTCTTCCTGTTTAAAGTCCTGATGACGTAATTCCACAATCCCTCTTTTCTCGTAAGTTATTTGAGGATTCAAAGCCACTAACGGTAACATGGAAACAACGAGCATAAGGATCCTAACATAGTGCACTGGCAACTGGATATTTTCTACAAAGACATTTTGAATATCCTCCTGCATGTCGCAACACTGCACTCCTCGGTACAGGGTCATCATTTCAAGTTTGACGTCCTGCTTCCTGTCGCCGTTGCGTTAGATTTAACACAAGTTGAGCACAACGTGGAGAAAAAACATTTTCAATGTGACCTCACTTTAACTTCAAAGTGAAAGACCTATTCTCAAAGGTGTATACTCTCTTAAGGTTCTTGTTGACGATACATCTCACAGAACGAGCTTCAGTTCTTCTGTGGATTTGGGCTGTTGCTTCATGACAACCTAAATCCACATAATCCCACACTGACTCCATGATGTTTAGATCAGGGCTCTACTGGGGGCCAAGCCATCTGCTGCGAGACTCCCTGTTCTTCTTCTAGCTAAAGATGGATCTTTATGACTGTGGCTGGCGGCTCGGGGGGGTTCAGGGGTCGTTGTCCTGCTGCAGGATGAATCTGGGACGAATCAGAGGCCTTTTAATGATGTGACATGATGGATACGTTTTGAACTGATATGGCTTGAAACCTTTTCACGGGGCTGCATCCTCGCCTTGTTTCTTGGGAAGTTGTTTTAAAGATATTTAACCCTTTTCTGATTTGTTTGGGTGTTCGTTGATATTATCGCTGTACATTTGTCAGAAAAAAATGTGCGCGTGTTAGAAATGTGTGAATCTGGTCTGTGATTGGATTGTGGATCCACTATCATGCTTAGTATATTGGTGCAAAAGTTGATTTCTCTGCTTTTTGTCTTTGAATTTCCAAGATATAATTAATGGTCCAGAAGCTTTGGGTATTAGACGTGTGTGTTATGGATCCTGTCAGTGGAGGATAGGGGGTTGACGTGGTAAAATAGATGGTCTCATTCCTATAACTCCTATGGGATTGAGCTGATTTTCTGCGTTTAGATATTATTGGAAAGTCCTGTTTTGTATTTTGCAGGACGGATTATAAATTGTTGGATTTGTTGTTGTTGATATCTGACAATTTTTTCCATTGTTTTCTCATCTTTTATTGACCAAAAACATAATTTAGATCATTGATGGATTGTGGAAATTAAACATACATCTAAACTGCTAATCAGAAAAAAAAACATTAGTTGAAAGTATAACAATCTCACAAATCCTGTGTTTGTAGATATGATTTTTGGAATAATGTTGACCTGGCTTCATAATCCTAATCTGGATAAAATAAATAGAAAGAGAAGATTAAATGCTGAATGGATACATTATTTTAACTAAATCTGAGTCACATTAATCTGGAATATGTGAGGAAATTACATTAATACAGATTGATTGATCTCCGGTATTTTAAATCATCACCTGTGGGAACAAATAGGTTGCCCATTCAGCAGAAAATAAAAGTAAACCCGGATCTCAAAAGACTGACTATGGCTGATAAGTAACACGTTGCTCGCTCCGAGACTTCCTCCGTCCCGGTGACTCAACGTCTCTTAACTGCTCTCATTGTCTTTCAGGAAACAAGCTGAGAGAAACATGTGGGAAGACATGCCAAGCAGACAGGGATGATGAGTGGATGGGGGTCAGTCTGGCCCGCCAGGACAGAGCCAACGGCAAAATACTGGTGAGTTTGGGGACGCAGCAACGCAGAGCCACACCGGCAAATTTCTTTTAATGTGAACCATGTCGTCTCGTAACAACAGACCTGATTATACCGGCATCATCGTTACAAACGTTTGGCCCCAAACCACACGGTGAAACCACAGCTGGGCTGACACTTTAAACCAGTTTGTAGTGAAAAGGCAGCTCTTTCCATTCCCTGTCAAACCCTTACAAGCTTTGACTGGCACAAGTATTAAAAGAAATAATTAAAAAAAAAACATTTCTGAATGAGTTTCTGCATATTTAGCGCCAGAGTAACAATAAAGCCAGAGAGGTTTGGAAACGGCTGCCTGGTTACATAATTCAGTGAAACATTCACCTCGTGTTTGGGGGCTGGAAGAGTCAGTGGAGCGGAGTTTGTCCAGAGTAGATCGTTTATTTAAAATATGTTGCAGAGAAATCAGGACGCTGCTGATCCCGGAGGTGCTCAGTAAGTATTTGCACAGAGATCAGAGGGCAGCGTGCAGAGTTTGTTTAGGCTTCGGCTCCGCTACGGTGGTCCCATCCGAGGGCAGTCCTTCATTAAATATTAACCCCCGTCTCCTGCGGTGGGCGGCAGAGGGGAACCTGCGGCCTTCTGGGGGGCTCGAAACACTCATAACAGGTGAGAATGTGTTTGAAACCCTGCCGCTGATTGAGCTCCTCCGGGAGTCAGGAAAATCCCGCCAAGTCTTCTTTCTGAAGACGTGCAGAAGTCTCATGGTCCAACCTCAACTCTTCTCCGTCTGTTTACCTCCGATACCTCAGGGGAATGTACCAGCGTGGTTTTCATCTCTCAGTCCATCAAATTTGGACTTCTTACAGTCGTCAGTCTCGGAATGTGTGTGTGGCGTTGGATTACAACAAACCTTTAGCCATGCACTTTTTACCCGTTCAAACAGACTCATGATAAAAGAGCAGCGGTGGCTTTTCCAGGGCCACGTGCTGCTGTGCCTCTCCAAAGTACAGTTTTTCTTTTTTCTTTTTTCCTTTTTAATCTCATCTGAATGGACTCACGTTCCCCGCAACAACAGGGGAACGGCTGCTTGGCAGATGTGTACAGTAGTGATTTCATCAGCACTCCTGCAGCGCGGGCCTTGTTTGTGACCAATGAACTCTTTAACGTGAACATGAACATGACAACAGCACATACTTCACTCACCCCCCACGAAGACCCCACTTTCTGCAGAACTGCTGCTTTTGCCTTGTTTATATCGAACAACTGATCTTTTATGTTAAGACTCTGCTTTTACTCAGCGGGGAGACTTTATGCTGGTGTTGCTACTTCTGTTGGCCAAGTCTTTTCTTTGAAACTCGAGAGTTTCACAATAACCTCTTGCTTCCAGACAGTCATCTGACGCTGTGCGTATGGCCACAGTCAACCATTTCATTTAGATTGCCAGGGTGTGTATATATGAGTCTGTGTGTGTGTGTGTATATCAAGGAATCAGGGAGGTACAGTGGGTTTCGGGGGGAGAAATGAAGTGAACTCTGTCTGCAGAGAGGCATCCAGAACAGTCCCCAGAGCCACAGGACCCCCGCCACAATTCCCCCGGGATGCTAAATTATTACCACATTTACACATTTATGTGGCCTGCTTTGCACAAAGTTTGAAATCTACTTCATATTATCTTGTTTGCTTACTGATTCCTGGAATGTTTTATTTTCTTTAAAAAGTAGAAAAAATATTGTTTTGAGAATTGAGAAAGTAATGTACTCCTTGTTTCAACAGCAAGTCTAAATAGGGGGGAGTTTGGTTCTTTGTCTTTGGATCAACCTATTTGCTGCCTGAACTCTTGTCTTTTCCACTTTAGCTGAGAATCTGTAAATGAAAACTCCTCAAACGTTGACCTGAAGATCTTCTCGCTGAGCTTTAAACTCTGCAGCAGAGAGATTCCCACCACAGACCAGAGCTGTTGTGGTCCAGGATTGTGGATGGATCTGAATTCACCCTCTCACTGACGATCATTTGGCGGCCGCAGACTGCAGCCCCACGGAGACGGGGCTCGAGCCATCAGCGCCCGCCTGCAGACGGGGTTGTGTTCACTGAGAGAGCATGTGGCTGAATGTGTCTCTTTCTCACAGGCTTGTGCTCACCGTTGGAAAAACGTCTACTACGACTCGGAGTATATCCTCCCGCATGGATACTGCTCCATTATTTCCCCAACGCTTCAGGGCAGGACGAAACCCCTCATCCCCTGTTATGAAGGTACAGTCCAAGCACAAGCACGTCACGCGCAACTTAGAATTAGACTTTTACTCCATTTTAAGTGCCGATGCAGATCAGCCTGGATGAAACACAGAGCTCAGAGTGAGAAGCCTCTTCGGTCTGGTGTGATTTATTTAAACACAAGCTGTGCTGTGATTGTTCTGTTAGTGCATTTGATTTGAACAGGTGTGACGCTGCCGTCTGAAAGCTTGTGCTCTAAAAACAGTTTGTCCCAAATGAACTCTGATGCAAACAAACAATGTCTAACTCAATCAAACTCCGGCTGTGACGGCTGCCAGAATCATCATCTTCCTCCAGTATTTCTTTCTTTATTTGGTTTGATTAAAGGACCTTATGTCACTTGTTTCCCACATTTTGTTAACAATTATGAACTTTCAGCTGCAAAATAAAAACATCAGTATCCCCATGAGCGTTTTTGAGGAAGTTATGAAATCTACATTTTTTTTTAATCCCCAGTTTCACATCTTCAAACTATATCACAATGCGGGAAGTGATTCTCAATAAATCCGTTTTTTTGAGCCAACAAGGACAGAAACACAATGTGCTGAATGGTGCAAGCTCCACGAACCCCAGCAACGCCTACATTGACAGACAGACAGTATTATTACATACTCGCCCGTGGTCTAACATATCTGCAGTTCAGTTGTCCAATGAGCTGTCTGCGTCCATGTTTTGGTTTGATGATAACATGCCCGTGTTCCCACAAACTGAGCCACACTTCCCTTCAGTGTGAATGGAGCCTTAATAAAGAAAGATGCAGACCATCACCTGAGTGTGTTGTCGTGATCCGGTAATGTGTAATTTCTTTGTGCGAGAGGAACACTGTCTGAAGGCATGTGTTGTTTATTTCTTCTCCCTTTATTTGTCCTGTGACCCCCCACAGATTTTGTCTTCAGGACAGCTTGAGTGGGGGAGACCCTCAGGTTTCAAACCAGTGGTTTGGTTCTCAATCAACTGTTTTTGTTTTATATATATTTATTTATAATCACGTTATCTGTGCGGCCAAAATCATCAGACATCTGCCTCTGGCCTGGTGTTTGGCAGTAGGAAAGCCTTGTGCAGCCTGTGTGCATCTTTTCACTCGGTATTTGTTTCTTTTTCATTTTGGAGAAGAAATTGACCGAGAAAAATAAAAATGGTTACGTTTTTAAAATGCATATTTAAGAACAGAAATAATTGTTATTTTATTTATGGACAACGTTGCAGTAGTTGCAGACTGTATATAATGCTCATCCTCCCACACACCCCTGCTTTAATCCTGCTCTAATCCAACACCAGTATCCTGCCTGTCAAAGGCCATGCACTTTGTTAAGTCATATATGAGCTTATGTCCCACTGAGATGGGGGGGGGTCACATTTCTCGGGCACCATTTAGTCAAAGAAAAACATTTTCAATCAGGTGTTTTTTCAGAAAATGTTTGTTCCCAGGGAGAAAAAAAAAAGTAACTTTGTTATGACTGTAGTAATTTGAGGCCATTTGTCCTGCGGGTCATTTTCTTTGCATGCGCACCGTGGCGCTAAACGTCACGTTTCCTCTGTCCAACTCAAGAATTTGAAGATGACGCATGCATTAGGTTCCTGATGTGTTTTCATTTGTGACCCAGAGATATTTATCTCGTTCAGATTGTAATTGCGCTCCCAGCTCAGAATTTAACTTCCTTTAATAACTCCGGTTGCCAACAGCTGTATAGGAGCCAGATACACTTTGCTTGGGACCGTGTTTACAGGGCATTCTGCACAGATCCAAGCTCAATATTTTCGTAACCTGAGAGCAGTTTGGAGCCCCCAAAGTGAAAGGTTTCTCTCTCTCTCTCTCTCTTTCTCTGTTTCTCTCTTTCTTGTTGAATGTGGCGTTGCACCCGCTTGTCTCAGTCTGCCTTCTACCCCCAGATTCCTCTTGGATGGGACCGGGACTTTGACTAGCTCCATATGGAATGCAGGAAAAACTCCAGTAAATGCTGGCTCAAGCACACAGTGAAATAATTTGTGGTTTGTTTTTTCTTACAGACTATAAGCAGAAGTATGGGGAAGAGCACGGCTCGTGCCAAGCTGGGATAGCGGGAGTTTTTATGGAGGTCAGTAACAGGGCTTGTTCATCTTACGAACACATGTAATCTCTAATTTATGCACCTTTTACTCTACATTGAGTAGTTTTATTGTCACCTGCATGTCATTACCCGAACACTCAGTTAGGCGAAGCATTTAATCATCTCTCTGCATTTCACTGCTCTTTATTATTGTTTTAGTCTCATGTAACAGCACAATCTGTTAGTCTTTATTATCATCCTCCCCACTGTCTGTTTCTTCTCCTCACTGGACTCATTTTCGCACTCTTAAGCATGATTACCATTAACGCTACCACATGCTTAATGTTTCATTTCCTCTTGTTCCTCTTGTTGTCTTTGACTCTCTGGTGCTTTGAATATAGCTCACTACACTCTGAAAGTGATGGGTTGAAAGGCATTTGTTCCACCAAGTTGTTTAAGATGTTAAATGATGTGGAAAATGTGTATTCTGCAGTCACATATACATGAGTATTTATTTCAAAGGCACCGCTGTCCTGGGCACCAACTGCTGATAAGTGTAAGCTTACATCATGTTTCCATTCGCACAGGCAGGAGGAAAAGCTGCCGTGGCCTCACTTGACCTTTGGGGTGGTTCCATTAGATAAAACGTTTTAGAAAATGAGAGTTTCCTCTCCTCTCTAGCTCCCGGTGTTTGTATTCTCATATGACATCACCCTGTGATGCTCGTCTCCCTTTTGTGTTGCTCACATGTTAGTCTATAAGCCAGTGAAGCTACAGTGAGAGGAAGGTCCAATATATGTGCCCTGACATACATAGATATAGTGTGACAGGTTGAAATCCAATTTTGTAATGAAATTAATATTTAAAAATGAATATTTAAGCAGTTTGGACATTTTTCTTTCAGAGCAATATCAATGTAATTATTTCCTGATGTTGAATATGAGCTTCATGGTCTGCGAAGGTCCTTCTCCTGTCTCAAGTTACAGCTACGCTCAATTTGGAGCGTACAGTACTGCACAGTAGACTGTAAATGATTAAAAATGCATCGTCGGAGCTCAGCTTTGACCTCAGGCACAAGCCGTTCTCACTTGTGACCACGTATTCCATATAATTTGAGGCCTGTTCCTTTAATTTACTTCTGCAATAGACCATAACGTCCGGTTTCTGGACAGCCTGGTGCTGGTGTTCCGCAGCTCAGCTTCTACGAGCCAATCGTGTGTGGCTGCTTGTTTAACAGCAGTCAATGTCAAAAGCATAAGATTCAATTGTTTATTGATCTGCCACGTGAGAAAATGGTTTTTTTGTACTGTAAAGTGACTGTTAGACTAAACTAGAGGTTGAGGGACAATGGATCCCAACTTACTATGGTTGAAGTGAGGCTATGGATACGTTTCCAGGCTTATCATAGGGGCAATCACTGTAGCACTCACTCATATTCCTATTCAAGTTAATCAAACAGCATCAAATATGTTTTTCAGACAGTAGATGAAAGCTGAGAAGAAACCCATGCATGCGCAGAGAGAACATGCAAAGAAAATGCCCAGAAATACCAACGCTGAACTGAAACCAAGAATAATTATAGCGCTGCTTTGAAGTAACACACACATGTTGGCTTGTTAAAATGTTTTTCCCTTCACTGATATGAAGCCGGGATAATTTACCTGATCTGGCTGTTAATTTGGTGAATGCTTTACAACAAATTCTTTGATGCCCGTGTTTCAGCGGAGCGCCATAAAGCCTCAGCTTCACAGCTGTTACGAGCACAGCAGCAGCTGACGTCATGCGTTAAGGATATTTTCATTATTTTCATTATTTTCATTAAACCCTACAAATGCAAAAGCACAAAGCATGAGAGACGAAATCATCAAACTTAACTGTGTGCAAAATGTTTCAGTCCTCATCATGTGAAATCTGTAAATACCACTGGAGAGAAGATTTGTAGCTCCAGGATAGAAAAGCCTGTGATACTGATGACAGAGTCCTCAATGAATCTACTGTTTTCAAACTCAGAGGCATCATCAGGGATCATGAACCCAGAATTTGTTTGTTTGTTTGTTTGTTTGTTTGTTTGTTTGTTTGTGTACATGGACTAAAGTCTTCAGTGCCGACACGTCAAAGTATTTGAACGACCCCCTCGAAGGAATGTGGGGAATTTTAAAAAAGGATGTCCAACTGTTAAACCTTTGTCCTCGTCTGAGCCTCGGTGTTGTTCGCCTGGTGACCAGATGTTTGACACTGCAGCACAGGGAATGCATACTGCTGAGTAAGGTCCTCTCCTTACCGTGTTGTTGTGTTTTGTGGAATAGATCTCAGTGGTAACTTCACCTCTTCCCGTGTTGCTGCCTCCGTTAATGACCAAGAACAGGACAGCGTTTCCGACCCAGACAGAACGTCTTAATTGCCGTCCTCTTGCGTAGCCGTGCACCGTCACAACAAAGAGCTGTGAAAAGCTGGGATTTTACAGCCTTCAGCTTTCACTCTGAGTTCCTCATTACATCAAAGGGAGCTGATTCAGCTCGCATGCTGTCTGGATGTGTGTTTAACAGCAGATAGCACAAACCAGTCTGTGGCTATTGGTTAACCAGACGCTCACCCGGCAGCCTTTCCCTCTCCTTCCCTCTCCTTCCCTCTCCTTCCCTCTCCTTCCCTCTCCTTCCCTCTCCTTCCCTCTCCGCGGCGGGCTTTTCCACTGCAGAGAGTGAGCGAATCCCATTTAATCTGCAATGGTGTTGGGGGTTTTAATTGCAGGAGCTTGTGGTGATGGGGGCACCGGGGTCTTATTACTGGACCGGGACAGTGAAGGTGTACAACTTGACGTCTGAGTCCTTCTACAGCCTGAACAAAGACAGCATTGACACCCACAGATACAGCTACCTTGGTGAGAGCTGGTTTATAAACATATGATGTTGAATATTAAAAAAATATATACTGTATATAAGAGAAATGGATCTGTAACTAATTAGGGATTATTGTGTATGTCTTCAGGCTACGCAGTGACTGCCGGACACTTCTCCTCTCCTAATGTAATAGACATAGCTGCAGGGGCGCCTCAGCACAGCGGCTGCGGAAAAGTAGGAACTTTATCTTTTCTCCAACGTCCAGCAATCGAGGTGAAGTCTTCTTGTGTTGTTTGCTGTAATGTTGTTGTTTTTTCCCCCCGCACAGGTTTATATTTTCAAGATCGATGGCGTGTCTTTAGTGAAGAGTTTCCAAGCCTCAGGGAAAATGGTATGAACTCAGATTGCTTGTATCTAAACAGTCCTGGTTTGGATTGCTATAAGATGTCTATTTTACAATGACGCTATGCTCATGTTATTTTATACTCTTTTATCAGAAACCATTTGTTAAGCTTAACCTTCTTGAAGAATCATGGAGTTAATCTCAGATACACTGCAGACTCGCTTCAATTACTTTGCTGTCAGGACGGCGCTGTGTTTGGAAATAAAGAAGGAAGTTGCTAAATAACAAGGGATATACTCATGTTTTGTTTTGTTTTTTTAATTCAGTGTCATATGAATTTCAGGGAAGTTGTAAGTTTAAATGTTCCTTTAAATCTGCAATCTATGCAAAAGTATGCGCAGTAGGAGTGTGAAGTGCGTGTCGGTGGTGTGAACTGTCTGTGATCTGACCCATTGCTCTGTGGCTCGGCTTGGTTCCAGATGGGCTCTTACTTTGGCTCCTCATTGTGTGCAGTTGATCTGAACCAGGACGGCCTGTCGGACCTGCTGGTAGGGGCACCCATGCACAGCCAGCTCCGAGATGAGGGCCAAGTGTCTGTGTACATCAGCAAGGGCAATGTGAGTGGTAGCACTGAGATAAGAGAAAGGAAAATAATAGTCTTTAATGTCTATTTCTGACCAGGTATATTGGGTGTATCACTTGTATTTAAGACGAGTCTCTGCAGCCGGGTCAAGGAATTTACCCTACAGCAGTGCACTGCAGGGCCTTTTGTTTTTCTTCTGCCATCTCTGAAAATAAACCAGCAGTTCAACTCTCCTGTATGTTTTTGACATCTCTAAAACATAAAGGACAGTGGACCTCCAGGACAAGGATTCATGACTGTTTTCTTATTTGCAGGGGGTGATGGAGGAACACGCTGTGTTAACTGGTGACAATGCTTTTAATGCACACTTTGGCGAGTGCATCGCTGCAATTGGAGATGTAGATGACGACGGATATCAAGGTCAGTGCAATGTTCCATTATTCTCAACCAGCGGCCTTAAGCTTCTTCTCTTTTTTTTATTAACCACAATTTCCCAGTTATTGGGTGAATGTATTTGGCACTCATTAAAACATTCATAGGCTTAAAGTGTTTGTTGCATTTCTTCCTACAGTCCTGTTACCACTTACAATATAAAAAGACGTTAAATCCGACTAATTAGACGCGTGCATCTTCTTGGAAACACTGTCACTAGTTTGATGTGCTTAATGCTGATGATTCAATCATGTGTTTTAACTGGGAGCATCAAATGTATCAAGGCACCAAATGTTTGTGTAACCCTGAGAACTGTAAAGAAGTATCCTACATTAAAAAAAACTGACTTTTTCTTTCTTTCTTTCTTTTTGTTTTAAAGAACTCTTAACATTTTAACACAATCTGAAATTCTAGAATTAATCTCAACTCATGAGGCTCCTGTGATTTATGAATCTATAATCCTAAGAAACGAGCCACTTGGTGGCAGGAAAGAAGTCAGTGAATAATAGTTTTTGTTTCTAACATCAGTCCAGATGAAGGTGAAGGCCTGTTGGGAGGCTCAGTTGGTGGAACTCAATCAGTCATTTTCCCAAACGGTTTGTTTTGATTCCCCTGTGGTGAGAAGGATTTGTAGGAAACATGGTCCTCTTTCACTCTTCTGAGCACAGAGACGTCGAAGCGCAATGCAAATTACATCTACAGCACACGCACACGCGCAGGCACACACACACACAGAAGCAGACATTTACTGCATTTGTTTTCCTGGCGTTTGCTTGGCTTGGCTCTGAGGACTTGACTTGGCGTCTGTCTCAGACTTGAGCCTGGAAGCTTTTGCCCGGTTTCATCTCTGTGTGAGATATGTCTCGAAGCCTGCGGCCTGGCAGAGCGCACGTGTGTGTGTGTGTGTGTGTGTGTGTGTGTGTGTGTGTGTGTGTGTGTGTGTGTGTGTGTGTGTGTGTGTGTGTGTGTGTGTGTGTGTGTGTGTGTGTTGAGGAGAAGATGGCAGCTGGAGAGCATAACTCATCTTGTAACTTGTCACTCTTGGATTGCACAGAAAAAGCCGGACACTCTCGCCAACTGACAGACAATTATTTACAACTTAACTGCTCCTATTTCTTTTGAAGAGAACTACAGTAGACCATGCGACCAAAGTAACTTTATTTCTCTTTTGAGGTAACTGGGTGTAATGCTAATCATTGTTTTATTATTTTGCTTTGGTTTTCTGCCCCCCATGACATGGAAGTGTTTTGGTTTATAAAAACCATTAATGTGGACTTTCTGTTGAAATGACCTTAAAGGAGGGCGTTTTAACACTCTTGCCAGCACTTTATGATCTTGTTTCCACTTTCTCAGAGGTTGCACAACTTTTATTGCCTCTAACAACACTTAATTGTCTATTACGAGTCTCACTATTAGAGCTTGTTTCCCATGCGCTGGCCTGCTCAAAGTAAGCAGAGGGCCTTAATGCATGATTTTGTGTAACCTCACAGCCATTTATGTCATCATTCACATGAGTGCCAGCTTTTAATAGAAATACGTTTTGTCATTTATTTGTCTTTTCAGACGTAGCCATAGGAGCACCTAAAGAGGATGACTTTGGAGGAGCGGTCTACATCTACCATGGAGATGCTACAGGACTTATCAAGAAGTATTCGATGGTAAGAATTTCTCAAAGTATCATCATTTAATCATCATATGCAGCATTGTCATTACAAGATATGCTTTTTTCCTCATTTCTGCTTTTGAGAGTCTCTTTATAGTCTCATAAATGTGTAGAGAATTTTGGTTAAAGCCATGCAGTTGCCTCTGAATGCATGCAGATGCAATAGCTGGGTAATGTGTGGTAAAATCACAGGTGGTAAAGCCTTAGGGAAACATTTTAGACCCACAGAGAACCAGACACAGTTTCTCATGTCAATTATAATGACTACAATGCATTTTCAAGCTCAATTGGCGTCACTTTGATCCTTATATACTGTCATGTATCCTCCAATCAAAGATCATGATTACAAATTGAACAATGTTTTTCATTAGAAAAATGTTTCCTCATTAATCTGTGAATAAAAATAAATCTAATTGCTCGTGGATTTTTTTTTCTCCCTGATTATCCACTGCAACTCTTTTCTGCACAAATTGCTCTGTAAACATGTGGGAATAATACACTGCCTGTAAATGATAGCAAAACCATTTATAGTGCATTTATGCAGCAAGGAACAGTGATCAGTTGGGAAAGTCTCATTTCCCAGTTTAGTGTTCATATGACTATAAGAAATGAGCAATAGGACTTACTTCAGCAGTGCAGCTTCACCAGAAGAAAAAAGCGGGGGGGGGGAATTCTATTTTCAATGTTAGCCTGTTCTGCTGTAAGTCCTTAGGCAGGACTCAAATGGTCAGGCTTTGTCAGCTAGAGCATCCAGGGTAGATCCTGTGGCAATCTATTTCTCTGAAGCGCCGTAATTTGTACCTTTAATGTGAAGAAAAGTGAGTAACTTTTGATTGACATCATGTACTTTTTCCCGCAGCTGTCCAAAACCTCCCACTTTTCCTTGTGCAAATCTCCCAGTTTGACAGCGTGCAGATGTATTTTTCCCTGTGGAAAGTGGTACCTTTCCCACCTCCCACTTTCTCATAAATGCACCATTATATTATTGTTCATATCCATAAGTCACCGTTCCTCTTTTTTAAATGCAGAGATATCCACTCAATAGCTTCTTTTCCCCTTTCACTCTCACTACTATCCCTGAAATAACCCAAACTTCTCACATAATTAGATTTTTCATCTCTGAAAAACAAAGGCAGAGCAAGCACAAGTCAACCTTTTTTTTTTTTCCACGTTGGCTCACATGTGCACATGTGTTATTTAAAGGCTGGTATCCTTTGTTCCAGAAACTGTCCGGACGGAGCATACACCCTGGTCTGCAGATGTTTGGCCAATCCATCTCTGGCAATGTGGACATGGATGGCAATGGATACTCAGGTATATTCACACTGCATTTTCAGTAAGGTTGGGAATAAAATAGATATTGAATCAATAATTGGATTGTTCACCCTATTAGGTGTGTCCTCTTACTCTCACCAGCAGAGGTTCAGACTCGTGATTGAGGCATCTTGTTTACCACATTCCACAGCTGACAGTCAGTCTGAGCCAGCATGACAGCAAAACACCTCTGTGCTTTGTTTCAGACATGCAGGTGCAATGGCTGCTGTCAGCAGATGTTGCATTAATATCTCTTTCCTGGATTTCAAAATCTGTCATATATTTTTTTGTTGTAGATGTCACCATTGGAGCTTTCATGGCAGATAGTGTGGTTCTACTGAGGTGAGTTGCAGACTTTATCTCTGCGACGCTGCAGTCCATGCAAATCAAGGCAGCATTTGTTTTACTTTGTACTTGTTTTAATGTTCAGTCTCTCTCATGATCATGTAGGACCAGGCCCGTGATTACAGTGGATGTCTCCATCTTCCTGCCCGTGTCCATCAACATCTCAGTGCCGCAGTGCCACGAGGGCCACCAGAACATAAACTGTTTCAACGTCACCGTCTGCATGCGCTTCAGAGGGAGACAGCTGCCCGGCCAAATAGGTGATAAATCCCGACCGATGAAAACCACACTCCTCTCTATCCATGACTTAAGATGCCCAGTGAGATAGAGCTGAAGAGGATATACACTGTATTTTTGTATTGATTGAAGATTAACACCTTTCCTCCTTTTATCTGGCTCAATTGATTATATTTTATCATTTGCAGATCAATTAAAATCAAGTTTTTCACTCTTCACATAACGATTGTTTTCAAGAGAATATTTTCAATTCCAGATTCTGCTTTTATTTTTGAATTGTAAAAGCTTAATTTGACTTGGAGCCTTTTTTTTTAAGGAATTAGTTCAGACAATTACTATGTTTGATCCCATATAGCATGTTAAATAAAAACCAAGGCAAACAGCTGACCTGCACTCTAAGCAAATACAATCTCTTTAATATCTTTTTTTATGAAGATGTTAAACCAGAATGGTCAAAGCAATAAATAGTTATTTGTTTCTTGAGAAACATCATGCTTTATTGTCACTGAAAATCAAGTCATTGCAGTTAACCTGCTCCCTCTTTCAAATACCTATAGATGTGGTTTGGCCATTTTGTGTTGTGAGAAAGTGAAATTTATGCTCCTTTAAATTTTTTGAGATTGATTCAAATTGGAAACCGTGTAAACACGATCGCACCAACTTACCGCAAGCCTTTGGCTGGTGGCTGACAGTCAGTATGGCCAATGGTTTACCCTCCGACCTTGCGCTAACTGACTGCCGGGGTGCGGTGCCCGTTGAGAGCTGAGGTGTAGTCCTGTTCCAGTGTTTGGGTGCGGTCATTTGCAGCACCCCTCCAGGGGAGCAGGAACCCTGTCCTTACATAATGACTGTGTCCTGGCTGACAGGAAAAAGGACTCTCTGTTTAGCCGTCTGGCGAGCGCCATGGAAAGTGCAGCACCATGTGTTTGGTGACTCCCATAATGAAACCCTACTTCGCCTCCTCCAGAGTGAGCTCATGGCCTTCTCTCTGCTGGACGGCGAAAACAGTAGGCTTTGGTCTGACTGGGGTGTGTTTAGCACCCCTCCCACTGTTTTACCAGCATCACACCCTCTACAAGAAATCACTACAGAATGAGGCTGATTCATTCAGAGGAATGGATTTCAAATAGTCGGAGGACCATATAAGGTTTTCTCGGAAATATTGCTAATGTTTGACTTCATGCTTATGATTCCTGGATTCAAAACAGGTTTTGCCCTATTCTGTCTGTCTCAGCGTCAATAAATCCAGGCCTGGAAGCAGCAGGAATTTTGTTTTTAAGATGTTTTCTTTCACACCTACACGTGTTTTGCCGCAGCAGATGGAAAATTCAATGAATTAGTTTTTTTGTGTAACCATGTTGGTTCACCTTTCTCTGTAGAAATAGCAGCACAAACACTTATTGTTCTGTATAAGTGTGTCAGTAGACATCTCAGCATTAAGATACCATGTTAATGCTGAAGTGTTTTTATCTGTTTTTTTTGTTGTTGCCTTTTTTTTACCCAGAGTTGCTGTATAACTTAACAGCTGATGTGGATAAGCGACAGAAGAGCCAACCTTCCCGGATTTACTTCAGTCATAGTGGATCTCAGATCAGTCAGATGAACCAGCAGTTCAGCCTGGATATCAACAGAGAGGACTGCCAGCGCTACACTGCCTACGTTAAGGTACATTTTGAGCCTTCACACTGCTCCATGTGTTAGCATTGGGCCGCTCATGTGGTCCTGCTGTCCTCAGCCGATCCCTCTGTTACTTTCCCATGACACTGAGCGCATTCACCCCGCTGTGCTGATTTGTGATGTGATTTATTTGCTCGTGTGGTCTTGTTTTCCCTCTGTATTTATTTGTGAAGTTTCTTGCTGGACCATGAAAGTAAAAATGTTTGGACAGATCAAAACAAGAGGATTATTACGTTGATGAAAGTCTGGGCTACTGCATGTCTCATAGTGGCAAGAGAAATGGGTGCTGTAGCCAAAGGTCTCGGATCAGCAGGCATCTGCTCGGAAGCTATTTGGGTCACCCTGCCGGGTGAGGTTAAAGGTAACAGTCTGGCCCTTGATGGCTCCTGAAGCCATGCTACTCAAGTGTGCGTCTGCAGAAAATGACAGAAACAGGAAACAGAGTCTCTTTTGTCATCGCATAGTCCCTCTTTTGTGTTCCTCTGTGATTTAGTCCTGCAGCCACGGAGAGGGTCCTCGTCCTGAGGGCACCATCCATGTTTCACCTCCGCTAATATGGAGGCCCGCAGCAGGCCTGTAAATTTCACTGGCATTCTTAACGGTGCTCTCCAGGCGCTTTCACTGTGGGAGGCAGAGCTGCCAGCTGAAGGGGGCTGTCATTACCGCGCCTGCCACTACTCATTCTTCTATTCAGACTGTAATGAGAGCACCGCACACAGATCAGTTGTGGCAGTAATCTTCTTCATTCAGCGCGACTCGCACATGAAACTTATCAGCGTCAATTCATCGAAGTCGAGTACGTGTTTATGCGGGCTCTTTAATAAACCCGGGCAGTTTTACAGGCTGGATAATCACTTCATTTCAAACTTAATTTTCAGTTCTGTCCATTGAAGTTTCAACACACATAACACTAAAAGGAGGGTAAGTCACATAAAGTGGTGTTTCTGCGCTGAGAAAGTCTAACATTTCAACACCCGAACCAAACATCTTCAGGTTTGTGGGTGGGCTCGGAGCTGCCACATATCTGTGACATCTTTCTGGCTGGGAGATAAACACACTTACACTTTAAGGATGGTCCATCAGGCCAGATGTTACTTTAGGGACATGCCATATTTTGCACTTTGCTGAGTTACTTCAGGCACTGAAGCCACACAATGAAATTACAATTTAATGCTGCTAATATAGATTTAAATAAAACAAATGAATGCAGTCTTAATGATCTTTAGACCAGCATTAAGCTGAATAATGCTACCTGTATTATTTATGGATGTCTGCAGGCTGTGTTATTTCAACTTCGTGTTATTGATCCACATTTAAAGAATGGAATTGATCTGCTCATCACACTCAACAACAAGGCAAATAAGAACATCCTCACAATCTGTCAAGGTAGTCTTTACTTGCTCTGCAAATAGTGAGGTCTGCAGATGTCGGGGTCTTTTGTGGAAACATTGAGTTGTTTGGATTGGCTTAACTGAGGTGTGAAGTGCATCATGATTTCCACTGGAGCTGTGGGCATCCTTTGTTTGTTCTACATTGCTACAGATTCCACCTGTTCAGCAGCACAAAGTAGTTATGAGAGTCCCAGTGTTACTAAAATCCACAGAGACCTATCCAGGACTGGGTGCATGCCAAGGTGTGGTGCCCAAATTACAACCTTACCAGACTGTTTATGGGCTGAATGACCTTAAATATGTCTGAAAAAGTACAGGGGCCAAAGATTAGGACCTAGCATGATAAGTGTCTACCCATGAGTTTGTTGTTGCACGGCATGTGTTTGTCCTAAACGTAGAGGAAGAGCTGCAGAATCACAATAATCAGAGGCAAACTGGCTCCGCTCTGAGTGAGGGTCTCGTCTGCTGGACCAATCGCATCATTTATCTTCCTCGTGTGTCTGCCCACATGAGCTATTCCTCCCTTTCCCCTGAAAGAGGTATGCTAATAGAAACCAGCTGGTTGCCCAACTGCACCCTCCGGGGCGGGGGGGGGCTACTCCACCCTTCACTCAGCTGAAACATGCGGAGAAAGCTCGGGGGTGAGACTGGCGCTACAGCAAGGTGCTGGCCTGCTGTTGTATCGACGGGCGCCGGTGGTGGAAAACCTTCACGTCAGGGTTGATTGCTCGAGCCCTGATGCATGAAGGCCGCTGGAAGCAGGCCATCAGCTATTCTGAGCCACTCGCACGTTTGTAACTCTTCTGACCTTCTGTTGACCCCTAGTTGTTATTAAAGTTAGCACTACATTTTTGGATTACACTTGGTAAAGTTGTTACATGAAGCAGGGCATGCCCAATTTCCAATGTTTGAAATCATGTAACATTTTGCATCGGCTGCTCAGTAGATCAGGGAAACGCTGAGAATATGAGGGAAAGTTATTCAGAGAGCAAAGAAGCAAACAGTACAATGTTGAATTTTCCAGGAGTAATTCCTTGTGAAATTATGCAAGACTTTCATGTTGATCATTTTTAACTTGTTTTCATTGGCATTAATGGACGGCATACCGTCGCACCAGATGGTCTTTGTTTAGTTATTTTTAGCAAAATAAACTCCACACCGACTTTCACTGCAGTTGTACCTCACATCGAGTGAGGGAGGGGAGGTCATGATGACTGATGAATGATTAGAAGCTCAGATGGGCCGCAGCGCCGTGCGTGAGCTGGAAATGACTCATTTAACAAGAGGACCAAGAATTCTTGAGTTTGATGTGTTTTATTAAGTACATTTGTTCAGTTGGCATGTTGTATGTATGAGCCATATTTCCTTAAGCTGACTAAGCCAGACCGAGTTCGTGTAGTAAAATACTTTTGAGTATTATTCACATGCACACAGACGCCTCATCGATTAATCCCTTTCATCAGAAACAACCCAAATATTTGCGTGAGAGGTAACTGGCTTCTGGGTTCGTATTCCTGTCTGCATGTCCTTTCCTGGGTGGGTATGATGAGAAACAGATATTGTAGTTTGAATAGTGGAAGAGTTGCTTATCTTGAGACAAAGTTTACAGTGAAACTAGTGTGTATGTGTACCAAGGAGTGCAGCAGTGATGCTCTGCGCTACGTGTTAATCTGCTCACAGTTCAGTGCATTATATTGATAAAACAATGTCAAAGTCTTTGTCATATTTATTTGCTTAATTTCATAAAAAGTGATCAGTTTTATTGAGGAATTTGTGTGGGATTGTTGTGTTTTTTTTGGATTGCTGTCGGAAGGGACATTTTGTTCGCAAGCTCACCTTTACCCCGACACATTTGGAGAATCAACACATGGTTGGTGAAAACTCAAAATGTTGTTGTGTGATAAATCTGTTGGAGAAGATGAACTCTATCTAGAAGTCATGGCACAATGTCGTCCACAACCCCTGTCATTTCCCAGAAAGGCAATAATTCCAATTCCTATAAAATAAAGACTTCAAACCTCATCCAGCAAGAGTTAACTCCAGAGACTTTGAAGTGTTAAAATATAACCTTATTTCTGGGTTTTAGATGTCTTTCCTGCTGCGCAGCATTTTATAACAATCACTTAAAAAGTTATTACAACATTTTGCCTTGAGCCAGAAATACAAACCTAGTGATGAAAGTTAGACAATTGCTAAAATCATTAGGATCTATCATCTCCAAAGTTTTGCACATGCAAAACATCACAACTTACATTCCATGGTGTGTTTCGTGGGACACTGTCGAACTGTCTAATTGCCATTAGTACAGCAGCAAGCCAAGTCCCATTGGAAAACTATTTAGATTTGGTTCTATGTTGTTTATGTACACCTCTATGTTTTATGTCAAGTAAAGCATTATTTTATCAAGTCCAACAGGTACAATGTTGGACATATACTGTGATATATACTTTACTTTAAACTGTAAACCCTTTATTCGTTATTGAGTACTTAACAGTAAGTACTGTTTGGTTGTAGGTTGATTTTGCTCTCTTGGGTTTGATTCATTGTCTGTTTTAGATCATATTTTTTCAGGTATTCCCGCAGTAGACGTCCTGCACTCCTTCTGTGTTTACATCTCCGGCAGTTGATCCATCACTGTACATGTTTTTACTCCAGCCGTCCCATTACAGCGGCGCGCACGTGAGTCTTGAAATCATTCCAAAAGCCAGTTCCATTTGTGGCCATGAGTGGTTTAGTGTAGCGCTGTAGATGCGTCACAGTCTCCGAGGAGGAGCTAAAATAGGCAGCTGAAGTTGAAGCTGTAACAGTTGTCCGTTTTAATTTAGCTTGTAAAGTATCCTAACTCCCCCTGTCCCCTGGCCTACATTACTCTATGCCCCATATATCCTCCGTCCTCTCACGTTTGTCTACCACCGCTGGAGTATTTGAAAGTCCATCAAACTTGTTCCGAAGACTGCTGCTATTGTTGGAGCATTTAGAAGATGACCACCTCTCTGTCAACGCTAAGTGCACTCAGGCCCCTTCCGGCCTCATAAGAATAAAAGTCCCCATTGTGCGGACTTGTTTTGAACAACACAGTGCTTGAAGCTT
The DNA here is from genome assembly GCF_963383615.2 of Lipophrys pholis. Taxonomy (NCBI): domain Eukaryota; kingdom Metazoa; phylum Chordata; class Actinopteri; order Blenniiformes; family Blenniidae; genus Lipophrys; species Lipophrys pholis. The sequence continues at coordinate 13,696,774 of NC_137642.1, read as the reverse complement.
TCAGGCTGATGGTCTTTGAAGATGCAGATGGAACCAGGTTATGCGCATCATGAGCTCTGCAAATTGGATTCAAAAGAGATAATGTTTTAACTTGCCTATTTCGATGCTTGTTAGAATCATAATGTTGCCCATTTGGATCCCATTTGGCTACATTACACAAGTCTGATTACAGAGGCATCATTTGCATGCCAATATGTTGTTAGGAAAGACAAAAACCAACAATAAATACAGCTTTACCGCCATTGTGGTTTTTCCCATCAGGTTATTTGCTGTGACGTAATTTATATTTCAATAACTTTTCTTGTATTTGGTAATATCAAATATCATGCTGTCTATATTATTATATATACTATAATACAGTATACTGGGCTGGAGTTCTGGATTTCAGAAGTTGCGCTAGAACGTTTTTTGTTTTTAATAAATTTATAAAAACATAACTCTAACCCGAGCAAAAAATATAGAAAATACTATACTAACATTATAATACTATCTGTTACCCTGCACATGATAATGCGGTATATGAGATGGACAGGCTTCCATTTCTCACATAAAGTAATTTGTTTTCTTTGAACAATATAAACAGAACTGTTAAGCATTTCTTTGAACAATTTACTTTCAGTCCAATGAGGATGTTCAGGTCTGGTTGGGTTTGGAAGTATGTGCTGCAGCACCATATTTACTGTTCATCGCCACTCGACCTGTGTTCCTAATAACAGACGAGCCTCTGGTTCTCACACCGCTGCAACCAGGACGCACACAGTTGCATTACGACTCAATATGCATTATTAAAGTTGAGAAAAAGACCTACAAATCTCACATAAGTACATTTACCAAATAAGCTACCATAATTGCCTGTAAAAAGGAAAACTCTCTTTTTAATAATAAGACAAACAAATACATACCAAGTTTCCATCAGATGATGTTTCAAAGGCATCAGCCATCTGCTGCGGCCAGTTGTGGTTAAGGGACGTTTAAACACAGTTAAAACTGATTGCCTGGTTTAACTGTAGGTCAGAAGCTTTCAACAAAAAAGCTAGAGATAACAGAGTGGAGAAAGCAAACACAACAGAAGAGACACAGACAAAAAGGTAACGTCTAATGGCATGTAGTAGTGGAAAATAGCCAAGAGACTGGAAAATATGAATACAATTTGCTACATAAAATAGGTTCCTGTACAGTCAGGGTCACTTCAAGCAGGTGCTGTGTCTGTCGTTTGAGAAAAAAAAATTAAATGCCTTAAAGATTCATTGCTGACTCTGTGGACCAATAGGATTTGACTCTGCATCGCTGAAGATGAACAATTAAAGTGAAGTCACTGACACTGACAGTATGCTACACTTTCTTATTACTGACAGATTATCTAATTGCATCTGAACTCAGTGACATCTGCTCTCTTTCTTTCTCAGAGTAAGTCGCAACAGGTTTAAAAAAAAAAGAAAAAAGAAAAGTCATCTCTACTGACTCCACCACTTCAGTCTGCTGTCCGCAGACAAACAGGAAACCCAGGAGCACAAATCCAAGCAGGAGTTCCTGTCGTTGCATCCTAAGTCTCCAGTAAGACAAAGTGCCAGAAACTCGGTGCTGTCTGGCACACGCAGACCCGGAGCTGCCGTCACACTGCCGGCTTTGTTTTCCTCTTTAAAGTTCAACAGAAATGTGCAATTCCCTCGATGCCGCGCTCCACATTTCATTTACCTCTGGCCAAGAGAGCTGATACAATGAAAGTATATAGCGGGAAGGTAATCAAACCCATGTGTCTTGCATTACTCAAGGCAGCAAGTCAAGCGCTTACTATTTACAGAGAATATATTAAAAAAGTTAAATATATATGGATATATAATAAATCAAATGGAAAATGTCATAGACGCTTTCATATAAAAAGAATCCAGCTGAATGCTTGAGCTGCAAGTATTATTGTTAATCGCATTTACTGGACACTGAAGAAGAGCTGTTGAGGTTAATTTTAGCTCACAGTAACATTTTCATCAGGATTTCCCTACATGGCCCTGCCAGCATGAACATTGGACAGTTCTTCTCCAGCGTAGTTCTGCTGGTGCACAGCCAACAGACTTTAGTTGCAGTGCAACAAATCACTTTCCTCGTGAAAATTTCCCTCATGTATGTGCACGCAAGATATAAGGGAGGTTTTATTTTTAGTGTGGCTGCTCATTACACCGAATCTGTTCTTTTGCTGTAGTAAATCCATTGTCGTCACTCACATCAACAGCGACCAAGGGGTGTGCAGATTTGATGACTTGTTGTTTTTGGCCGGCAAGCAGTCTGGGCAAAACGTTTCTCTCAGTCTCTTGGCCGCGCTGCTGCCACGATGCCACCACAAGGCAACATAATGGGTGGCCAAGCCTGACCACAGTGGAATAGTTACTCCTGTCGTGTTTCCCACTTCCACTGCAGAGGAAACAGTTGGAGGGCTCGGTGTTCGTGTTTGCTCGAGGTAAAAAACTACCTTGTTGTCATTTCCCACTACTTGAACTATTCGCTAATATATTTATATATATATATATATATATAAAACAACTTTGAATTGTCCTTCTTGTGTAAACATGAACAATCTGCAGCAGGAAATGAAACAAATTTATACACAAGACATTTGTTTATATCTGGCAGTGGCTGTCATCGACCCTCATAAGGTGGATTTGACAAATTTGTGTGTGCGTGCTGCAGTTTTATCAGGACTTTGTCTAAAAACAATAGTTCCAACAATAACAGAGAAGTTGAAGCACCCCAGATTCGAGCATGGTGACGAAATCAGCTCCAGGAAGCATCTGGAGGCCTCCTCTATCACCAGGATGGAACAGACCCAAACACTCGCACTCATTTTGAAAACGGAACATTTTGATCCGCTCCTCCCCACTGTTATCTCGTCCATCATGGGAATGTTTTCTCCCGGGATTGAAATAGAGATTTTCATTAGATTTCTGGGGTCACTGGGTAGTATAGCATTTTAAGTGTCTCAAATGACAGAAAAATCATAGATTATAGACTCTATAGAGGAATTCTTTCAAGAATAAAACATTTGTGTGCAATTAATTGCATTAAAATGCAGATTGCAGGCTTCCTGTTTATGTAGAAAGGAGATTTATCAGGCTGTTGAAGGAAGCTAATCTCTCAATGGCAGGAAGTCTTCACATGATTGTTGTTCTTTCTAAACAACAACAAATCCACAAATAGAATGATGCTTTGAGTTGAATGGGTTTATGAGAAATAACCCAATAAATAATTGTGCTGTCTGAAACTATTCGTTTCTCTCTGACCTGTGCAATATTACAAATCTGCTGCTTTTACAAAACTAGCTTTCTTATTTTATTTTATCTATTTATGTATTTATTCTCTCTCCTCCCTTTTATGTATCGCTTTTTACCCAGTAATTGCCCCTCGGGGATAAATAAAGTTTTTTTATGATTCTGATTCTGAGTCCCTGTTTAAGAAGAATTTCACTATTTACTCCATTACAGGGGTTGTCAGAGTGTCGAAGGATGAGACTTCCTCACAGAGACTGAACTAAGCCGCACCACCCTCAACTCTCATGCTGTCCGTGCTTCGTCTCATGCCATGTAGTGATTTGTGGTTGAATGCTGAATGCTTTTCATTTAGCAGTCATTATATATAGTCTGCAACTGTTGAGACTGTCACAGTTTTGGTTTTGCACTGATCTTATCTTTTGATTTGAATAGTTGCTGTATGTGTTATGCCCAAATTCTGCTCTAAAAGTGTTTGTCTTACCTTCCATCTTTTCATTAATTTGTTTCTTTATCATGATAACCACAACATTTTGTCCTGTTTCTGTTACTGCGGCAATGACTTTCTGGTGTTTCCCTGTAAACATATTATTTGTGTTTGTAGTAAGTATTGAACGTTGTGTGCTTTAGGGAGGCCAGTGACATTACAGGCATGAAAAGATGCCACGTTTGGATAAATCAAACGACTTGACAATCTAAGAATTATCTATTCTTTGCCTCATATGGTAAATCCATTAAGCATGAAATGGAAGCGTGTGAACAAAGCAATTACCTAAAATTGAGTAATATTCTTTCTATTATTGGACAAAATACAATGCAGACATATAAGGTGTTGAAAGCCTGCTTGTTTCAGTTTGATTTGCAGCCTTTAAAGACCCAAACCGGCTTCCTTAAAAGGATTCCCTCTGAATTCTTCTTTCCTTTTCCAGCAGCGACTTTGTTTTGCTTCTTTGGCTGTGTCCTCGTTGTGACTCCTCGTACGTCTGTCAGGTTACAACGAAGATCAGTCGGGGTTAAAGGTAGATAGACATAATGATGAGGGGACCTCTGAGCGGAGACTTTGGGGAATGAGGAGGTCATAATGCAGCTCCTCTTCTCCTCTTCTCACTGATTCACTTTACAGCTTCCAGGTTATTTAAGGAGCAAAAGGTCTTGTTTTCACTGTAGAAGTAGCAGCGTTACCGAGAATAGGACAGAAACAATGTGTTGGAAATATCACAATACGAGAGCTGAGAGAGGAGGAACTGAGATATGAAGGAGCACATCTGTGTATTTATAGGCGGCAGGCTGGATTTCAGGTCCAGATATTACACTAATGCAGCTAAAGTTAGCATTGGCATCATGTCAGGTTGTTGTTGATAGACTGTAGTAAAAATAACACGCTGATGAATTTGGTATGTTTGAGCAGTAAACCAATTCCATCTGCCAATTTCCACTGGGGAAGTGAGGCACCTTTCTCTCCTCCATTATAAATCCCAGCTGTGGCTTTAACTGTCTAAGGGTCAAATGTTGAATGCCTTCTTCATGATGCACATGAGCCTATAAAGGTTTCCTGTAATTTGTGTTTATGTGAACATCGTTTTAAAAAGCAATAAATTCAATTAACATGGATCCTTAAAGAGAAGATGTGTATCTCTTTATCTGCACTGTAGGGATCTTTATCTCTGAGTCATTTTAAAGGGTCTGAAGCAAATAGGTGTTTGTGTGCTCAAGAGGACAGTTCGTTTGCGAGACACTTTGAAAAACATGTGACATATAAATGTATGGTTTTCCCTCCGTGCAAGACACGCAAGAAGTATTTACGAGTGTTGTCGCACTGGTGCGTGACAGTACAGATGGTATATGTTTCCTGTCGTGCAAGTGACGTTACCTTTCTGTTTAAGCCAAAAGGAAATGCGTGTTTTCTCCTGGGAGACATTAGAACACAACATCATGTCTAGTAGCACTCACTCTTGATAAAGGATGGGATTTGGTTGATTTACGTTTTCAGAGAAACGTCAGGTTCGCTCTGTACGAAGGATCTGGTGTCCTGTCTTTGAAAGCCAGCTGATCAGAGTTTCTTTTTCACTCGGTCCTGCCTTGAGTGTTGAAGGTTGAGAAAGAATTCATATTAAAGAAGTTTAAAAGAATCAAAAGGAATGCGCGAGACAGTGATAACGTGGAATGAACGTCGGATGAGAACAAGTGACAAAGGAAATGATTGAAATGGAATTATTTTTCTTAACTTTTATCATACCATTAATCTGATATGAAAATACACTCACATACTCAGATGTCTATTTTTTCAATGCTACATGATATACCGTGAATAATGTGCAAATGGCAGCCGGGAGTCTCTATTTTCCCTGGGATTTACCAGCAATCTGTCCAGGTTGTATCCTCCCTTCACACGTCGACTGGACTCTGTTTTGGATAGAGCTGTATAAAAGATGGATGGATGTATAATTTACTCATGTTAACAATAACACGGCGGTGTAGTGGTTGGCATTCTTAATCCACAGCAAAATGATCACTTTCTAACTTCCCTTCCACAACGTGGAGTTTTACGTGTTCTTCCTATGTGCGAGTGGGCTTTCACCGTGTACTCTGGTTTTCTCCTGCAGTTCTACGATATTTGCATTAGAGGAATTGGTGGCTCTCAATTAGCCATTGGGGTGAATGTCGGTGTCTTTGTTTTCCTTGCAATGAACCAGGGCAGGGTGTGCCCTGGCTTCTGCCCATAGTCAGCTGCTCCCCATCACCATATGTTGTAAAAAGCAGTACACAAGAGGAATGGATGAACCATAACTGAACATCCCCTGCAGTTCATGTTTCAAGCTAAATGAGCTCAATCTGCAGAATCACATCTGACAATGGACAAAAAGCAGTTTTCACTCTCGGTGTGTGTTTCGACTGTGGGAGAAAAGCAGAGAACCTGAGAAAATCCACTCACTCACTGACATATAAACTCCACAAACCCCACACAGTAAAGCCCTGAACAGAGTCAAACACCACGAGGTGAGAGCAATAACCATTCCACAAACGTGTGGCTCTTGTTAGGAAGTTCTCACTCTGTATTTGCTTGGTGTTCTTCACACAGTGTACGATGACCAGTGAGCCCTGTTGTTTGAAAGCCGGTGCCAGTTTGAATTGTTTTCTGGCTGCCACGTGCGTTGGTGCTCTACAGGTTTTGTGTGATTTATCAGGTTGGACACACATCTGAGAGTCACTGGGTCGACAAGCAGAATCAGACGGACTGAAACATTTTCCAGTGGTTGGAGTAAATATGTCTCATGTTGAATGGGAATTGTTTTCAGCGGGGCCTTGCATACATTTCCTATGACTGGCTGTTTGTTTCAGATTACTCAGAATCATTGGGTTTTGGACAGACTGAGGGTTTTACAAGTCTAGACCTTTGTTTCTTAATTTTTTTTAATCTTTTTTTATGTTTAACCAAACAAAGAAAGGTTATTTCCACTGCTGAGGAAGGACTCCTCACTTAAAGCTGCTATGGTCACAGTTTAGCCCGGCAAACTGCAGTTTTTCTGATTTGGTTAATTTTTGCTACCCACAAAGTGATGTTTTTGGCCACAGTTCTTCTTTCATTTTAAAAAATCTCCAAAGACCTGAAGCACTAAGCAGTAAAGGATCTAGTATCCAGATATTCATTTTAACAAAAGCAGAACCCGAATACATCACATGTATCTACAGAATGGTGCAAAGTCTGACGGCTGACAAGTGTTGGATGAATGATATGCAATAGTTTATGAAACTCTTATATGTTAAATAAGTGATGATGAAATAATGAGGGTTCAGTTATGCTTATTGAGGGGAATTCACTCCTGAGCATGTGCACTGACAAGTTCTCGTTAGCTGTTTTACTGTAAACGACCTTCTATTTACAGACTAGAAACGACCCCACTGAACTAAAATACACCATGAAGTCACAGGCTTCTAAACAATGAGGTGTAAAATATAAAAAAAAAAAACCTTGCTGATTAAAGGGATAATTCCCAACAGTAATCGTCATGATGTGCAAATACACACATATACAGCATATAGAGTAAAACAGTAAAATAAGCATAACTGAACCCTCATTATTTCATCATCACTTATTTAACATATAAATTTGACACAGATCAAAACTAGTTATCGTTAATGTTGCTGCATATATGTTCATATTCTTCACCTTTCAAAGTGGTAAAGTTACAGGGTTTGTTGACACTTTGCTCTGCAGCTCCCAAAATAATACTGGAGAACAACAGGTTTAAATAACAACACACTCCTGCATTGTTTGAAAAATGTGAGCTGCAAAAAAGCACTTAGTTTGGAGTTTTCACCCAATGAAGACGTAAAAGCTGAACAATGAAAGTGCAGTAAAAGCAGCAAAACAGTAAGAGGAAAACCACATAAAATGCAGAACAGTTAAAAAAAAAAAAAATGTACACGACGTGTTTAGAACCAGCTGCACTCATTCACAATAAGATGTCCTTGGCTGCGTCCTTGAAGGAAGTTATTTGCATTTTTGTTTTAAAAAAAATATCCTGCCACTGACAACCGAGGAACCTCTCCCTCAGCAGGATGGAGACTGATTGATAGTTAAGACTGATACGAAGAAAATACATTTAACTGAAGTAGTTCCGTCATGATTTGCAAAGTGACCTTTTTGGGGGGGATTTAACAGCAAAGATTGCCCGTCTTTATTTGTCTCTTATCTCTCTGCTATGACACGTCACCAGGAAGCTTTAGGAGCATGAGTTGCATCTTTGCAAAAAGAATTTAAGCTGCTCTTACTTGACTTTGCCAAGAACGTTTCAAGCTAAAACAATGGGACAGTTCTCTTTCCTACTCCTACAGTACTCAGGGTGTCATTCAACGCTTTTCCCAACATCTGCTAACCTATTCTGAGCCGAGCGGTGGCTGTAGTTTGACCTATAGTCACAAAAAGTTTCAGTAAGCATCCAACTTTCACACATCTTCTTTCAGGATAAGCTGCTCAAGTGAACGTATGCCATATGTTGCGTAGGTTACGGTCAATACTTTACATTTCAATTCCTCCTTTAGTGTTTCAGTATACACACATACCAAACAAACGTTGACAACCTGAATTCATTCATCACTTAACTAAAAAGCTTTTTTCCATTTAAACTAAGCTTCCCCGGCAATAAGCCCTTAAAAAAAAAAAAAAAAAAAAGGCCTCAACCTGCAAGCCATCCAAACACCCATTGCCCTTATAAGGAGTGCTGTGTGCACGTTTCCCTCACAAGTTAATAAAGACTTCCCATGACCAGGCTTAGGCTGTATGTTTTTGAGTGAATGGTTTGGCTGAGAGAGAAGCTCTTGGGCATTGCAGCCAAGCATGAGGCGTTTAAACTGAGGATCTGAGACTTATGCAGGCTGACGTCATCCTCTCTCTGCGCCCACCGCGGTGGAGCTGCTCTGAGCGCATGAAGCGGGCAGCTCGGTGTGTTTTTGATCAGACGTGTAAATCAGAGCTCGGTACATCAGACAGCAACTGTAGCGCAACTAACTCATCCAGAGATGGAATCTAAAAGGCCTGTTCAGCGTTGTTGTTTTAACTCATACAGTAGCGACATTATGCTCTTAAAATCAAGCAGAAAATACTTTATGTGCTTACGTTCTGCCAGTGTGGAAAATAAGCCATTCAAGCAGTTGAAATTGAAGCCAAGGAGAATTAATGGTTGGTGAGGTGCTAGCTATGCTCTGTTGTACCAGATAAATGGGTCCTGAGTGTGAACATAAACCCTGAGATAGTACATTGGCAGAAATCGTCTTCCAAAGCAGGAGGGTGCTGAATGTCAACAGTTTAACTTGATTTATTTTCTAAACATGCAGAATGACAAACTGACTGTCCCTCCTTTGTGATTTGAATGTATGAACAATCAGGGAGGCAGTACCTGCATCAAGTGTGTCATAAAACAGGCAAACTGTTGTAATGTGCAGATTTTTCATCCTATGGTTGAAAATTTACAATTATGGCTTCTGGAAAACAGCTGTTTCTCACTTAGCTTTTGGCTCGTTTGCTGTGTTGACTGGAACCCCTAATAAGTAATGTTGCGAAGGGGATGACTAAAGGTTTCAGACCATTTCTGATTAACCATGTGGAATATGTCTGTACTCTTTATTGAGAGTGCAATCATTGGAGTCCTTCCTCTTGTGTAAAGAAAAGGAAAACTTTACTCTCAATAGCTTGAGAACTACAGCTTCAGCCATCATTTAGATTTTAGAGGATGGCAGGAAGTTTTAATTTTCCCAGATTTGAATTTGTGTTGTGATTGTTTACATTAGAGTTTAAACACCTACTACCACCACAGTGCCAATTCAGATGTGTGTCTACTTGGAACTTTAGTTTCTGGATTTAAAATATCAGAAATGCCATCCATTCCAGTGTATCTGATGTGCGGTTGCGGACACACCCCGGAGCTCCTGTGTGGCGGATTAACACAGTGTTGGCCTGTTGTGAGGAGAATGGCCTGTCACAAGTTTTCTCCTCTGACGTTTACCAGCATGTAAGAAACAGTTGTTGGGTTTCTTTCCACAAAACTAAAGGTAGCAGACAGTTAACACTGTCTCTCTCTCAGGAAATCCTCAGTTCCATAAATATAGGAATTAAATGCAGGATCAGGTGGGAGCAAATGGTCTGAGCAGGGGTGCGGATTTGGGTGGTGGCAATTGGCAGCAGAGATCTGGGGATAATAAAAGCATAGGGCATGTGTTACCAAACACACTCCAGCACTTCTAGTGTGAGTATGCAGCAAGCGCTGGGAGGGCGCCGGTTAATTTGCCGTCTTTAGCTGCATTTCAAGAGGAAAGTGATGTTGCATTGCTCAATAATAGATGCTCTGTTTAAAAAGAAGTGGAAACCCCATTCGCTGTACACTAATACAAGAGACAAACTGTGCTTATTTCTTTATGCATTAAAGTCACATTTAAGCATGAGATGTTGACTGCAAGAACACTCCATTTGATTTCAGACCAGTACGTCCTCTAGTGTCCCCTGTGGTTTGTGAAAATGTGAGATAAGCAGTGGGAGTTTGGGACTGGAGACCCGGGCAGACTTTTCCCTGGGGGTCAGTTCACTCCGAGGCCAGCGGGCAGGAGCCATTTCAAGCACTCTGCTGTAACTGCTGCTGCAGCTGAAGTGCTCTGGAGCTTCTCAAAATGTGCCACCATTCAGTGCATGTTTACTTATTGTGTCATTTAACCTCCTGGATGAGCCCACTTCATAGAAGAATCATCAGCATGTTGGAGTTGTCGTTGCATATTTACATTTTGTTTGAAGCAGAGATGCTATCACATGAACTACAAACATTTGCTGGTTCCATCGTTCAAATGTGGATAAAACAACAGCTCAGCTTCAGCCCTTGGGAGGGTTTTATAAATAAAATGAATTGATGATTTACCGAGATCAGATAAGAGGATACAAGAACAAGAACAAGGATGTTGGAAGAAGATAACCTGCTGTTGGAACTGCCAATCGGAACATTAACAGAAAACACAATATATTGATTTGTTGCATTTTTTTTTCTAATCAGCCAGACAGGTTTTTTTTCCCTACATTATTCGGGGAGTTGTGTGCTTATCTGCATGCAGCACAATTCCTTTATAGAGTCCAAAATCAATAATTTTTGTGTATTCATGCCGTCCACTAATATTTGCTCCTTCCTGCTCCAACTCTCCATGCTGATGAGTTGGGAGATTTTATTACTGGCAATCTTGAAAATGCCAAAAGCCCAGACAGGCTGTTTGCCTGCCAGGGGACAGAGGATGGATGGGTGGACCCTGGAAAAAACCTGCGATAAATCATAAAAAGAGGAAAACAGCTAAAGAACTAAGGGCCTCTAATGTCCAGCGGGTGACATTGGGAAACCCTTTGTACTGACCATGTGGGCTTGGCTCGTCATTAGTGGATATCAGCTGCGCACAGGAACACAGGTTACAGCGGGAGCTTATGTATGTTTTCTCTGCGGTCTTTAGCCAGTCAGAGCCAGACCCACCAAGTTGCCTTCAAGGAGTGAAGTGAAGCTCTAATAGACAGAAGTGATGAAAAGTCAACAGTTGTATCTGGCTTTCCCATGTACTGTATGTCTTCGAGCGCTGTCAACTAATGACGATGCAGGATTTGATCACATTCAGCTTTCCGCTTTCATTCTACCGGCATTGTTTCCAAACCTGATGCCAAATCAAACACATCTTTCATGGTTTTAGCTGGATCGGCAGATAGGCCAAGATATGTCTCAGAGGTAATGCCAGCAAGTTTCAAAAAGAGATCTACTCGGTTGAGTATTTGCTGTGGTAACCTCCATTGTGTTACTTAAAACACGTGAATTGACCAAAATAAAGGTCGTCAATGAGACAAATGTATCACTATGTTTTCAAAAGAATTCACACTATTTTATCGGTGTCCTTGTATTCAAGTATTTGAAGTATTGACACAGTGATGATATCATATCCAGACCATGTGATCTGATTGACATCTTTGAGGTTTTGTTCAGTTTTCCTCTTTGTGTGTGCGGTTCCACAAAATCCATACTAAAGAATCATTGCTTTTGTTTCTCTCTACAGAAAGATGTGAAGGACGTTTTCACGGCCATCACCTTCGAGGTGGCTTACAGCCTCGGGAAGCATGTAGTGAAAGGACACCAGGACCAAGATCTGCCAGCTCTCAGTCCAGTGCTGCGATGGAGGAAAGGAAACAAAATTGCCGTGAAAAATGAGGTGAAAAATCAAGAATATTTCCATTTAATGATGTGATATCCCTTGAAATCTGGCTTTCAAATTGTTGCTCGCGTTGGTGTTTGCAATGTCTGAAGAGTTCAGTGCTTATATATAGACTGTCATTGAAACTCATGGAATTTAAGTAACCCTCTTTGTTTGTATTTGATCAGTTATTCATTCTTTTTAATTTCTGTTCCTGTTGGATCTTCAGATAAATGTAATGGAGCTCTGATAAATGTAGAAGGCAAGAGATTAGGAACATTATTAAATAAGGCAATCATATTTAATGATCATATCATCATTATTTTTAATCATATCTTTTTGGAGAAAAAATGAGTGAAAAACAAGCTTTTTACACATCAACTGTGTATTCTTTACTTAAAATTAAAATGGAACCTTTTTTTTGTTGTTGTTGACCAAATCCAATTCAGATTTTTTTTTCTGATACAGCTCATTTCCTCAGTTGACTACAATGAAATTCTCCTCATACCAGAACTAAATTTGAAGTCACGTCTTCTCATGCTCCACAGAGAGCATGAAAGAAATACCTCCAATAGTTATGATTTGGTGTTAGTTTTCAGCGTATTATTGTCTGTGTTAGCTTTTCTTGAGTGGAATCCAAAAAGTCTGATTCATTTATTTTCTTTGCAACCACCTCTAACCTGCCCCACATGTGTTTCCCCCAGTGTCTGCACTCTGAGAAAAACTGAGGGATTTGCTTCTTTCAGCACCTACAGGAGCCATTTATCTGAAACTCAGTGGCGTTACATCAGACTTCATTGCTTGACTTAAATTTCCTTTTCCGTCTTAGCGAGACCAAAGGCCTTCCTCACACCAATTAAAGGAGCGATCAGACAGGTTTCTTGGCTTTCCCGCAAAATCTACTCAGTCTTCATCGTCCTTTATAACAACACAACACTGCCCCCTAGTCTGAATCCAGAGTCAGTGTTTTTAATGTACAAACACAAATAGGTCAACTGACTGTGTGCTTGACTGTTTTCCTCCTCAGACTTGGTTTGAGAAGAATTGCCTGTCAGACGACTGCGCTGCAGACCTGAGGCTTCATGGGAAGCTCTTGCTTTCTGGGTAAAGTTTAGATTCACTCTCTGTCTCGGCCTGTTTCTGTCGGCTCTGAGGAAGCAGGCTCACGTCATAGGCCATGTGGGTGTGGGGACTGGAACCATGACGCATGCTTGGAGGATATCCATATGTTTTTCCATAGTTAGGGAGTTCCCTCTTCTTTTCATTGTGTCTCTTCTGTTCTTTTCACATTTGAGTAACAGTATATCCGTGTCATGGCAACAACTATTGTTATACTTTACTGTTTTGTTTTTAGTTTACATTTATTCCTTTGATTCAATCTTTCAACCATACAAAAACTTTCTTTCCATTTGGTTCCTTCTCTTTATCCATTTACCTCTAAATATAAGAGAGCCTTATTTTCAGTCAAACAGTTCATCATTTTTCTTTTTCTTGCACCAGACTGCATAGTAAACCCCATTTGGCCCTTGGAGGAGTGAAAAATGTTTCTTTGAACCTGACCATCTCCAACGCCGGAGATGACGCCTACGACACCAACATCCACTTCAACTTCTCCAGAGAGGTTTTCTACATCAACTTCTGGCAAAAGGTCTGTAGTGCCTCTTAGAGTATCCCAGAGTTTATTTACTCTGGCGTGCAAGTTTATTTCTCGATTCTGACACAAGGTTGGTTCACTTTAGCAACACAAAGTGAAGCAGAAGTGGAAATGGTGCACGAAAACTAATTTTACACATTGTTATCAGGGGGAAGCCCGAGCTTTCCTGCTGAAATGTACATTTTCTCAGAGACAGTTTATTTAAAAAGACTCTGTGATTGCAAGCAGAATAAACAGTGAAGAATACACAAAGCCAGATCTGTGAGATGACTGATGAACTTATAGCTTTCACAGAGCTGTGGAAGCAGAAGTCAAGATGAAAGGATAAAAAGTAGGAGGGTCCCAGCGGGAGCATCAACAGCTGTCCCATCTCAGAGGGCAGCTCGTCTGGCTGACCTGTCAAATGCTTTTCTGGATCATTCGAGGCAGACATCAAGTGAGCTGCAGGCATGAGAACAAGCCAGGCGACACACTCTTTGAATATACAGCCACACAGGTTTGACTCGTGTAGCATTCAAATGCTGTTATTAATAGAAAGGAAATTCCATAGAGAAGCATTTTAATGGGTATATCTAATGAGCATTATGATTATCCTTCACGGTGCTTTCAATCGGATCTGCGTCACACATAGTTTGACCTCTAATGATTTTAGCATTCAGTCACTGTTGAAGAAATTTCTTCCCACTGCCATCCCACCTTAGACCTGAAAGATTTTTTTCATGTGGCCGTGGTGAACCGTACGCAAATGGATTACACAGCAGCCACCTCTGCTTGTGCTCATGTCTGTTCGCTCACTTGTTGCAAGAAAGCCTTCGTCTCCACTCAAAGCTGACAGAGAAATATAGAGACGCCATGTCAAATGGTGCTCTCTGACAGAATCCATCAGGAAGGGTTTTGTCCCACATAATAGACTCCATGTTTATCCTCCAGCTGAGCTTGTTCACCTCTTTGAAGGATAAGACCATCCCTGGAAAGCACAAAACCGTCCATGATTCAAAACCCCCAACAAGGATGAAATTGAATTTAAACGGAATACATGCTGCAGGCAGGTATTAGAAAAACAGTGAGGCCGTTTCAGCTTTGTCGCTAATCTAATGAACCAGACTGACATTAAGTGTCAGGTTACCAGCCAAAGCAAAGCCAAATATTGTGCAGGAACCTGATAAGTGCACGTGGCTTTCTGCACAAAGGGAACAGGAAGTGAACAGTATTAATGGATGACAGAGAGGCCACCGAGCAGATTTATTACCACCCGCTTTTTGAGACATTTCTAATTACTAATGGGGAAGACTGAGGTGATGATGTGACCCCCACTTTTGCAAAGTGGGGGTCAGCTCCTGGTGTCCCCTGAGGTTTTTCCTCCACTGAGCAAAAGTGTGAGCGAGCACTCCCCTCATACTCAAGTGCAGAGTGTGTTATCTGTCTGTTGTTCTTGCAACACAAGCTGTCAAAGAGCTATGGAGGTGAATTGGTTTCGGGAGCGGTGCCTTCACTCTCTTGGGAATCAGTGACGGCATCACCAGCTACTGTTTCTCTTTCTTATCGGAGAAGTGTTTTAGCAGTCATATTTAGCATTTTTCTCCTAATTGAGCAGAGCTGTGGCAGATGTTTCCTGCTGTGGAAGGTTTTCCCGTAGTGTATACTTCAGTTGAGAATACTAATAATTGTCCATGTCAAAAGTACAGCTCAGTGTCCATTGAAGCTATTTAAAAATGCAACAAAATGAAATTATTTGGAGAAAGTAAACAGTAAATATGGAAGAGAAAACAAACCGCAAATAACAAAATATCCGGTGCAAAAGTTCCTAGAAGAACTTTTGTCCCTCATAAGGAGAACTAAAGTTCAGAAAGTGCAGAACATTTCTCACACAGTGAGAAGTCAAGATGATCCAGGAGCTCACAGTTCCATAGTTTTAAGAAGTAAGCCACTGCAAAGTCTAACAGAAAGCTACACGTGATTAAAATCTCTTCTGACTTGTAAAGCTGTCCTCCATATTCCTCAGTTGTCCAGTGAAGATTGAGTGCTGATGCGATGAATGATACAGTCATACATACCTCTGTGTTTGTTGCTTCCATAACGCTTTCACAGTGTTTCAAAGTGTTTCTATTTTAGTATTGCATGAATAAATAATATATAATGGCTATAACTAGAGTATATTTAAAACCATTAACTCAACTAAGGAAAGATAATGTGTCCACTGTCTGTTATTACTATATAAATAAATATCACTCTGCAAGGGGCTATTTTAGATCAGTACTTTTTATTATGGTTACATTTTTAATGGTCTACCTCTGTTGGGCCTGTGTGATATGACAGCTTTTAAAGAAGCAAATCATGTGATTACATCATTCGCGCACTGATTTTTGGTAATGCAACAGTTGGAACAGACACGGTTTCTGATAAAAGCCTTAAAGTTAGGAATGCAACAAGAAAAATGTGAATTTTGGTGAACCTCCATATCTGAAAATGTATGAATCACTTATTCTCTCTGCTGTGAAGTGACACTGAGTTAGATCTTCATCATCGCTCAGTAGAAAGTAGGTGATGACATCAGCTTGGAAAAGGCAGACCAAAGTAGAGCCAAATGTCCAAATACAAGAATGGATGGAGACTTAAAGGGACTTGTGGAGTCTCGAGAAAATGGGACACCTGTGTATTGTCATCTACACTGACATAGTCCTTTTGTAGATACTTCAGCCGACACTGAAGCAGCATAAACAGTATGTGATATGTAATGGTCCTGCCATTTGTGGAGGGAAAGTAAGCTAGAGAATGAAAGTGAAGTGCTGAACAAACAGACTTTGTCACTCTTCTCCCTGCAGAGGCACGGTGCACCATATGTCCGAGTGCTCTGCTCTCTCTCAAGGGCTGCCAGGTGGGTGATGGGTAAACAGGCCGACTTCCCCCTCAATCCTGCCCAGTCTCATGGGGACAGGCAGTGTTTGCACAGCAGCACAGAGGCATAGAGGAAATAGAGGAAATTCCATCATTGCCAGTTATGCTGGGGTCCCCACACCCACTTGCGGAGCGCTGTAGGCTCCCTGCAAAGGGCAGCCCTGCTAATATAACCCAACCTAATGAAGGTGGAGGACACAGCCACACCTTATAGCCTGACATCGGAAATCTGCTGAATAAGGGCCTTCGTGAGAGCAGATGAGTCCGTGGAAGGATGACTGCCTTTAAATTTGTCAGCGGACTCAACCATTGCACCTCTTTTCTTTATCATATCTGGCAACCTGCTGTAAACACTGACTCAAACTGGACCACAGCCCACGAATGTGGGAGATTTGTATGACTTGCCCAAATCCCTTTTTCAATGCTGCAGTTCCACAAAGCTCTCTCTCTCTCTCTCTCTCTCTCTCGCTCTCTCTCTCTCTCTCTCTCTCTCTCTCTCTCTCTCTCTCTCTCTCTCTCTCTATCTTGATTGCCACAGTTGTGAAGTATCTCTGCCCGTTTCAAGCCTGCAGCACACGAGCTCAGCTGACAGCCTCTCAGTGAACTCTGGCTGAAAGAATTCTTACTCCACGTAGGGTCAAGGCCTGAGTGTTTATACAGCGCAGCCGGTGAAGCTCCATATTGTTTGGACAAGCTTCCAAACACACAGCCTGGAGGTTGTCCAATTACCCACCCGCTAGGATGTGTGTGCCATCACTGCTTTGTACATTCTTTGTTTAACCTAATTTAGAACTTCAATGAGATCTGTTTACATTTAGAAACATTTTAAAATAGTGGCACCTAATTAAAACAGAATCTATGATGCTCTGTATTTGTTTTCCTTTTTGTCTCTAACAGAGCTGATTGAGCGATGTGACAGCCTGCCTCTTGTCTCCTGGTTTTTTCCCCGCTGTGTCTTCTGTCGACCATCATGTCTCCAGCCCGTCTGTCTTTATTGCCTCCTCTTACCGTCTGTCTATCTTTCTTTTTGCAGGAAGAGAAGGGTATTTCCTGTGAACTCGTCGATTTGGACTTCCTCAAGTGCAGAGTGGGATTTCCTTTCATGAGAGCACAGACCAAGGTAGCTGAAACTTTACTGCATGATGGCAAACATGCACATTGGCTGTAAATCATTTTTTAGAGATCCTGTTACCAGTAAATGAGAACGCATTTGATCTGCAACGGTCTTGTGTTTTTTAATTGGGAGGGAGTTCAGAAAATGTACTCTGTCAACAATCTGTCACACTGGACTTTCTTTTCAAGTCTTATTCTTACTCAAGTCTTTTTTTCTCCTCCAGTATCATTTTGCTGTGATTTTTGATACCAGTCGGCTCTCCGGGGAAAATGACACTTTACAGTTCCTAGTTCAAGCAAAAAGGTAAAAAAAAAAAAAAAAAAGAGTAAAAATTTTTCTAATGTGGCTGTCATTGCAAATTATGCACTTATTACTAGAAATGTATTCATTGAACCTTTCTTTTTTTTGCTTTCTTTTAGTGCAAATCCAGAGCACAAACTTTCTGACAACAGTTTAGACCTGTCTATTCCTCTCATCCATGAGACCGACACGACGATAACGGGGTAAGAACAAGTCAAACCTGAGCAATCATAACAACACACTCATCGTTTAGCAAATGTAAATGTTCATCTGTATCGTCTGAGAATGAAGGTTTAATCTGGTTGTCCATCCGCCGGGCTTCAGGAAGAGAGGGCGTACTTTTCTCAGGATGGGGAATATCTACTTGAAAAGCCTTATCTCTGGGTGCTTTATCATAGCTCTGCTTCACAAGGAAGGGAGAGAGAAGTAAAACAGCCCCAACTCTGCCAAAACATTTGCATCTGATAGGGCTGCTGTCTTTAATGGGAAGGGAGGCTGCAGAGCCAATCTGGACACATATCTTAAGAAAACGCTTCTGTAACAGACTGAAGCATGATTGAAGGCAGAGATGTTGAGGAGACTCTTTTTTTATTATTACATCTGTATGCACTTAAATAAATATCCATTGTTTTATTATCAATGCATGTTTTTTTTCATATCCCCTCTGTTTTTCCTGCCTGCAGTGTGGTAACTCCGACCACCTTCGTGTACGGAAACTCCATCGACGCCTCGCGCTTTGTCCAGTTGGAAGACATGGAGTGCGACTTTCAGCCACTTAATCTCACTTTCCAGGTAATGCAACGGCAAAGTGTATCGACACAATTTTAGACGCATATAATCCGAGTTGTTTCCTTATGTATTCACTTCTCTTCATCTCCTCTGCCCTGCTTGTGTCTGATGTGCTTCCAGGCCATAAACAAAGGGCCCAGCAGGCTGCCTGGCTCCACCGTGGACATCAGGATACCCAACCGGCTCGCTGGCAACGGAGCTGACATGTTCCACATTATTGAAACGCAGGTGGATGCCAGCAGTAGTCTATCTACACTATTTATCTAGTCCAAATGTTTATTTATTATCTTATTCACCTGCAGGAAGCCAGATTTTTTTCGCTCATTTATACAGCCCATGTCAGTCGACCGTGCTTCTCCTCATCCTGGTCTCCACCTCATAGGTCATGTTTATGTAGAGATTCTGCTAAACCGGTGGGCTTTTGGTCAACATGGCCAATTTGCTTAGTGTGGGCCACCACTAGACCAGTGAAAATCTCGGCAAAAATGTTTACGTTGCCACTGAAGCCGGCCAACCATTTTGTTTCACAACATTTTGCATTTGGATAAAGAAACACAATCCGCTCACTGGGTTTAAATGTTTTCTTAACCTTTGCCGTTGCTCCTTTCATATAGGTAGATCATGGGGGGGCTCGAGCTGTTAATTGTATTTACTGTGAACGGGTAGACAGAGTTGACTGTATCCCACCCTCCGAGAGCCATCTGGAATCACTTTCAGGGGTTCAGACAGCTTGCACGAAATGGGAAAGGGACACCTGCGGAGCTGGCTACTGCCCGTACACATCCCCGACCTGGAAGCACATTACATGAGTGCTGTTAACACATTTACTGGCTGTGGCACAATGGACAGTTGCACACTTACGTTTTACAGCCAGACATAATTACACTTTATGTAGGGATTCATTTGCTCACAGATAATGTACAAGTTACTGACAGTTACCCTCTATGCCTTTGTGCTCAAAAATCTTGAAATATTATTCTCCGTTAGATTTTCCTCTCACATGCTTACCATGAATCTTCACACCAGTAATGGCGGCTGCTACACAGGATGTGAACAAGCACAGCAATAAATGCTCAGTGGTAGAAAAAGAGACAACGATGAAGACCAGGGGAGATTTCAACCTCTCAAGCTTCAGGGTGGACGGAGGAGACGGGGGAAAGGGGAAGTGCTCCCCGGGGGCTGGGCAGTAAACCAGACACCTCTAAATCACTCCATATGGGAAATCTGTGTGGGAGGGGCACTCTGTTGTTGGGGAGAGCTTCCTGCGAGCCCTGGAGACTCCTAACAATAGTGGGGTTGTGCCAGATTAGATGACAAAAGTGCTTGTGTCGACATTTTCACTGTCAGACCTAAATCCCAGCTTGGCAAACATGAAAAAAAAACTCCTTCAAGTGTAGCTATATCATTGATACTATGACTAGGAGATGGTGAACTCTTGAGGATAAAATTAATCAGGGGTGAAATGAATCAAAAAAAGTCACAAATGTAATTCACATATTAGATAGTTGCTGTTTTTGTTTTGTTTTGCTCAGTCATTTAAACCACATGAATTCAAAACCTGGCTGGAAGATGGGAAATTTTTTTTTAAAAATGAACAAAACAACTTAAATAGAATTTAAAAAATCATTCAAATGAAAGCGTGATAAAAGATGAGCAGTGTATGTTGGGAAAATAGAGTCACAGTCAAGGTTTTCACCATTGCTGTATCATCGTCTAACCATTGTTTATGTATTTGAATTATATTTTCAGCCTTGCAATGCATTTTTCATTCATTCTTAACTCTGTTTGACCTTCTCCATCGCTAAGATATTATCTATGATTTCCAGTCATTGTGATGTGTTTCATCAGTCTTTTCAGTAACAAAACAAATTTTGACCAAGTTTACATTTCCAGAGTACATTTCCTTCCCCCACATTTTCCTGCACAACAATGCAGAATAAATTCAGACATGAGAGAAGCTATTCGATCCTACAAAGGCTTCACCTGGAAAGATGTTTGTGTAAACCAGATGGGACCATCAGCCTCACATCATTCTCCCGATTTCTTTTTTTATGTGTTTTTACTACCAAAGATGCAGTCAACATTAAAGTATATATTTGATTACGAATTAAGTAAGTAGTTGTAAAGTTGTTTTTCACTTTATTGTTACCATGGATGGATGGATAGATGGATGGATGGATGGATTGAGTGATTGGGTCTACTTAAACAACCCTTTGGAATTGGAGTTTAAAAGTCCTATTTATTTCTGTGGTTCACGTCTTTGGATCAATCAGCGAAGACTACAGATGAGCTGTAATTTGTCTAACCATTACAGCCAATTTTATGATTATATCTAAATCTTGTGAAACTCAGTTTGCTTATATTGTTGTTCTGTTTCAGGTTGCCGACGGTCGGGGGAACTGTACCCCTCACAGGAACCCGACACCGTGCACCATCCCCCCGGACAAAGAGAGCATCTTCCACTCCATATTTGCCTTCTTCACTAAATCGGGGCGTAAAGTCTTGGTAAATATTACACTTTGACTTTATAGATGTCACACAGTCACCTCTTCAGTCTCTGAAATTCACACGGTCTTTTTTTCAAACAGGACTGTGACCGACCTGGAAGAGCTTGTATGACAATCTCCTGCAGTCTGGGACCCCAGCTAAAAGAAGAAGCATTAAGCATTGATATAAAACTTTTACTCAACACTGAAATCCTGAAGAGGGTAAGACACGTCAAGAGCTTAAGAAATTAAGTCACGTTTGTCTTTTCGAAATATTGTGATTTACCCTCTCTCCACCTCCAGGACAGTTCGTCTGTGATCCAGTTTGTGACCAGGGGCAACGTGCAAGTAAATGACAGGGCAGAGGAGGTGCCAAACAGCCTGCCGGAGGATATTTCTGTGAGTAAATTCAATCGATTCAAGTACTCTAGATGAAGAAAGGTTGTTTTTGGGGGTTGAAACGAAACCAGAGGGAACTACTGCCTTAAAATATGCCTTTATTGGCTCTCTCTGAATTCATATATTTCATTTCGGTAAATGAAACTGGCAAAAATGCTTGAGAGAACTGATGCCACTGTAATTCATTGGCCTCAGAAATGTGGCGGGGCGGACGCTTGGTCGAACTTAAAAACAAAACTGTGTTTACTGTATAGCCATGTAGGCAAAAATATACAAATAAACCTATATTAAATTTTTTTCAGATACATACAGTTAGCCTTTAAAGCACTGTATCAGGAGCCGTTTTAATGGATTGTAAGTCCGCGGAGCAGCTGGACAGAACAGTGTCACTTCTCTAGGCTGTGTTCAGGTCCTGTAGTCCTCAGCTGTGCACAAGGACAGGACCCCCCCCCCCCCATCCCCATTATTTGCTGAGTGATTGAATGGCCCAGCAGATCATATTTGATGATTAAGTTTAGTACCCAGCATGCATGCAGTGGGATCTCACGAGAGATTAGGGTTGCAACCTTGCTGACCCTGAGCTCCAGTTGTGGTCGGAAAATTCTTACCCGCTATGAATATGTCGAGGCCGCACCACTCGCTCAGCACTCGAGTGTGTGGGCTCATTTCAGCGACTGCTGCCTCGGGAAGGTTTCAGTAAACATGGTTACCTTGTCCCTCGGGATCCCTACTAGCTAGAGTACACACTGCAAATATAATCTGTGGTCCCTGGCTGCTCTGCTACCTTATTTTTCCTCACCCATAGCACATCAACAAGCCTTCATAAATCTGTCTGTATTTACCATGAGAATGCAAGTTACTAATTTAGCAAAGCACCACTCAGTCCAGTAAACTTCACTTTAACTTGCACGAGTCGAAATAGGAAACTGGAAGCGATGACCAGCAAGGCGTTTATTTTCTTTTGTATGTGCAAATGCTGTGGTATGCATAACAGCTCATTTCCAGAGGTGGTGTAGGGGGGAGGTGTCAATGTGGGAAACTCTTCAAGAGTGAGATTAATCCCTCACTTGTGCACTTGGTTGTGCCTTGGCTCACAGTTGGTATCTCATGCCACATTTGTGTTCAAAGCTCGTGCAGCACGGCAGCGTGGAGGAGTAAAGTTCCCCACTCAGCTCTGAAACTGTTCCACCATTGTTTTCAGCAACACATTCTACAAGGTTATCTGATATTTGACACAATGCAACAACATTTATCTTTGTTTGATGCCATTATTAGTTTCTAAACCCATTGATTTCACGACTCAAGTGACTGTATTGTTTTCCATTTCGGGCCTGAATGTTAACTCTAAAGCCAGATTAACTGCAGCGCTGAGTAGTGCAATATTTCACTCCAGTCAAATGTCAGCTAATTCAATAAAAACAGCTGCGTGGCAAATGAACCTTGCACACAAGTGTCATGTAACTTTAACAGGACATTTTCAAAATAGAAACTCAAAAAACTTTGTTTAATCATTACTGAATCAACATAAGTAAATACATAATATATAACGGCACTATTTCACTTCAGTGAACGCTTGTACCAGTGTTTGCAGTCTGTGACCAATTATCCAGTGTTCTCTCATGTTTTGATAAAAATCCCAAATAAGTACTTTATTATTAAGGTATTGTTTTTAAGAGTTGCGTGAGTTGAAACCTCTCAGAATAATCCTATTGGCCTTCAAGGAATCTGTTTAAAAGCATGAAACTCTAAACAGTAAAAGGGTGAAAAGATGACACAAGGTTTTTAGCTGCACTGCTCTAAGACGTTGAGTATTTACTTTGTTGAACATCAGAATGAAAACATCTGCCATGATGTAATAGTTTCACTTGGAACTACTAACTACATCTATGATACAAAGAAGAGCCTGTTGGACAGTTAGAGATTAAGAAAAGAAAAAAACGAGACTAAGATCCATATTCTAACCATCAAGAGTTCATTGTGCATGTGCCTTTTGGTGTGTCCAGGTCCACTTTAAATGATAAATATCTACATCTCTCACTGCACTTTTAGCAGCTTCAAAGTGCTTTACACTATTAATCACACACACCAATTCACCAAAGCTGCCATACAAGGTGCTCGCTCACTGTTAGGAGCAAGTTGGGGATTGCTATTTTAGAAGCGATCAATTTGCAATTTGTCTGATGTGATTTGTTGGTCGACTTGTAGCTCCTCTTGAACCAAAATCTTTTCTGACTCTTGGTTGAGCACAGCGAAGTAGGACGTGTGGCAGTTGTTAGTTTGCACTGCATTGCATCATTAGCAGCACATGACTGAATGTGCATTAGGTCATGCATGCTCACTGGTGTGTTGTTGTGTTTCAGCTGGTGTTTGAGGCGCTCCACAGTCAAGAGCCAAGAGGCTACGTCGTCGGCTGGATCATTGCCATCAGCCTGCTGGTGGGAATCCTCATCTTTTTGCTGCTGGCTGTGCTACTCTGGAAGGTAAAGCAACCAAAAACACATCTTGTGATTATCCAGCGAGAGACACGCCATTCAGATGACCGTTCTGTTGAAGCTACTAGAATACATGTGGGGCAGTTGCTGCACATTTATGTGCACAGCCAGAGGATTTACTCTGGTCAGATGTCAGCACGGTATCCAGTTGTACAAAGACAGCTGGAGCACAAGCCAAGAGGTGGGGGGTGGGAGCCCTCTTTGGGCTTTTAACATCCATGAACAGGACAAATCACACGCCGGACAAATTCGCACCACACAACCTACATTAAACAAGAGGCGAGATGGCCATAACACTGATGTCCAGAGGCCCTGTTTGCACAAAACTCCTTTTCTATTTCACTCTGTCGTCTTCCACCGGGAATACCGCAACTAAACTTTGGAATGCCGGTCCTGGGATACATCCCCCTCTCGTTCAATCCACAGGTCCTCAGATCTTGCCAAAATAAACTCCACTTACAAGAGCGGCACATGTCCTGTATTGCTCTTTTCAGGAAATGCCTGAAGAGAGCACAGTTCTGTATCAATAAACTTCGGTTGCCAAACGCAGCTAAATGAATAGTCAAAGTGAGAGCGAGCACCCCAGATACACATCAAGGGTCTGCTGCTCTCACTCCTTATATCTCCTTTAGATCACCATTGATAAATATATAGTGTACTTTACTAAAATGCAAATTGATTGCCAATATTACATTCCTTAAGACATTCTTGATTTGCTTCTATGCATGTTGTGATTTTGCATGGTTCAAGCTGTTAACTCTATTTTAAGACATTTAAGATGTATTCTTCTCCATGCTATGTTTCACTGTGGGAGAAATTTCAGTTTGCACATATTCATATCCCTCACTCCACCTCTGAGTTGTTATTTTAATCAATGTTGTTATTTTTGTAATTTTGTAGCTGAAGCAAGAAACTGTTTTTAATAACTGTTTTTGGTCTTGAATTCAATGGGACTCCTGGGAGTCGGCGGCTTATTAATGTTGCACTTAACAGCTGTGTAAAATCATTTCCGAAGGACAAGCAAAACAATGTTATGGTGAAAATATATATATATATTTTTTATTTTTTTGTTCTTTACACTGAAAACATTCCTGTTCTGCAGCTGGATCTCATATGTACTGTGTTATGTATTGCAGTTACATACAGTATCAGCTCAGCTCAGTTTTATTTGTGTCACTGGAGGGTAATTGGTGTACATACATACATACATACATACATGTTGAGTAAAAGAAATACAGCAAAGAATGCCTATTACTTGGTAAATAATTTGATAAATTTTGATTTTAATAAGACAGAGAGAAGCATATGTTTTCTGAATCTAAAAATGCAATATTCCTTATAGATTGTCACTTCATGCCATATTGTTTTACATCAATAAAAAGAACGCTTGAGTACTTTTAAAGTTGGTGGTGGGGGGGGGGGGGGTAGCCCTTTGTTCAACATGGTTGTGAAACAGTGAAAGTTATATCAGGACAGATTGACAGTGACAAATAACCAACACTAAACCTGTAGTGCACTGTGTTTACATAGTATGTAGTTCACATGTTTTTCTAATTGTGGTCTGCAATAATCACTCTAACAGCTAAAGGAAGAAATTTAAGAAAGAGAAATGTTAATCAGTAATCTATAAAAGTTATAAACGGAAATGGCAAGTTATTCATTTCTTTTAATTCACTCCCAAGAAGAACATAGAAATTGTCATATAATTGGTTGCAAAATCAACACCAAGACTAGAAATAGTTGTCGAGGCCAAAACTGCCTCAGCAGTGTTAGAACCTGCTGCTGCATACAGTCTCGTATTAACGAGTTCAAACATTATGTTGAAAAGAGAAGTACTTCGGAGAGAAATACCAACAGTTCAAGCATGTTGAATATGGAGCGGTAATATTATCTTGGACTTTCAGGATCAGATATGTATCACTCAAGTTGGATGTTTTGCTCGAAAAATCACCACAGAACAAACATTTACCTTTAAAAATGATATGCTTAAGAATAGATCAGTAATAGCATAATACAGTTCTCATTTGTACATAATAACTTGAAAGTGCAAATGTTTTTTCACCACTGTACTCAAGTGTGACCACAGAAACAACTTAAAAACTCCATTAATCGCTGTTCTTTTTGCTCTTTGACAGATGGGATTCTTCCGTCGGCGCTACAGAGAGATCATCGAGGCTGAGAAAAATAGGAAGGACAGTGATGAAAGCTGGGACTGGATGGAAAAGAACCACTGAGACTTGCAGTGAGGGTCCCAGAGGAGCCAATGAGATTAGGGATTGGGTCAGGAAGGATCCAATAGCACGGGATCTCGCAGCCCAGTCGCCCCAGTGGCACCAGGCCCTTCAGTCTTCCATATGTGGAAGAGAGGAATATTCTCCATATTTTTTGGAGACTTAATACTTTTTTTGGTGGGTGTGTGAGTGGGGGTGGGGGGTCGGGGAGGGGGTCCAGGAAACAGGCTTCTGAGGTGACAGTGTGGCTTGCCAGAGGACTCTTGCTGTGGAATTCAGCTCGTCTCAAGGAGGGAGCTCCCAGCCAGCGGAGCGGAGCTGTTGACGGAGACCCACATCTGTACAGTGATGTGGAGACGGCACGAACACTAGTGGACAACAAAACCCTCAGGGCTGTGTTACATAGCAAATTTATTTTTATACACACACTTTAAGCCATATTGTTTGAAACTGAGCTCTGAAGAGGGTTGGGGTTTTGAAGGCCATTGTAAACAGACTGTATCTACGGTATGTTTTACTAAAAGCACTGATGTTTGATAAGAATGAATGCTTTGGCTCCACAGCTTTTGCTCTCTGTGCCAAAGATGTGTCCCACATGATATATGATTGGAGTTGTTCGTATATTCAGTTCATCCCAGTCAATGGAGGCGGGAGATTGTATCCTTTCTCTAATATTTCTGACGCAAGAATATCTATTTTACACATCTGACTGCCTGCCTCTTCCACATGTGATCACCGAGAGATAATTTCATGCCATCACCACCGCTACACATAAGGAATCAAATGCACTGTGCTCCTGCCCTCTACTAGTGTTGCTACAAGCCGCGTCAGATGTCTAAAGTTGAAGGCATCTCTGAGGTCATTTGGACATTGTTCAGGATGTGGAAATCAACAGCACTGTAGAACTCTGCATTAACACTTTACTTGCTGCGTCTCCCTCAG
Source organism: Lipophrys pholis (assembly GCF_963383615.2). Classification (NCBI taxonomy): domain Eukaryota; kingdom Metazoa; phylum Chordata; class Actinopteri; order Blenniiformes; family Blenniidae; genus Lipophrys; species Lipophrys pholis. The sequence continues at coordinate 13,669,515 of NC_137642.1, read as the reverse complement.
TTTCAATGCCGTTCATGCACAAGATGTGTTGTACCTTACACGTTACACGCCACCATTGAAAGCATTTTGACCATTTCTCATAAGCATTCCATCTCTCCTGCCCTGACTTTTAATTCAGTTGTTTGTAATTGAAAACAAACACAAGTAATGTTTGTTGACAAATGTAAACTTATAATTTTTTTTTTTATAATACATGCTTTGAAAGTGCAATGTGAAAGATAGAAAATTATCACAAGCTGCTTTTGCAAGGATCTAAATGCTCAGGTATGCGGCAGACATTTCTAACGGACCCCCAACAGTTCCAGGCTTGAGTGGACATATGTTATTGGATTCTGTTGTAAATTCACACTAAACTACAGCAGGAAATTATTCACAGTCAATATCAGACACGATCACAATTTATTTCACAAAACCTCCCTGACTTTGACTTGGCACATCATATTTAATTTTACGATTGTGTTATTAAGCATTGAGTTTTAGGGTGAAATATGAGATACTCCACAGACGGATGAAAGTCTGCAATAGGAGTCTACCTACAGTCAGTTTCAGGGGCCCATGACTGTACTGAGTAATGCCCTAAAAATAGGTGGCAATGTGCTGCACTCAATCTCCGCACATATACGAGCTCTTTGGGGCTCGTGGGAATTTTAAGTCAAAGTGGAGGAATGTCAGTGCCCTGAATACCCAAAACCAATCAAGTCAACAGCTCTCCATGCTGTAAGTCCCCCACATGTTCTTATCAAAGCTTCTGAATGTTTGGTTTAGATTGTGAATGAAACTTACATTTTACAACAAAGTTTCCCATGGAGTGCAAATATTTCAGCTATTTTAAGTGTTTTGAAGAGTTTATTTAAAAGAAATAAACAAATTCATGAAAGAAATCTTAAATTATGCTCCATAAAAACATTTTGTTTTTAGAATGTATCAGTGACAATTGAGTGATAGTTATTAAAATGTATTATATTCTAAGTTAAATATACCCTTTGTCAGGATAAATCACGTTTAAGTAAATGCGTATGTCAGAGTCAGATAAAAACATGCAATGTCAAAGAATAAAAGCTATAGTTCACTATGTTAGAAAGACTTGAGTGCTGAGTCACTTTATGGATCATCGTTGTTGCTTTGCTCTCTGTTGTGCTGTTTGTGTCTGTTGATGCCATTTAATTCCACTGGCATTACAGCGTATACTGTACATGTACATCTTTCCTCTGCATACTTTAAACCAAATGCTACGCATAAATGAAGAGGAACCAACACTTGACATTTTTTTTGGGGGGGGTAATGTTTAACTGTGATGAAGACATTTAGATTCTATGATCGTTGTCACCGTTAATCACACCGCAACATGGGTTTTTGTCCTGAGTATACTACTGTCACTGAATAGCATTTCCATTATAGTGTGCTCTGTATTTGATGTTTCAAATCATGTTCAAGCTGTATATTTATCTGTTGATAAATTCTAGAGTGAATTTTCACTGCTCTTGTCTTCTGTTTTCCTCGACATGACTGCCGTGGTGTTGTTGGTCCTTGGTGTGATGCTTTTTCATGGTGTGTGCTGCCCTCTGCTGGCAGCTCTCTTCCTAATGGACTGAGGGGAAAAAACAACAACACAGGAATGGGTTAACATAAAACTACACTGTAAATTCCTTCAAAAAAAGACTTCCGGATGTTTTAGCAGTAAGATGTCATAATTCATAAATATCAAGTTGTATTTCAAAGAAATGCATTTTGAACTTTTTACTGCATCGACACAGTCATTACATACAGTATGTATCAGTTACACGTCAGTTCTTTGACTCAATTTCACATTGACATTCCTGAGCTTTAACTTTAGCTTTGATAAGATCTCAATATGGGATTTACTCTTCATCTCCTGTTTTGTTACATAGCCTAAATTCATGTTTTAGATGTCGACGGGTCATAAATGTTCCATACACTTTTGAGTGTATGTGATTGTCCGTCTCCCTGTTTTTGCCCTGTGTTGCACTGGGAGCCTGCTTTCTCCCAATGTCTGCTGGGACTGGATAAGGAGGTGTACATGATCGATGGATACACGGAGTTCAGGATTTTAGTTTTAGAGTACACAAAAATCAAATACAGTTCTAGAGTATTTCTATTTGTAATTAAATGCTATGTTACATTTTTGAAGTAAGATTTCCAATCAATACAGATTAGTTCTTTATTGTTTTGATTTATAGTCTAACATTAAAACTGGGATCTTGAGAGAGAGAGAGAGAGAGAGAGAGAGAGAGAGAGAGAGAGAGAGAGAGAGAGAGAGAGAGAGACAGACAGACAGAGAGAGATAGAGAGAGACAGAGACAGAGATGTTTTATTCACCTAATGTTTTTTGGGGGCACCAATAGTTTCTATCCCAAGAGACATTGTTTACTCTAAGTTAGTGAAGTGACCCCCTATCTTCTTTTACAGTAACCAGTAACTATAGTTACTAAGTTGAGGTAGCTCATACTACATTGCTGATGTTGTACCAATCATGTACCATCTTTTGTTTGTTTTGTTATGGTAATTGTTGGTTAATTGTTACTTGTTAGCATAATGATGAAACGGTTTGTCTTTATAATTCGCTCAAGCAAACATTCATAGGTGTGACTGTTCGGTCATCCTTTTAGTTTTTTGAAACAATTGCTAGATGAACCAATCAAGGTATGGTATAACATTACAGCTTGATGAGGGTCTGTGGGGTTGATCAGGTGACTCCCGTTGCTATGAAACACAGACATCAAGCACAAGCTGCACAGTAGAGATGAATGAATTATTAATTGAGCTCCCACATTGAACACAGTGGGACCGTAGCAACAAATGGAGCTGCTCACTTTATTATAACCACAGAATTACTCTGATAGTTATGTCCTCGTTACTGGATTATGGACTGATCAGGACAGCAGTCGTCGAGCATGTGGTTGCACCTATCGCATGTCAGTTATGTCGCTTGATGTTGCTGTGTGACAATGCAGAAGATCCTCAACACTTCACCCAGCTGGAGGGGGCTGCTCGGACTGTGGCTGAAGCCACTGAGAGCCTGGCAGCAGCAGCCTCCAGGTATGTATGGTGTGAGGTTTACATGACGAAGCGAAATTTAGATGTAAGTAAGTAACATTTATTTATTTAGCACCTTTCACAGACAAAAGGCCACAAAGTACTTCACAACACAGTTGTGTAAGAGTCCAGATGCAGCAGTCTTGGTCTTATTCGAATTACATGATTAGATGATCACACGACATTTAACCTTCAGGAGGATGAGAGAAACGGTGGACGAAGTATTGCACATGGAAATGTCGTCCCTGCTGGAGCCGGTCAGTGTGTCGGGACAGCATGTACTGCTGGCGGCTCAGAAACTCAGCATCCAGCCCAACGTGCCCGAGTACAGAGAGGAGCTCATCACTGCAACACAAAATGTTTTCCTCATGGTAGTCAAGGTAAGGTTCACTTGGCTCAGAAACTATTTGAAAATATGTTTTAAAGATATTCCACTCTGCAAGAAAGTATGTGTGGGGAGTGGGAACAATTAGTAAACTCTACTAATAATAACTCTCCTGGTACATGCCTGTTTTATAATGCTATGTCTAGACTGGTATCACACATTGCATTAAATTATAATGTTTGATCCCATGTTTAATCTGGGAAATGAATTCTTGATCCATCAAGCAGCTGCTCACATGTTTAACTGAGAGCTAACAATGTCGACCTCCTCTGTTGGCTCAGTCAGGAGTGGATTTGGGTACCATGAATGTCTGTTCCACATTTCACGGCAGTCTATCAAACGGTTGTTGTAAAATTGTGTTCAAACCCATACTGGTTGTTCACTGAAGCTCCATGACTAAATACACTGTCAAGCAGCAATATTATCACTATGCCTTGATGTGCTCGCTTGTAGGTCCTGTTGGTGGATGATGATGCTTCTGTAAGAAGAGTTGTAAATGCGGCTGATCGCCTTCTGGAGCGACTGTCTGAGCTCGGCTCTTCCTCGGACATCAAGTCCTTGCTGAAATCCTTCCGAGGATTTTCTGAAGCTCTGCTTTGCCTCAACAGCCTCACTGCGGAACGAGCAAATTCCTTACAAGATCCCAGACAAACAAAGCAGCTTTTTGACTCGCTGGAGACCCTGAGGAGGTGCATCTCCATGCTGCACACTGCCATGTGCACGACCATCAAACATCCTAATAGTGAGCAGGCTCAAGAAGCCAAGAGGTATATTCTGGAAAAGGTGCACAGCACCATCGGAGACATTGTTTTAACACTCAAGAGTGAATGTCGCAGAGGACCACTGGGACCCTGCGGGTATTACACTCAGAGGCGGGATAATCTGCTGCAGCTTCTCACTAGTTCTTCCGCTTACTCGTTCCAAGACAGTGGCTTTGACAGCATGGTGAGAGACCTTGTATTTCACTGTATGCTTGTCGCCAACTCTTCTCGGAGAGAGTTCCAGCAGGAGGTGGTGTCCCACTGTCACCACATCCTACAGTTATGGTCTGACATTAAAACCACTTTAAAATCATTGGAAGATGTGGACAATGCTGGACCAAACGTTGAGGAGACCTTCACTTTATTAGTCCAGGAGATACAAATGCTGGACACACCCTTGCTGACGGCTGTTCTTTATCAAGTCTTCGACACATTTCTCACAATGTCTTCCACAGCTGACGAACTTGTCGGTGTTATAAGACAGATGTTGGCTTCAGACTCCTCTACAAAAATGAACTTAAGCTTTGTTCAACCGGTGGTGGAGGATTTCATCTCTTCCACAGACAGTTTAATTGAAGTCGCTGATTTTGTATCAGCTGTGACTGTTGATGCAAAGACGTTGGACAACGTGGAGAACTCGCGAGCGTGTCTCGCGAGACTGAGAGCTCGACTTGCTCCGCTTTCACTCGAGCTGGCAGATAACTCAATGCAAACTGTTCAAAAGCTTCACGAGCTATGTCTGAAATGGGAGGAAGACACCAGCCAGCTTCAGGATGCTCTCAGTGATGCGACAGACGTGAGGGAGTTCACCAGCATCGGTATCAATGAGATGGTCTCTGACCGCCTTCGATGTGACGACGCGTACCGAGAGCAGAACTCCAAACTGTTTGATGAACACGCAACAAACCTGACTTGTCACATGAAGGTGGTGATTCACTCGGTGAGGAGGCATGTGGGTAAAAGTGATAACCCGATCTACAGGAACGGTCTCCTCGTCCTCCTGAAACAAGCTCAGACATCTCAAGCAAAAGTAACAGAGTCCATCAAAGACATGCTGAGCGGTTCTCGTCTTGCTGTGGAGATGTATTCTACATTTACGGACAATGTTTCCACAGTCATTCAGCATTTTAAGGTGCTGAGAGAAGGACTAGACGGTCAACGGCATCCACACCTCCTGAGCCCGCTGCGAGATGGAGCACGCCAGCCTGACGTCTCGCAGCCGTGTTCGCAAGTAAAAGACACCTGTGGATTAAATCAGGTTTATATGTTTAGAGCTTCTGATTCTCCTGCTTTCAAGGTAACAGAAAGGGACTCTCAGGCTGAGCGGGAGCAAACAGATGAGGAAACCATAGAGGCGGAACTGGTTCATAAATGTGACATCGATGATTTAAAGTTCCCAGCTGTCTCAGACGAGCCTAAATTGATCCACAAGCCTGCTGCGTTTGACCTTTTACCCCTCCTGTATGAAGTTGTGACTGTGACTAAAAGGAAAGACGTGACAGCGCTCAGCCAGTCGTGCACGGGTGTTCTCGAGGTGTCAAACTGTTACGTCCAAGCTGCGAAGGAAGCGCTGGTCATTGTTGACGTGGTCGATTGTCAAACCCTGGAAAGCTTCAGAGCAGAGCTTGTGTCACTGACCCCTCTACTCATCCAGACTGCTCAAGAGATGGCCATGAGCTCAGCATTGAGCACAGAAAGCATTTATAAATACATCACACAGTTCTCTGACCTTATTACCAACATCAGGAAGGTCTTATTGCCAGTAGCTGGAACGTGGCATCACGCCGTTTTAGCTCTACTGCAGGGAACGGTGCCAGGCATGGCAGCCAGTCTTACGCAGCAATTAAATGATGTGATGACTCTGTGTACAGATGTGGTCCAGCTCTTGATATCATCTGATTTAACCCTGCAAACTGATGGGCAAGAAACATTCAGCATTTTACAAAGCAAACTAAGCAAAGCCCAGAACAACACGAGACGTCTGGTTGAGTTTTCCTCTTCCTTCAAAGGACAGACCGATCAGCTTGAGGGTCTTTGTATCCTCTGGGGTCTTTCTATTAAGATTTTACTGAATTCTCTGGATAAAATGTTGGGAACGGCAACTGCAATAAACCCGCTGAGTCCAAAAAAACAGCCCTCCGTGCTGTCTGAGAACTCGCTTCGAATCCAAGAGGCATCCAGGCTCACTAGCCTGAACTGCAGAAGTGCTTACAAGTCAAAGCAGTTCACAGGATATCAGGACGAGCTGAAGACGCTGACTGAAGCCTACCTGAAAGCTGCGGAAGAATGTGGCATGATGCCGACTTTGATACAGTTTGCTAAATCAGAATTGTTTCAGAGACGTCTTCTGATTAAAATCAAAGCGCTGTCTGGTCACTTGAGCAAAGAAAATAAAGAATATGACAATACATTTAGAGGCATTATCGCCATCGCTTTTTTCGCTGCTGAACATTATAGAGAAAGCGTCGCTGAAGATACAGAAGTGGAATTTAGAAACGCAGCGCAAACACTGGAAGAAAATGTTAAGTCAGTGACGAGACACGTGGAGGACTGTTTAAACTACATTCGAGACCCGCAGACTCGATCCGATCTGAGGTCAATAAATGACCACCTGTCCTTTCAGAGCTCAGATATAATCAGCAGGGCGAGGCTCATTGCTGAAACTCACTACATTTGTGACACACTCAGCCTGGAAGTGCAGATACAGAGCTGGTCAGCAAAAGCTCACTTCGTTGCGGAGCAGATCAGAAAGCAAGATGGGATTCACCAGGAAGCCAAAGAGCACATTATGGTGGGACTGCAGGGCAAAGCACTGGATGATAGTGAAGCAGTTCCTCTCATTCCATCAAAAACCAACAAAGTTGTTTTCCCTTCTGATACAACAATGACCGCTTGGCCGAAAGACAAAGAAAGAAATATACTCGCAGAAATGAGTATAAAGACATCAGTTTTTGCACAAAATGAACCTGCAAACACAGAAAAATATGTAAGTTGCTGATGAATAACAACATTTTACACTTAAGGCTGTGAAATGATGTTATAATAAATGATGTTTTTATTTTCCCTCGCCAGGATGCTGTTTACAAAGAAGCAGCTTCACTGGCCTACACCTCCCTTTTTCTAAAGCAAGAGAGCGACACCTGGGATCCCAAAGACAACAGAATTGTCCAGGTGACCAGGAAGATGGCTGGCACCATATGTCATATGACTCAGTACTTGAGAAAGAGAGGTCCGATACCGGTAATGGCGACCAGTGCTCTGTTCACTGCCTTCACTTTGATGGTTGCACACTTTGTCACTGTTATTATGTATTCATTTTCAGAACAAAGAGGCGTTTGTCACTGCAGCCAAAGACGTGATCGCAAACTGCCAGTCAGTTACTCATTTCATCAGAGTCATTGCTACCCACAGTCTAGATAAACAATGTACGGAAGAACTCGCCCTGATTGTTGAGCAAATCCTCACCATCACCAATCAGCTCAACATCATCTCGAGGTCAGGAAACTTCACATCACACACCGAGAATCAGGAAGTGAAAATATCGGAAGCAGAACTAATACAGTACTGTTTTTCATACCGTTTACATAGTGTGAATGCTGTTACACCCGGATGTAAATCATCTGACGAGATCCTGGTGAAAAATGCCCAGAATCTCCTCCAGACAGTTTTGCATGGGGTCCATGCTGCAGAAACCGCCTGCATCAAGGTAAATTTACCCGCTCAACCAGATCAGCACGTCTGTGATTGAGGTATAAAAGAAAAGAAGCTCTTTTATTCTTTTTCAGAGAACTAATACATATAGGAAAAGGGTTACTAAAAAGCAGTCTGTTCCATGATTTTGATAAACTACTGCTCCTGCTCTGCACCCGTCTTTGTATTTCATTACATATTTTGTCCAATGGAGGCGATTCACATTCTAATGTTTCAACAAAATGCAAGTTCACAAGTACTGTACCCTGGAAAAATAAAGCTGACACTTAGAATATATTAAAAGCAAAACAGCAGCTTTACAAGCATCATGTACATTCATTTAAACTTGATTTATAAATTCTCAAAGACCTGTCACCAGCTATATTCTATAAATTACAAGCACGAGTTCAATAAACCACATTTCCTATTCAATAGTGTTTTTGTGTTGTTTCTAAGCAAGCTCCGGTTAAACTTAACTGATGTGACATCTTAGAATTACTGACACAATTTAATTTCAGGGCCTGAAGCAGCCGGAGCCGAACTCTGACGGCGCCGAGGCCACAGCTTTGTGTTTCCAGTGGAAGAGAAAGCTGAAGATCCATCAAGCCCAGCAGACATCCAACCCGGAGACCGATGAACTGGGTTTAAGAAAGACATCTATGCACCCTTTAGCGCCCAGTCTTGCGACACAAGATTTTATGTTAATACACAAAAAACGCCACAAATGACCATCATGTCAAAAGAAACACTCCAAGTCACATTGATCAAGCAACTAGAGTCAATCGCAGTAGGTTTAGATCAGGAGCTTTCTTACTGTTGGAATATAAAAATAAAATATCTGAAATAAAACGGCTGTTTCATTGTATTTATTTTAGATATCTATCATAAAATCACTGAAATTATGAACATATGGATGTTAAAATGCCATACAGTATTATGAAAACCGTAACCACAACACCAACCCATACTGACATTAAAAAAAATAGAGCATTATACGTCAAACCACTCAAAAAGTAAACTGTACAGATGATATAAAATAAGAATTTACAACATGACTCTCGATGATAAAAAGTAGCTTAGTTTCAGTCACCCATGTGTCGCTCACATCACAGACACAGAACTGTCACTGAAGACAAACTGTTTAGCAAAATGCCGTTGCACACCTACAACACTCGTTCATTTAGAAGCAACTCCAACTGAATTCCACAGTAAAAACAGTAATAAAGGTCACATTTTTAAGATATGTACAAACACCGCCATGTCCTCAAGGTCTCTGTATAACACAAGTCCTACCTTTCCCTCTGGATATCTTCTGTCGATAACACAGAATTTGAATTTTCAATGCTAAAGGGTAATATTGTATTTTATGACCAATTAAAAATCGGATTTTACTTGTGTATTTATTCTTTAATTAGGCACGGCTTCTCTTCAGTGACAAACCGTATTCCATAAATTCCTAAACAAGGCTTCTGTTAAACTGAAAGTGAGCAGACTCACCTCTAAAATGTGTGTAGGAAGTGTAAAATTAAAAAAAAATTTCATGTCTGGCAATATTCTCCCAACTGAGAAGGGCTCCAATCGCCTTTATACTGCTTTTCTGTGTTCATGGATGTACACTAGAACACACACACTGCATGTGATAGAGAAATATATCAGCATGTTATAGGTTTGTTGATGAATATGCTTAATATTATTTCAAACCAATTTAAATGAAAACGAATCACAATAGACTCAGTGATTGATTCATTCTTGTGTGGCGCAGAAAACTTGTGGAAACTGGTAATTTAGTCAGGAAATAAACTGCTGTATTTAAAGGGATTTTGTTTTGATTATCTGACAATGTGTGGTTACATGTTCACAAACTAAAAACTCGGGTATAAAAGTGCAATAAAAAACAAAACAAAAAGTCCAAAACAATCCCTTATAAAGATGGGCATTAACATATACATATGATATAAAAATGTGTCAGAATAAATATGGAAATACACCAAAATACCATACATTTGTAGTTTGATTACTTAGCATTTTTTGCTGTGAACGTGGCGTAAATACATCAACTTTCCTACAGAAACAAATTCCTTGAATAAGACTACAGTTTAGAAAACCACATATGAATCAGTAATTGTGACACTAATATACTTTGAAATACCTCATTTTCTGATTGTTTTCAACATAAAAGCCCTAAAAATACATTTCTGGATTACTGTAATTCTGTTCAAAGGACCAAACTCTGCCTGTGCGCAAGTGTTCTGCATCATCTCTATACTGATGGGAGTGTTGTGTAGTAATCTATACAGGAGTATTTACAGAAATAAATAATTTTGTGTAAAGCTAAGATAAGCGAACCAAACATATCTCATTCGTATACAAACAGTTTGCAACTACTGACAGAAAGGAGAAGCGGTGGGATCAAAAGTCTTGAACACGTCTTTAAGTGTCCTGTCATCCACCTCCCCGTCCTCTGAATCTTCCTGTTTCGCTTCTTCCTCCATAACTTCCTCCTCCTCTTTCACACCCTTCTTTTCCTCCTTCTTTCCCTCCTTTTTTTCCTCCTTCTTTTCCTCCGCCTCCTCCTGCGCTCCAGCAGAACCCTGTCCTCCCGGCTTAGCCTGCCTGGAGTCAGTGTACTGGGGTCGGATTAGCCCAGCCAGAGCCTGAATGGGGAGATTGTGAACTGCAGGAGGTTTGGCAGGTGAGGCAGGGGGCATTGTGGGAGACGTGCAGACCGGAATACAATCTGAGGCGTCATCTGTGCTTTTGACCTCTTCGAAGGATCCGCTTCGTTGGGTTGGGGAGAGTGAACGCGGCGGAGTTTTGTCCTTCTTGGTGGGCTGCTTCAGAATCCCCGACTTTTTAGGAGGCTCCGCCTGCTCCTTGTGGGGCTGATCAGCCTGCGTGCGAGGATCATACAGGCTGATGCCCCCGAGGATCGTAGTTGGGCTTTCTAGCCCTCCACCAGAGGATGCCAGTCGAGGAGCATATGGCGGTAGTTTCTCGGGTTCTGGTTTTGGTCTGGCAGCAGTAGGAGAAGAGCTGGCCTTCTGTAGACTGGGGTCTACAGGCCCCCCGCCAGAGGCAGGCTCTTTGTGACAAAGGAGCTTGGAGTCCAGACTTCCTGTACGCTTAAGTCTGGGGTCCAGAGACTTTTGTTGGCGTGGATCTACAGGTCTCTCGGTGGAGGGACGGGACTCGAGGGATCCAGCGGGCAACCGACTCATACGTTCCTTCAAACGGGCAGCCGCCAGCCTGGGGTCTGTTGGTGGAGGGCTGGAGACTGAAGGATGGTCAGGCAGGCTCGTTCGATTCATCTGAGCATCGGCAATTAGTGGTGGGAGAGGCAGGTTGATGGAGTGCTCCTGCTTAGGGACCAGAGAAGGAATGAGGTCCTCGGGGGCCCACACCACAGTCTGAGCAAAGGCAGGCCGCTGGAGCAGAATGTCCACTCGGATGTGACTGAACTGCTTCAGCTGGCAACGGGGGTCTCGCAGCACTGCACTCGGACTGGCGTCTAGAGGGATAAGGACAGCTCTGTCCCTGAGTTCCCTCTCTCCTTCCTCCTCCTCCTCTCCTGTAGCAGCCTTCTGGGGACCTGCATGGACCTGCTGCCGATAGGAACTTTGCTCCATCGGTCTCACCTTCCTCGGGTCTCTCGAAATCCGCGGATCAGAAGCTCCTTCCGATTCCTTTTTCACGTCCAGATGCCGCTGTCTGGGGTCAGCCTTCGTACGTGGGTCAGTGGGCGGAGCTCTTTCCTTAACGAGCCGTGGGTTACCCAGAGCTGGAGTTCCTGGGGCCGCTTGTAGAAGTTTGGACTGCTGCATCTCACTCTGCTTTTTTAGGGATTTAAGAATGGAGGAGACACAACTCCCACCCTCCTCGTCACTTGAGTACCAGTTTGTAGTTTCATCTGTAATAAAAGGATCAAATATTAAAAGGTTTGTATGGATTTAGTCACAAATGTGATAAAAAAACTGATTTGGCCAATGTGTCTCGGTAAATATTCTCCAGATTTTAGTTGATGCGCCCATCCTGAAGAGGCTGTGGATTTTGTTGTATTTGAATATCTTATTCAGCAAAGCTGCTTCCTCGGACCCTTACCTCGATGTGAATTGTCATCTTGGCCATCAGCGGTCTGTGGCTCATTCCCATGTGACTGTGACTCTTGTTGCTGCTGCTGTGTCAGGTGTAAAATGATGGCTTTCTGCACTGCAGGTGGTAAAGACTGTAACTGTGACTCTGCACCCATCTGCTGCTGGAGGTTTTGCATGAAGGCCACACTGGGGTCCACTGCATTGAAATGAAAACAAAACCACAAAGAAAATTGACTGCGGTGACACAGCCCCAATTCCAAAATGTGTGTGTTTTTTCAGTTATATTGTGTTTTCATAGACATTTGATCCAGACAATTGTAAATCGTGTCAACAAAAAAACGTCACTTTTCTATTCCTTTCACCGACAAACATACAAAAACACTTGATTTTCCTATTCTACTAGTAAGAGTGTTATAGCGTTAATACTTCACTGACCTCCTTGTTGACCAACGGCCTGGTTGTGGAGCAGGCTGCTCAGTAAGTCAACGGGGTTTTGACCCACTGACGGAAAACTGAAGAGACTTTGTAGCATCTGTAAATCTGGTACATGAGGGAAAGGAGGCCTCTGCATCTGAGGGTTCATATTAGGTCGGTTTCCAAGGAAGGGAGGGGGCTGACCAGGGGGTGGCTGCATTGGAAATCCAAGCGGGGGAAGGTGCCCTGGGGGGATTTGCGGCATAGGTGGTCCAGTGGGGTGACCCATGGGAACAGAAGATTCAGCCATGGGACCAGAAGAAGCTGATGAACCTGGAGGAACTGCACCTCCACTCTGCATGTCCTCTGAGCTCCCACTGAACTGATTGGTGCCATCGTCCTCACCCTGGGAATAGTTGGTTCCACTGAAGAAAAGAAGAATCAAAATTCAGATCAACAATACTATAACAACACTTTTACGCTTTGATTTAAGTTCAATTACTGTTTGTTTTACCCCAGTGAAATTTTGTGGACCAGATCCACAGTAGGTTGAACCTTGATTTCAAACAGGGAGGGAATCTTCTTCCCATCGGGACTGCTCTGACCAGGAGTGGGCAGCAACCCCACACCAGGAGGGGGCTTTGGGAGTGGGGAAATCCCCTGCTTTCTCAGGTCCTCCAGCTCTAACTCGTCCTCTCGTGCATTCTCTTCTTCTGTGTTAATTATCTGACAAACACATCAGTGAAAAAAACAATATAATGTTTCAATCTCTTAATAATTGAAAGACACAATTGAAAAGTACCACCACTTTTACCTTATCAAGCAACTCTTTGGTCACGTCAGTCAAAGCCTCGTGGGAGAATTTGCAGTTGTCCCCTTGGTAGCATTTGGCTCCCGTATGAAAGAACTTGCAGGGGTATTCATGTGCGATCACGAGTTAAGTCACAACACTAATTAAACTGTATTGCGTCCCCAGTCTATTCTAAAATGCAATTACACAATTGTAATAAGGAATTATCATCACAGAAGGATATTGTGCATGTAAATGCAGTTATCTCCTTTGCTGCAGTATCCTTGAAGGTAAAATTTGCAAAGCTCTTTTTTCTTATCTGGCACAACGATCTCATGTTCAAACTTGCACTGTTCTCCCTGTGTGAAAGCAAAAGTAGGTCATTTCGGTGTCACAGTATACGAGTGGTAAGTTGATGAGAAAAGCAACAGAATACAAATGTTACCATACCTTGATGCATCTACCGTCCAAGAAATACTTGCAGATATATCGACCATTGTGTTCCACTGTGTGCTGATTGATAAACTCCTTGCTCATTATTGGCCGTTTCTTCTGAAATCCAGAAGTATTTTTTCCTTCCTTTGAGACAAAATAACAACCCCTAATTTAGTCTTTGATGGGAAAAATTTGAAACCAACCAATAATCTGAAAAAAGGAACGAATGAAGAGTTCAACAGTTTTCATATTCTACAACAGAAGATCAAAACAAGAAGGGAAAAACAGGCTCTGCTATTAGAGCCATGCTTTATTACTGAGATCAATACTTCTACAAAAAGATGCCCTGAGCACGTGTTTGACCAGCCACAAAAATACCATGTCTTCCATGCCCAGGTCTCCTCCTCGCCCTCGACCACGTCCTCCCCATGGTTTGCCTTTCAGTTTCTTGTTCTTGTTGAGCATCCCGCGTCCCCTGCCTGGTCCACTTCCTCTGCCCCGTCCCCTCAGCCCAACTGAGGAGGATTGATTTGGAGAGAAGTGATCAAGCTCTGTCCGTTTGCACAGATGAAGACAACATATCACCTCCTATCACATATTAAACCAAGTGATCGTTTAAAGAAGTGGTTCCAAATCTGGGGTCTAAGACCCTAAAATAACTCCAGGAATGAATTGATATCAAAAGTGTTTTGGTTTAAAAAAACAAAACATTCCTACACTGTTGTTGTTTCATCCCCCTCATGCTTCCTCTGTTCATCTGGTCCTTGGAGTGACGTCCCCTTCCCTGACTTGAGTCTTTTGACTGCTGGTATTCCATGTCCTCATCATAAAAATCTTCCTCTTCGTCGTAGTCATACTTGTCATCGCTGTAGTCGCTGTATTTGTCAAAATCGCCGCTCTTGTTCAGTGGGGACTTCTGTGAGTTGCCATGGCCTCCCTTTGAATGCTAACAAGTCAAAAGAGGAGATGATATGCTGAGAATATATTCTCACACCGCCGTGAGCAGACGCTGTCTGCTGGCCGAGATGAACTCACCTGAGAAGACTGGCCATCGGGTCCCTGACTCCTCCTGTTCTTAGGTCTTTCTGGTCGGTCGTAGTCGGAGTCGTAGCTGTCGGAGCTCGAGCTGCTGGAAGGGGAGTGATGCTGAGGAGAAAGACCAAAGAAAAACAACATTCAAGTGACTTTAGGAATAGTTTGTGTTTCACATTAATTCCCGAGATGTGAGAGGAGTAACAGATGTTCTATTATGTCTTACTTTCTGTCTGTCACGTCTCCTCCTTTTAGACCTCCTCTTATCCCTCGTCTTCTTGTATCTTTTCCTGGAGTGCCTGTGGGTCTTTTCATCTCTTTCTTTGACTTTGTCTTTTTCCCTTTCCTTCTCCTTCTCCTTCTCTTTGTCTTTGTCTTTGTCTTCGCTCACCTCTGGGTTCTCCTTGTTTTCCTCTTCAATTCCAATCCCCTCATCATCTATTTCTCCATCCTCCAGTTCACCATCCTCTCTGAAAGGGGGAAAACTGTGAAGTCAGTACAAAGTTTTAAATGCTGCATTTTGTAAAATCTCGGACAAGTATACAACTTTTTTTACTTTGAGACCAGAGCATGAGATACAAAGCAAAACCAAGTGCAGTGATCATTTTATATCAAATTAAGAGAAAGGATTTTCATATCTTGTCATGTCTTCGTTCAATCGGACCATTTTTGAAAGATAAAAACTGATTTCTGAAAACATTCTATATACGGGGCTTTGAGACATGTTGTACATTTCCTAAACATTTCTCTACAAGAATGCCAACTATCACCGTCTACTCAAAATAAACTACTGTGTTGGAAATAGGGAAGTGGGGTGTGCATTATAACACTGCACAGTGTTCCATTAATTCAATCTAATGTAAAAATGTAGACAGGTTACACTCCCCAGACAAGTGGCTCTTATGATCTGTCATGTTACAGACAAGCAAGATAAAAGTGAATTTAACACTAAAAGCTTAGCAGGTCCAACTATTCCTTCATGATGCTTAATTTACGTTTTAAAAACTGGAATTAACACATTCTGCAATATAGTTGAATTCCAACGGGATAATGTGATGTGAAATTACACTCAATAACATTGTAAATTTAGGAACATTTTCTTAATCAACTTCTTATAGTTCATACAAGGTAGGACATGAACAGGAAACACTTTCGGAAAGATGTAGGTTGGTTTTCCAACACATTAGCTCACTGATCCTTACATAAGCTTCAATCTAACAACCCTTCACATCCAAACCAACCACAGCTCATCCTTTCAAATCCACCTTCAGTTCAGCATCTTGTCTTTTAGTCAGCCCATCATGCTACTCTCACTAATGTCCTATAGACCTTTGTCTTCAACGGAACTTATCTCTAGCTTGCAAATTTAAATATATAGGCTGGTTTGTCCTGGAAAACAAGACTTGCACAAGCGTTTTCATTTATGTCAGGCACCAAAGAAGTTGTAGCACAGTTTTTCCTTCCTAAAAATGCATGTTGTACATTGTGGCTGCCATGCAAGCGCATAATTCAGTGTCCATGCTGAAATCATATGATGTCCACCTTGACTCCAGTTTGACCAGAAAAGTGTAATGCCGTAGTATAACAAAGTACATTTCAGCCACAGATGGAAGCACATCGATCACACTTCTCCTCCATAAGGAGGTGCTTAATTTTACCTCCCATTTTTTTTATCCACAGCGGCTGTTTGCTGCATCCTAATGAGTCAAAACAGTAAAATAGCAGGGTTTTTACTCTGCCCTTCTTCTAGAATATGCCAGCTGCAGATTAAAGAAAACCAGATAAAACTCTCTGCTCTCATCTGACTGCCATGTTTGGATTGTAGACAAAGAGGTATGGCCACAAGCACACAGGTATGGCCTTAAAACCCAGCAGAAGCACATTATTATCTCAACCCTGCATGAACCCTGTCTCTGCAGTACTGTCGATCGACCGACAGGGGGCTATCAACAGGACGAGGATGGGCGTGGCATTTACATCACTGACAATTTGCATATTCTCCTACAGATGGCAACAATGAAGCCATGAAATCCCAGTACCACAAACGAAACGAGCAGGGCTGGCTTCTCGCATGGAAATGAACATGAATGAGTCTCGTCGACGAGGTGATGTGAAAACTGACGCTGCCTGAATCAACTGCACCAAAGAGGCATGCAAAGAGAGAACAAAACCCAGAAGCAAATGTAGGGGGAGAAAAAAAAAAACGTGGATATGTCTCTTGTACCCTGCAATTCATGATTACAAGATTAAACAGTAACACAAGCACGTCGACCCACAGCACTGAAACGCA
Organism: Lipophrys pholis; assembly: GCF_963383615.2. Lineage (NCBI taxonomy): Eukaryota > Metazoa > Chordata > Actinopteri > Blenniiformes > Blenniidae > Lipophrys > Lipophrys pholis. Next base: position 13,652,573 of record NC_137642.1, on the reverse strand, counting down.
CAGATGAGCGTATTAAGAATTGCATAAGATTGTTACTCGACCTTTCATCCCCTGCAAGCTCAGAGTCTGTCATGTTTTTGTCAAGAACAGGGGCTGGGGGACTGGAAACCAGGCTCACAGAAGCCATTGGAAAACGGATCTGCCTCCCGTCTCTCCGGTACCAGAGTGAGTTCACTTGGTGACTCGAAGAGACGTTGGTTTGTGAGAAATGCTGGAAGATGTCAGACTGGAAAAAACTCACGGTGTTACATGTCTCGACAGAGACAGTAAACAGACACTCTCCTCTTTCATATCAATGACGTTTTAACTCTGTGAGCGCAGCTTGATACCCCGCTTTGCTAATGTCCCGTCGGTTGACAGCTGCCATGGTGAGATAGAGGAGACGGAGGGTGAAACAGACAGAAATGTAACCATGTTCGTTGATTTCAGCATCTTCATGGGCTTTCTCAACAGGGACATCTCAAAATGGCTTCTGCAGCACATTCCCCGACAACGTACCCTGCGTTTATTTATAGTCCCGTCGGATCAGTCTAACCTGGCACTGCACGCGCTCTCCAGGCATTGGTCAAACATCGGACGGTTACACATAGTGACGTCTCCCATTGGACGACCACGATGTCACTCAACCTCAACATCTGTAACAATGCAGTGCATGGCACATTCAATTCGGTTCTTTGCATACGTAATAATTTTGCGCATCACGCTGTTCGGAAGAATTCTGTGTGTCGTTTTTCAAAAATCCAACGAAAGAAACGAAACCTTTGTTTTCGCCGCGTTCATCCGCAGAAACATGTTTTTTTTTTTTCTTCCGCCAACTCACGTAATTTGCGTGCTTCACACGCTCGTGCAGGCATGTCATTGGCCAGTAGGGGGCGCCGCTGCTTTATAAATCAAGCACCCAAAACCTCAGTCTGCAACATAAACTCAATTCAGAGACACTGGAACCTGCAGTCACGAGAAAACTCATTACAGAACTAAATCAAACTTCTGTGAAGTGCAATGCGTCCGCTTAAAAAGTTTCAGGGCAAATAAACTGGTTTGATACTCTGAATTAGAATTGTATTGATTGGGTTTAACTACTATTTATCACAGTCGTTTGACTGTGTCTATAAATGTTTTATTGATAACTATATATTCTTTGCGGTGTAATCAACCTGGTATTTTTATTTTGTTTGTTCAAACGTGTTGCTATACACGTTTATACGAATTAACTATATTCCAGTAATATACTTTACCCATTTACAAGTTGCTTTTCACACCAATGATTCGTTGAAACTGTAACTGATCAAAACCTAAAACCCACTGGACTTGCATGTCAAAACAAACAAGAAGAGAAGCTGGGCCTCAGCTGGCACGCCAGGTGGAGAGTTCTTTGTCAGTTTTTTTAAACACCAACATAATCACACTTTGTTTATCATTACACCGCACTGATTTTGCGTATGATTCTCCAGATATGTTAAAATAAATATTTGGTAAATGTGCTCCTGTTTAAATCTTCCAAAATATCTATTGTGGCAGTCATCTTCTGAGTTTTAATTGTGTTACCGAATAAGTGGAGAAACTGGCAATAAATCCATTTTGGTCTTTGTTGCAAATATATCAATTGTCAGCCAGTGGTTGACTGAAAATCTGTCCTTGAGTTCAACTGCTGTTAAATTGCTTCAATCATTCTTAAATACAAGTAAAACGATTGTTAATTCATAACTACTTTTCTCTAAACCCAATTAGTCAGTTACGGTTTAATGATTCAATATTTTGAAGCTAAATTCACATGGATAATATTGAGGGGGATAATGAGGCCGAAGATGAGCGTATAGATAGATAGATAGATAGATAGATAGATAGATAGATAGATAGATAGATAGATAGATAGATAGATAGATAGATAGATAGATAGATAGATGGAGAGAGAGAGAGAGAGATGGATAGATGGATAGATGGATAGGTTAAGAATAAAGGCTAAAAAGTGTAGACCACACAGTTGGAAAACTAATTATCTCACTAAGGAGTTTAGCAAATATAAGACGATTGGGAAAATAATCAAATAAGTACAAAAATACAACTTAATAACAATAACGCCAGTGTTTGTAATTCCTTGCTTCCTTTCACACTCAAGACTAATCCAACAATGACTTTAATTAACTAGTTTAGACAGCATTCAATAGACCTGTGGGAATCTGAAAATTACACAAAGATGACAAAATCAAGTCAAGCGAGTACACGGCAGCTTACTTCCGCTTTCGCTTTGCACCTCCGGCTTAACTCTACATTCTGAAGTATTTCGCTTCCAAAATGTCTCTACCGTTGCTTCGTTCAATTAAAACATTTTATCAGCTGTGTCTCAGTGATGCCACGTTTCCACTGACGACATTTACGGGATCCATGAGCCGCAGTTAGTGAAACACAAAGACACGCAGTGATTTATTTACTTCCCATTGTGTCTTCGATGTCGGAGCGGAGGAGCGGGGCTGTTGTGATTTGTTGTAACGGGACTGAAAGCTGTTTGGAAACAACGCGAGATTTCGCTGAGCCCCTGCCGTAGAGAACCGAGCGGAATCTTTTATTTACGTTTTGTGTTGGACGCACTGGTTTCGGTTATCAGTGAGCGGATTACCGCGGCGGGCCATTTGTTGAACACTGACTGCTAATGTCGGCTGCGGGTTGTTGTTCGTGTGAAGCCAGGAGGGTGAGTGTGATGTGTGTCATCTGGAGTTTGTGCATGTGTGTGTTTGGTGGTGTGTGTGTGTGTGTTTGTGTGTGTTTGTGTGTCCCTCCACCACTGTTTTCTCTGGAGCGGTGTGTTTTCTTCAGCATCTGGGCGACCACCAGCACTGCGACAACTGCCCTTAATCTGACTAGATCTTTGCTAGATTAACAACCAAGCCATTGGTTAGAATTATGGCTGGGTAAGGCAGTGCTTCAATAAAATGTTAACGCATTAATTAATTAGGACTTATAATTACTTTATGGCGCGTGAACGCAGTTGTTCATTGACTATGAGGACATAAAACATGCAGACATTAAAACGCTCCTTGAAATCTACATCGGGCACCTGTAGCAGGTTTCTCATCCTTTCCTCATCATCAAGTCACTGTTCAGAGCATAAACCTGACAGGAGCTTAACACTGGGAGCTGAACATCCATCCATCCATCCAGCCATCCATCCATCCATTCATGCATCATCCAATCACACCTCATGCATCATCCAGCCATCCATCCAACCAGTGATCTTGCTTTGAGATGAAAGAGCGAACCAGTACACCACAGCACAAACCAAATATTGTTGTCTGTGGAAACAGACAAACACTTCAAGCAACCATATTCAACATGCCCTGTCAATTGTAAATAACAGTGGTTTTACTTGATATGTTTTAATCTTTTATATTTCACGTTGATCATTTTCAGAAACACATGAACTGTCACCGTGTGAATTAAACACATTATTGGTTTTAAATGTTAGTACACTTATGTTTCTATTTCAAAACCTTAGGAATGACGATGCACAATGCACATTTTCCATTCACTGTCGAATTTTGCGTTTAACAATAAGATTAATCAGATTAACAGTTTTCATTGTTGCCCTGTGCTGTCAAGTATAAACAGAAACCCACGTTACAGGTTGTAGTATTATGACCAGCCAACCTGAGCTAAGAACTGTAACAATTAACTAGACACAAGGAGGTCAATATCTTTCCTTCCCTGGATGAGCAACAGCAGGAAAGTGGCCTTTAAGGATTACCGTGGCTAACAAACTGCCTGCTGTTATAATAGTTGTTGGATTACAGCTGAATGGTTGAGTCTTGTCACTTGACCTTCTTTTCCCCGGTTGACCCATAACAGGCTTTCTGATCAACGTGACTCTTTGCTGAAGAAACTCTCCTCTAGGCTTGACAGTGTTTTGGTGTCAAAACGTCTTCCTGCTCAATTCAGATCAAATATATAAACGAAGTAATGATTATCAAAACACATTTTTGAGTGGTTGTAGTAAGGACTTCTGTAAGAAATACTTTTATTATATCTACATAGAAAATGTGTCTTTCTGAATCACGACAGACTGTTTTATTATTTAATGTTGTCTTCAGATGAAGCCAAGCTATACATACATCATAGCAACTGCTTCTATATTGAATTAGATACAGAAAGGCTGAAGTTGTTGCTAATATTTCTTTAGTTTTTCTTCCCTACATTTTGTTTACATAGCTATAAACAACTGATTATGTTCCACGCATAGTCACTAGATTTCATACTGCTCCATAGTCACACTAAGTTATTTTGTCCATCTCTTATTTCTCAGATGAAAGGAGGGAAGTCCATGATACCACGGGTCCTCCAGCTCTGTTCGTAGTCTTTCGCCGTTGTCAAGGGAAAATCCGGTCGCATCTCCGCTTTCCACCCAATTATTATCCAATCCATCCCCGGATGACGCAATGGAAGAACAACCATTATGAATAGATACACGACCATCAAGCAGCTCGGGGATGGCACCTACGGCTCGGTCTTCCTCTGCCGCAGTCTGGAGACCGGCGAGCTGGTCGCCATAAAGAAGTGAGTATCCAGAAATGATGTGTTTTGTCAGAACCATCGGCAGTAGACGGTTTTCCAGCTTACGACGGATGTTATGGACCACATTATGTATCGCATACGCAAGGGGGAAAAAAACTGTTAAAATATTTCAGAATTACAGGGCAGTGATTTCAATCAGTAGGTGCTAAAATCATTAATTTATTTTAAACAGAATAATCAATGAACACGTTGTCTTTCAGAATGAAAAAGAAGTTTTATTCGTGGGAAGAATGCATGAACCTCCGAGAAGTCAAGGTGAGTTAACGCTTCAGAAAGTTTCACACAGTGGAAGAATATTTGCTCTAACAAGGAACGGTCTGCATTTATTGATGCGTTTGCAGTACCTGGGTGAAAGTACTCACACAGTAGCTATTTGTGTATTTGCTTCCCAAGTGCAAATTAAACCCTCTTGACACGACACTGAATCAAAGAAATAGGCCAAAAAATATATATATATTTCAGGAATGATTGGATCTGACATGTTTATATTAGGCCTTTAGCAAAAATAAAACAAGTGCGTTCATGCAGTATTTGGTGGTAAAGACTATAGTCTTTCCATTAGCTGTGTTGAGGTTTTTCATTTCGTTTAACGTGAAATTTGTTTCCTCCTCACTCCAGTGGAGGCTCGTCTTCGATTTCCTGCTGCTGCACATTCTTGTCTTTCCTTTTTCCACGAACTGGGAACATTCAACAAATGTTTCTGATGATTTCATAATTATTATGGTACACAGTTTAATAAAAAAAGTTCTTAATATCAATTACTATTATTGTTAATATTTTCCACTACAAACCAGAACAGATTTGTAGTGAACAAGCCACCTCCTTTCACAGAGTCCTGAATTAACATGAATTCGGAAAAAAATCGATTTCTTATTTAAGATTGATTTGAGAGTATTTGTGCATCACATGAATGTTTTTAATCATTTTCATCCAACACGTCACTTTCCAGTGACTGAATTACATATTACACCTGTAGGAGATGTCCCGCCTGTTTTGATTTGCTCTCGGTTCATGTCAGACTTCATTGCTGAAATAGTTTAATTTGTGGGTAATGCAGTACTGCTGTACAATAATACATTTTTCTTTTGTTTCTTTTTTTTTTTTTTTTTTTTTCCCCCCCACACCACTTCAGTATGATACTGTGTAAATGTTCCTCAGCTCTAAGAGCAGAAGGTGATTGCAGTGTGCTGCTGGTTCTGAGCTCTGGCTCCCTCCCCTGGCCTTTTACGCACACGCCCCTTTTTCTAGAGCTTGACCTCATGGCAGCAGTGAAACATGCCGGCTCATTAGAGTCCTGCGAAGTAGATCAGAGTGACAGCATGCCACCGTGAGCATTTCAAAGACTCATTACAGCTTTTCCCCCTTCTACTAAAATGTGGCATGTTTTTAAACGTATATCCCAGTGCATGGGGAAACCATAGTTATCCACCCTGCTTTATATCTATTCTTTACGTGTTTTCCTCGTAAATAAGATGCATAAATCCCACCTTGGCAGCATTTAAACCCCCCCGCTCCCCCTCTCCCCACCCCCAAACCACGTTATGTTCTTACGCTACCCAGGTTTTTAACGGCGAGGTTGCTTTTGGTTGATAGACGTAGGAATAGCTTCTGAATGTGCTGCAGTGACCTGTGTGTATTGTCCAGCATGAATAGTTTTAATCTTTATTTCCAACACTATGTCGTATCTATGCGTTTTATGTTTTATTACATAATATCTCCTTTTTTTTTTTCTTTTCTTTTTTTTGCTTTCAGACCTTAAGGAAACTCAACCACGCTAACGTGATCAAACTGAAGGAGGTCATCCGAGAAAAGGATCACTTGTACTTTATATTTGAGTACATGAAGGAAAACCTGTATCAGCTCATGAAAGACAGGTGAGTGTGGGGGTTGTTTTTTTTTTCTCTCCATAATTCCTTGTTTTATCTTGTGATGAAAGCTGATGTGAAAGTGATTTTCTTATTTCCGGCTGCAGGACCCAATTGTTCCCCGAATCGGCTGTAAGAAATATCATGTTTCAGATACTGCAGGGGCTCGCCTTCATTCATAAACATGGTACGTCCGTTTGTAACGCCCACTGTGAAATAGATCTCTCATTCTCCTTCTTCTTTTTTCTCTGTAGTTAATTATTGCTTCTCCTTTAGTTTTCATTCAGTCATTCATTAACTATGCATGTCAAAATATTCAGCCTGAAATAAAACACAATAGTTGAATTTTTATGCTTGACATTTATTTATTTGTTTTTATAAATCCAAACTAAAATCCAATTGTATCTTCATACTCTTATACTGTATATCTAATGTATCTGTAATAGGTCATCCTCATCAGACTGTGTGTGTCTCTGTTAGGGATTTTTCACAGAGACCTGAAACCGGAGAATCTACTGTGCATGGGCCCAGAGCTGGTGAAAATAGCTGACTTTGGGCTCGCGCGCGAGATTCGATCCAGACCACCGTACACAGACTACGTCTCAACTAGATGGTAAGTTTCTTCACAATACGTCTGTATAAATGAAAGAGCTTTTCACATCTAAAGACTCTACTTTTTGGACCAGGTATCGCGCTCCAGAGGTGCTCCTCAGATCCACGTTGTACAACTCACCGATAGACCAGTGGGCCGTCGGCTGCATCATGGCTGAGCTTTACACCTTCAGGCCTCTTTTCCCGGGCTCCAGTGAAGTTGACACCATATTCAAGATTTGCCAAGTCTTGGGTACGCCAAAGAAGGTAACAAGTTCTTGATTTCACGGGGAGATGGTTGGTTCAAGGCAAGTTTTCAGAAAGGTTAAGCCTATGAAGTCTAAGATAGTGGTGCAGATCAGAGGGAAGAGTTGTAGATTTGATCACAACACATTTTCAATATGGGAGATTTTCTCTCAGTTTCTGTTGACAAGTAACAATATGTGACAGAAACGGTCACATCTGATATGGAGAAAGAATTATCAGCTCCATCTCACAGCCGTGTGAGATTGCTGGTTATGATGTGTTGGAAAGATGCTCGCCTGTGACAAGTAGTCGAATTGAAAAGCAGCCACAGACTTACTGTAACACACACACACACACACACACACACACACACACACACACACACACACACACACACACACACACACACACACACACACACACACACACACACACACACACACACACACACACACACACACACACACACACAGCAGATTTCCAAAAAGCCCTTTATTTGTTCTTCTTAGTGCCACCCTGTTGCACAGGACGTGTTTTAGCTCTTTGTACTACACAAATCCTAACGCCAGCCAGAAAACAAAATGCCTGTCTCTAGATTAGCTGTGCCGCAGTTTAAATGAGACGAAGAACTTATGGATGCTTATGATTCCAATGATGTAGAGGCCTGTCCGGCAAAACAGGCTAAAACTTTTAACTCCATCCATCCATCCAGGCAGCCCACTCGTCACCTATAATCAGATAATTATTCCCTTATAATCTTTTAAAATTCACATTGTCAAGAAATTGGTTCTCTTTCCCTTTAAAGAAAAAGTTTCTGATGACACCAGGAAAGCAGAAGTGTTGAAGCAGCATTGCCGCTCAGAGAGCAGTTACACCAAATATAGTTTCCTGTGTCAAATCTCATGTTAACATTTCTTTCTATGGTGAATTGTGTGTTTTTCCAGAACGATTGGTCAGATGGATACCAGCTGGCGTATGCTATGAATTTCCGTTGGCCCCAGTGTGTTCCCAATAATCTGAAGACACTGATTCCAAATGCAAGTCCCGAAGCCATCCATCTGATGACAGACCTGCTTCAGTGGGATCCCACAAAAAGACCACTTGCAGCCGAGGTAGCCGTCGACACGCTGCCCTCCACACACCTCACGGCTCGGCTCACAGACCCAAAGCTGACCGTATGAATCTGTGCTCGTCCTCAGGTTCTCAGGTACGCGTACTTCCATGTAGGACAAGCTCTGGGCACCCCTCAACAGATCCTGGAGCAGGGCAGACCTCAGCTGGGCCTCGCACCGCTGCAGGCTCCTCTACAGTCACAACAGACACGACAGCTGCAGCCTCTGCTGCTCAGACCCGTGCCGCCCTCCCAGCCTCCTCCTCCCAACCAGCACTGCTCTGCCTCCAGGCCTCTCCAGCAGACCCAGCCGTCCTCCGTGTCGGCGACCGCCCAGGCGGCTGCGTACCAACGGCACACGGAGCTGGTGAGAGAGCAGCAGCAGCCGAAGCACATCCTGAAGCAGGAGCAGCCCAGAGGAATGCCGCAGAGCCACCTCCCTTACATCGTCGACAACAGTCTTCAGAGCAAGGTGAGGCTCGGGGTGAGGCCAGGAAGCAGTACAGGTTTAGGGATGGACACTGTATTGCCAAAAGCAACTTGCTTACAAGTTTTAGAACAAATAAACCTCCGGCAGATCCAGCCTGAGGTTTGGTTAGAAGATGGTCTAATGATAATGATAAGCCACAAACAACATGAGCCCCAGACAGTGAGCTAATGCACACGCCGCAGACCTGAGGTGAGCAGGAAGCACAGAGCGTGAATCTTGATCTCCACAGCCAGAGATCCTGCATGAAGGTACAGAGAGAGGAAAAGACAGTATACCCATGTAACATCAAGAAGAAGAATCTCTCATGTACTATGTTTTTTTTGTTTTGTTTTGTCTTGCAGCAAACAAGTCAGCTGAAACCTCAAGGAGGAGGTCGGCGACGCTGGGGCCACGGCACAGGACACCTCAAAGGAGAAGACTGGGACGACTACGAAGACACTGATCTGCCCTCCATAAGTATTCTTGGAAAAAGTAACTTTGCTTCAGACAAGTCAAGGCAGATGGAGGACACGTTTAGCAGGTGGGGCTGCGATCTGTCTGCATCATTCATACTGTACAAACCTTTTATTCAGAAAAACAATAATTTGTTGTCACACACACACACACACACACACACACACACACGCAAAGCACTGATGGCTGTACAACAGCGTTAATCTACACTAAACCAAGTGTAACATTTAACGCACGTCAACATGAGCACATCACCGATGTCCTCTACACACTACACTGGTTTTCCAGTGCATTTTAAAATTTGAACTTTAAATTTTAAATTAAATCCCATTTCATCGTCATTTGACGATGTTTCATACCGGCTATTTACACTATTCATCTAGTTCACTGATTTATTGGGACGCTTCTGTTTTGTTGCGGTTTCTTTACTCCTGGCCAGGTGTATCTGCTCACACACTGAAATAATCCAAATGCATGGCTAAACTCACCTAAACACACGTTTGACTTTTTCTCCATCGCGCTTTATGTGATGCTCGAGGAGTTCTTCAAATTCTGTTTTATTAGTTTGAAAGA
>NC_137642.1:12857681-13005181 GCF_963383615.2 Lipophrys pholis | reverse complement strand
ATTAAGACTTGGCAAAGCTCGGGAGAGATCATTAATGCAGCATTGAAACGGTCACATAGCTTTAAAATTGTATTAATACATCGTGTAATACCCAGCATTTGTGTGATTGGTATCAGAGATATATAATTCAGGCATACTATTAATGATATGATTTATATTCAGTTCATTCTCGAACACTCGAGGGAAATGTTCAAATGTTGCCTGTTAACAGGAATCCAACCATAAAGACAGTATCTTCACCTACTTGTAATTTTAGTACAAGAAAATCTTGTCAAACAGAAATAACTGAATGATTGCAATCCTGAGATGTGCCATTATTGTTGGGAGCTTCACTGGAATCAAGTACTGTGTCATACCTCTGTGGAGCGGCCTGTGATTAGTCACTTGATAACATCACTGCCACCTATCTATGTAGTTCAGCCTTAAAGAAGTTGTTAAATTTTTAGACCATTTTCACATTTATACACAGACCTTGAACTTGCAAGTTTCGGTGAGACACTTTTCAGGACGCATTATTTTGTTGTTGGTATGTTAGCACAAGAGGAGAGGCTTTAGAATATGTTGTATTAAAGGGATTCACTTTCAATGCCTAATGTCTGAACTGAATTAAAGCCTATCTGTCAACAACAACCGGCTACGTTGTGCCTGAGGATTTGGATAAATCTGTTTGGATTCAGATCAGTGAACTTTGTCATTGCGAAAGTCCACAGCAACTACGTTTCATGTGTTGTCCTTTTCACTCCCTCATTTATCTTGAAACACATGCTGCTTCACTTCCTCTTGTCGAGCCCCAGTCGCATCCTCTGGGTGAAGGCTGTGTTCGTCATGTCTGCTGCCTTGTTGCTATCACTACCAGTCAGGTGTCACGACAGATTCCCTGACAGGTTTGTGCTTCTACTGTGGAGTTGGGGGAAAAAAAAGAAGAAAAAAAAAAGCAGCAAAAGGAATCTTGTTTTCATGAATATCGCTCTTCTTTCTGGGTGAAACAGTTGTACAAATACATAATATATGTATATGCTTTCAGAAGATGTTTCCAAGGCATGTTAACATGTGGTTAGTGCAAAATGACCTCGCTGTGACTAACATGGTGAGTTCCCCTACCGTCTAATAGTTGTCTGACTGCATCAGCATTTTGCGCAATAAAATCAGTCATTGGAAACTGTTAGTACCTTGGATATCTTCATTAAAGATACATATGCTGTATAAAATGAAGATTACAAAGTGACATTGGAACCCGGGGATCTATGAATACCAGAGGGTGTATCAGATATTTTGTAGTACAAGACCAGTTCTTGAATATATGGTCTTTGTTGTTATCTCAGTCTGCCAGCCCTGCCTGCCATGTGAATGTGTTGAACATGACTCACTGACTGTCGCTGAAAACTGAAGACTTAGGACAGGCAGAAAGACAAGCACAGTAATGCATGTAATAACCCAAATGTCATCCGGTAACGTCACACATGGCCTGTCTTATTGGCTTTAAATATCTATGCAGATATCTCTTTATGTTTCATGAATGAACGTTATTCAGACGTGTCAGTCTTGTATATAAACACAACTCCTTTCTCCATTCACATTATTATTTGATCAGAAAACGGGAATATAGCAACAGCGCGATGAGAAAACTATTGATTGTTGATTGTCATTTAAAAAAAATATTGCATGAGCTGTAAATACTCTGTACTGTATACTATTGTCCATCTATCTCTTTAAACAAGCTTTATTTACCTCAGGGTTCCAGGTGCTGGGGCTGATTTCAACTGACTGTCGGCAAAGTCACATGCGTTGAAATGTATTGATCTTGTCAAATTTAAAACGGCATTAATCAGGTTCAAAACGACAAATAAATCACTCGTGATAACGTATGCAAACTAATTTCATGACAGGAAAAGGCTGAAATTTTGACTTTAAAAAACAGCGTGCACATACATAAAAACAACCAAGTTCCAACGTAATCCTTTTTTTTTTTTTTTTTTTGTTAAGTTGTTTTCAACATGAGCCAGCAGAGGGAGATGATGGTCCTTCAAGTGTCTCTTCCATCGGCACTGAACTGACAAAAGAACTGACAACTGCATCATTGCATTCAACAAGTGATCCTAACGCTTTGGCCTCTTTGATGGATTAAAAGTATTGTTTTATTCCTTTTCCATTTCACTTATGGTTTGAGTCGACAGGTTTTTTCACCTGAAAAGGTGATCTATATCAGATTTCAAAGCAGTACTTGCTGTACAGCGTCAGGGTAACAATATCAGATTACTTCTTGTAAGCTTTAGAGAAAATAATATTGGTATCACATTAAATTCCAGGTCCAATCACTTATGTCAATTGAATACCCAATGTACAGGCTACAATGATTATGTTTAGTATTGAAGTATTCTCCAGCATGAACACCAAACGCATACTGCTGAATACAGATATTTATATCTCTCGAGTTCAAAAATCACCTAAATACTTTACTTGCCTGCCATCTGAAGGGTCAGATGTGTTTACTATATTGATAAAGTGCATTGCTTCACTTCCCTCAGAAATACTGCTGCCTTGTGTAGGCTCCACTTCTGAGGTGGGAGCCTCAACAAATGAGCTTTAAATGCACTTTGAGACCGCAAAAGGTTATCTAGCTTTAAGATATATTGCTTGTAAACATTAGAGGGGTTATTGATTAAAAATGAGGCTGCAGATTGTCTGTCTCTGCAGTACAGGAGACAGACTCAGAACTTGGACATTTTAGTCATCAGCCAAGTTAGTTATTTTTATTAAGATTTTACTAAACTACGTTTTGAGCATTAGAATGTAAGGATGTGGTGTATGCCCCAGACTAAAAGAAACATAAAATGGCCTTTAGTTGAGGACAGTTAAGTTTCCAGTGGATATTGAACTCAGTTTGGCTAAAATAAATATATAACTTAATGAAAAGCACTTGATCATTTTAATAAGCTTCCGTTTCGGTTCTGCATCGAGTTCTTAAATTTGTTTTCATGTTTTGTCAGACAGTGTATTTGTCTGCTCCCTTTTCCCCAGCAAGTCATTGCAGCTTGAATTGTAATTAATCTTTGCCTCGGTATCCAGGCCATCCTGCTTCAACCAGGGGGGTGTTAAGTCAGACAATGACAAATTATATGGTGATCATTCAAACAAGCTCTTACACAGGTAAAGTTATGCCCGTAAGCATAAGCATCCCTCAATTACTATTGCTCTCGGTTTGATTACTCTCTTATTAGCAACAGACAAAGCTAAATGTGACGCATGTTGTCTGTATATGTGTATCACACTGTATTGTTAAAGTATGTGCCAAAAAGTCACATTTCTAGTAAACAAAAAAATCAAATGGCAACAACTTTCAGTTCCGACTTAAATCATAGTGGATGGTACAAGTAGAAAAAGTTTGGAAAATTTGTACTCAAGTACAGCTACTGCTACATTGCTTGATTTGTGCCCAATTACAAGTAAAAGAACGGTTGTTAAAAAGCATTCAAGTGAAAGTAGAATGTCAATTTTCTTTCAGAAAATATTAAAAGTGTTATTTATTTTTAACAGAATTAGATTGCATTGTTAATAGGGGGTACTGAAGTCATTTCACCTGCACAAAATCTATTTTCACGACACATTTCCCTGTCAAACAATTGATATCGTCCAGGGGAGTTTTGTTTTGTGAAAGAAACATGTAAATTCTGCAGGAATTTTCTCTGTTAAAAAAATGACTAGTTTCAAAAAAGCTGACCAAAATGGTGAAATATTAATTCAAATTATGACAGGATGGAAGTAGTTCACATGGTGTAAAGTGCACTGTGGTTTGTATTATGTGGTGAATCATTTTAGGTTCAGGAGATTTAGAAATGTGTGCAGATTATAAATGGATTTCGCTTTCCAAAGCAGTCCCATGGCACTTTACACCATAAGTCAAATTCGCCCATTCACACACACACACACATTCACACACCAACAATAATGATAATTAATGATCATTTCTAGCTTTTGGCAGATTATTCTGATCATAATAAGAACAAGCCTACTGTGTTTTTGACTTCCAGCTACATGTGGCCAAGTGGTTTATGCCTTTGTAAATGTAGATAACATATTAAAAGTCCTCTGTGATCTGTTAGTTGGAAGTGAGGTGATACAATTGAAATTACAGTCCTTTAATCAAATTTCAGGTTTGCCGTGTGTTGTAAAGAGATATTTCATTAAATGTGAACTTCTTAATTATATATTAATATTTTATTGCTCTAGAACCAAATGTAAAATTGTAGTCATTTATATATTCTAATGTTATTATTTGCTGGGATCACATTGCGCAGTGTGTGGTCCCCAGAGTAAGATGAGTGACCTATATAATATTTAGAAAATAGAAAAAAACCAAAACAAAACGTAGTTATTTCCAACCCTGAGTATTAATGTGTTACACTATCCGCCTTTGGAATAAGATGAAATGTGCATTAAGGGGCTCAGCGGGGACCCGCCTGGCAGCACCCCGGGGGGCCCGTGCTTCCCTCGGGGGTCCCGCGGTAGACAAATTGGGGGCCCCAGTGAAGGGAGGCGAGGCGGGCCTGTTTTTGTCCCGGTGTGAGCGGCGGGATGGGCGGAGGAGCCCCGAGCAGCCCGGAGGAGGCGGGGCCTTTGTTTGTTCGTGTCTCGGCTGGCAGGAACAAAGGGTCCGGTAGTAGTGGAGCAGCAGCGGCAGCAGCGTCCTCAACACCGATGACATTTAAGACGACTCGCCGGGCGTCGCAGGTCGGGCCGAGCCGGGGGAACTAGCGGCCGCGTTACACTTTCCGTCGCCTGCCGCCTTGTTCCGGATCGCTCGGATTGAATTAATCGGCCGGAGCCTCCTTCCATCCTTCCATCCAGCCGCTCCGGATAGCACCGAGGCTAGCTGGCTAGGTTCCCCGAGTCGAGGTGCTGCTGAGCGACACCGCGCTCCGGTTCACGTTTCTCTGCAGGTAACTCCCAACTTCCAGCCGCGTTTCTGCTCCACACGAACCGCCGGAACGGGCCGTAAACAAGCCGCGCGGATTAAAAGTGCACGGTGTTGGGGGGGGGGGGGGGGTTGTGTTACTTTAGCAACTGGGTTAATAGCTTAGCAATGGCATCCGTCCTCTGGAAGCGGCTCATGAGTGCGGCCCTGCGGCTCACTTCACGCCACATCCCCCATGTTATTGAATAAGTATTTATATATATATATTTTTCCAATGCAGGCCACACAGTGATAATTAAACCTGCAGCGAGTGTGTTTCGGAGTCTGCACATCGCTGTGGATGCTTCTTTGGCTCTGTGCCATCCTGTGGATGCAGCTCCATTGTTTGCCGGGCGGACTAAACTGCAGCAAAGTCTCATTATGTAAAAGTTAACCTTTGGCACGGCGGTGCTGCATCAAGAAGAGCTCTGGTCTGATCTGACTCAGGATGCTGGGAGTCTGCAGTCATTCATCTGGGTATTTGACGTGTGGAGCTGCACTCCGGCTGCTTCCCCGATTTCTGCTGTCCGTCACCCAGACCTGCTCTCATAATCTGCTTATTGTCGGTACTTGGGTTAGATGTTGATACAGCGGGATCCTTTTTAAAAGGTGTGTGTGGGTGGTGTTCATTGGGAGTGAGAATAATCGGAGTCAGCATTTTTCTGCAGCTTTGTCTCAGAGTGGGGATGGATTGTGTATTGGTTGGTTGAGATGCCCTCCTCAGGTTTTCTTTATATGAGGAAAGTAGCTAACATGGATGTTGTATTTTGCATGTGGATCAGCATTATCGAATTGAACAAAGATTTATCATCCTGGGCTGAAAGCGATCTGAGGCTAATGGCTTGTGGTGTTTGAGGGGGTGGGTGTATAGGTCAGAGGTACTGCATAGAAGCCCATTGTTGGGAGCCCCAGAGCAGGGTACCCCCCCCCCCCCCCCCCCCTATTGGTAATAGGGAGGAGAAGATGACCTGCCATGACTCTCCTGGGTCCACAGAAGCGAGAAAGACCAGACTGAAAATAAATGGAGGTGGAGTTGTTCAAGGAAGACAAGCTCTTCATTGTCTTTGTGTTTGTCTAGACTTTTTGTTTGTGGAGTTGTTTGTCGCTCTAAGGCTCCAATCAGATCAGCAAAAGTGATGTGGAAATATTTTAAAATGCAAGGCTGTTGAGCTGTGCTGGTGTTGGCGGTCCATGTTTCTCCCCCTGCTGGTTTTAATTAGGTACAGTCTCTTTCATGTGCCAAGCCGACAGTGACAGACCGTTATGGAGAGTAATAGTGAGTCTAATTACCATTATGTTGCCTTCAGGTGCCTGTTGGGAACACTAAATCCACAAGCCGAGCGTGCACACGTCAAATAGTCAAGTCAGCAAATGTGGAGTATTTAGGAATTTCGAGTGTTGATTTATATTTAATGACTTTATAGTTGCATTTAACACTTCGAAAGAGAAGGGTGACTGGAGGGGAATTGTGACGGGCCATATCCCAGCGGCTGTGTTTCCCTCTTGCGTCCAGCATCCAGTTCTGTCTGCTTGTACGTAAAACACCTCGGCGCACCCTCAAATACACGAAGCTCCAGTTGCAGGTCGGACAAGATGTTTTCACGACACCACAAATTGTTTGAGAATGAACGCGCTCATCTGGACAGAAAAGGGTTAACAACAGCCTGGAGAGGGAGTAGGGGGATGGGTGGGAGAGGCAACTAGAAGGGGAGACAAGCGCACAGTGCAGAGGAGCATGGGTAGACGCACATCGGGCTTATCTGCATTGAAGAAGGTTTCTTGATATGGTACAAATGTGTCAAATGATAAAAAAAATAGTTTTCGGCGCCATATTTGCTTTCATTTCTCCCTTTTCAATGATTATTTTCTGTGATATGTGCAGGCTAATAAATATCACTTTTCTTTTTTTTCCCCCTCCCCTCCCGCATGATGATTTGTTGTGTTGTCCATTTAGCAGATTGAAGATGCATTAGATAATGAAGGCAGCAGGAAATTGTTTTGGCAGCAGGCTTTTTTTTTTTTTTTGAGAAAAATCAGCCAACATTAGATTACTTAGATGATGCTGTGATTTGAATGAGCTAAATCCCAAGTAATCTAAATCTCCCATAATTCTCTGCCTCCCCCTACCTCTCTTCCTTATTTTCCTCCTCTCGGCTTGTGTGCAGGCTGTTCGTCAAAGTCATTCAAGCTGTACTCTCCTAAGGAGCCCCCCAACGGCGGCAGCTTTCCCCCTTTCCACCCAGGCGCTATGCTGGACAGAGATGTGGGGTGAGTGATCTGTCGAGAAGAGGAAATTCTGTGAACTGGGACTTTTTTCTTTTTTTTTTGCATTAGATTGTTGGTAAAACATTTACCTTTTTTACCCCCTTACCTCATTATGTTTTATTATTGCCTTCAGTTGCATATTCTGCCAGGAAAAGCCTACATTTATTTTCATTTTTTTAACTGGAAATGATTTGTTTTAATCTTTTATAAATGTTCAGTTTTCGCTCAATTCTTTAAATTGCACAAGGTGGAGATAATTTTGATAAAGACTATTGTAAATAAGTCATAAAGGCTAACTACAGATAAGCAGATCGAGGGGAAAACCCTTTTATGGCATTAAAAGTAATATGCTGCCCAATAAAAGTGATTAAGTCAGATTTTAAAAGTTGCACTAAAATATAGCTTTACAACAGACATTCAAGTTGTTGTGCGCTGGATTTATGTTTTGACCCTGAGCGTGATGGACCAGGGTTCAAGTCAAAGGGTCAAAGAGGTTAAAGGGCGAGACTGACTATCACCATCTACACAGTATTGGTCGTTCAGGTTTTCTTTTTGGAAAATGCAAAGTGCTTCTACATTTTTCTTTACCTGTTATTAGTGTAAAGAGCAACAACTTGGGATCAGAAATGTAAAAAGACAAACGATTCTGATTTCAAACACTTCTCTTCAGTAAGAGCTCGGTGGAACTTATGTCTCCCTGTAAAGTTTGACTCACAAAAGTGTTTTTGTTCCTAGGCCTACACCCATGTACCCGCCATCATACATGGAGCCTGGAATGGGGTAAGAACACAAACAGTTAATGTGTATCTGGTCTCTTCGGGGTAAAAGTCATCCAGAAAGGTTTCTCTACGTTCCCTGATCTCTTGCTTGAGGCTGCTTACGTGGGTTGTGTTGTTTCTCCACTGCCTCTTGTTTTTCAGGAGACCCACACCGTATGGGAACCAGACAGACTACCGGATATACGAGCTGAACAAGAGACTACAGAACTGGACAGAGGTGAGAGTCTCGTCTTCATTCACGCGGCGTGTCTAACGGGTCAATAGTGAGAAGGCTGCCGCGTGAGAAGGCTGAACATTTCAAGTTGATTGGGATTTCAGCTCATGGTGCCGTTACAGCCTGCTGACTGTGAAACTACTTGCACCTCCCAGCACATTTTTAGATGTGCATGTAACTATGCTGGGGATTTTATAGGTAAATAAGCCAGAGAACTCGTAGACTTAACATAAATCCACACTCTAATAGGATTATCTGGTCAACCCCGCTGAAACGTAATTAAAGTGCCAACTGTTTTATGTGCCTAAACGTGCAACTGAATAGCTGTTATGGCCCACTTTTTATATGCGACCAGAAAAATGAGAGTGGAATGGTTTTCCATATTGTGAAATTACTGCAAGAATAACTTGGAGTGATTATTCTCTTGTCTTTTGAAGGACTGTGACAATCTCTGGTGGGATGCGTTCACCACAGAGTTTTTTGAAGACGACGCCATGCTTACCATCACTTTCTGCCTGGAAGACGGTCCCAAACGATATAGTAAGAAATCTTAACTCTTGTGTGTATTGATTGGTCTCTCTCCTCCTGGAAAAAGTCGTGCATGCGTAGCCTCGATATGTTTGGGATTCAGGTTTGATTTGCTTCATTTCCCCTGCAGCCATCGGCAGGACGTTGATTCCTCGATACTTCAGAAGTATCTTTGAGGGGGGTGCCACTGAATTGTTCTACGTTTTGAAGCATCCGAAGGAGTCCTTCCACAGTAACTTTGTCTCTCTTGACTGTGACCAATGCACCATGGTGACTCAGAACGGCAAACCGATGTTTACACAGGTAGAGCAAGCTCACCACAGAAAAGCATTACACAGTTTTCTTTTGTTGCGGTTGTTGTCTGACGCTTGGGTCTCCTCCCCGCGGATCAGGTTTGTGTTGAGGGCCGTTTGTACCTAGAGTTCATGTTCGACGACATGATGAGGATCAAGACGTGGCACTTCAGCATCAGACAACACAGAGAGGTCCTACCGAGGAGCATTTTGGCTATGCATGTGAGTTCTGCAGTGAACCAACCATACACCCTCATTGTTATTCATGTGGCAGACTTGTTGATCCCATGCTTTTGCTTATCTAATCTTGCAGGATCCCCAGATGCTCGACCAGCTGGCCAAAAATATCACCAGATGTGGGCTGTCTAACTCCACACTCAACTACCTCCGTGTAAGAATATTCTCTCACGATCCTGTTGGACATATCTGATTTTTATTTCACACTTTGTTGACCTCAGCCACTCATTGCTTTGGTCGCTCTCTTCAATTTTTCTGAAGCTATGTGTGATATTGGAGCCCATGCAAGAGTTGATGTCCAGGCATAAGACCTACAGCTTGAGCCCCAGAGACTGCCTGAAGACCTGCCTCTTCCAAAAGTGGCAAAGAATGGTAGCACCACCAGGTAACACCTTTCAAAAAGATTGTAGCTTTGACATTTCCTTTAAGCTCACGAGTCTGTGGAACATCCAGCTGCTGCTGCATGACAGTCTTATCTGAAGATGACCTAGAAATCGCAGATTTAAAAGAGATCCAAATACTTCCTTTTCCCTCCCTCTAGCTGAGCCAGCGAGACAAGCTCCAAACAAGCGGCGGAAAAGGAAGGTGTCCGGGGGAAGCACCGTGAGCACCGGTGGTGGCACTAATAACAACAGCAACAGCAAAAAGAAGAGTCCAGCTAACAGCTTTTCACTCTCCAGCCAGGTACCTGTAAGCATTACATCCACTTGACCTCTATCGGAACATCCCAGGCATGAATAACAGAGGGTGGAGGGGTTTAAAGGACAGGGCAGAAGGTTAGAAAGTGTTCAGTGGGTGTAGCAGGTCACAGCTTGGATCTTTAGTGTGTTAAGGTCCAGATGAAGGCAGGTCAGTGAGGGATGGGGAGGGAAGGTGGGGGAAGGCTTTATTTATAATTCAGTAGATGATGCAAGGATTTAGTTAGCAGACCCCCTCATGTAAACCAGTGATGGGCAGTCCCTGGTCCTCTGGGGCCACAGGTTATTGGGTTTATTAGAGGAGGTACAAGTGACCTCCGTCTCTGGAAAGTGCTAGAGGCTTTTTGTGGAAGGGGTCACCTTTGCTTTTATTTCCAGTGGGATAGGTTTTCTCTCTAAACCCGCTGTGTTTGGAGTTACCACTGAGCACACGTTTCACACGGCGCTGCTTCCGTTGCTTACCTGGTTGCTTGAATGAGAGAACGAGACCCGAGGTGGAATGAAAACCCTCCCGTGATGCAGCACTCGAGGATCAGGGATGCCCACTGCTGGCCAGTAGGGAGGGCCCCTCAGCCTTGGTTCTTGGAACAGGGGCTTGGTGTCAGGGCCGCATGGACGACTGAACAGCCGGGGCAGACGCCCCCACAACACATTGGGTTCAGAATAAGAGGAGAGTAAAACCTCAAGATTCCAATGCTTGGAGTCCATTTAGCTCCAAATTTAGCTTGTCTTTATTGAAGTGCATTTCCTAAAAAAACTATTGATTTGTCATATTGAACCCAGTTCGGCTGCACGCAGACCAAAGAGCATTAAAAACCCCTCCGTGCAGTTAGTCATTCCGCGCAACCTCCCCCCCCCATTATTATGGGGATAATATGTACCGGCCCTTGCTGTCCCCTTTAGGATGTGATGATGGTGGGAGAGCCCACTCTGATGGGAGGGGAGTTTGGTGACGAGGACGAGCGTCTGATCACGCGGCTGGAGAACACGCAGTTCGATGGGGTGAATGGCCTGGAAGATGAGGACAGTTTCAACAGCTCGCCTGCACTGGGGGCTCACTCCCCCTGGAACAACAAGGCTCCCTCCAGTCAGGAAAGCAAGAATGACAACTCCCAGTCGTCCCAGTAGAGCGCTGAGGTTCCAGCTAGCCTTTTTGTTTTTCCTTTAGCGCTTAAAACCTACCGGGATCCACCTGAGCCGACACACCGGCGAAAGGAGTCAGAGAGGGAGGCCCAGAGCACTCGTGTTCTGTTCATTTCATTTTGTTCCCTTGCGTTCTGATTAAAGCCGAGTGGTTAGGCGACGGCGTAACAGCTGACGGACTCGTAGCGCTCACTTGCAGCCACGCGAAGGGACGTTCCGAAGAACTCTCGCTCCCTCACACTGTCGCACATGATCAGTGGTGCTCAGCGTCGGCCCTTCAGTTAAAGTCAGGCCTCTTAGGAGGCGTGGGGCGGCGTTACATGTGTGTTTGCGCGCATCATCGCTCACCACAGCGACTGGGCCAAAGTCGGCGTGTCCTGTTGTCAGAGTGCTCGCGACGGCGACCCTGTCAGTGGGTTCTTGTTCCAACCTCGGGTCTCTCAGGTGTGCGTCTTGTTTGTCAACGCACCTCGTTTGTTTCTGTTGTGCTCAATGTCGCGGGGAAGAAATTCCCAGCTTTCCTTTTAACTTATTTTTTTCGCAGGCTGCAGAGAACTGTGTGTACTCTTAGTATCGAAAAAAATTCAACCTCCGGTTTTTAAAAACTCAATTATTTGTTTTTGTAGGACCTGGTTGGAACAAAAACCTGTACAGTGCCGGAGCTTGAGGACCGGAGTTGAGAACCACTACGCTAAATCTTAAACTCACACACACATGCAAACACACACACACACAAACACTTCACACAGACATGCACACACACACACACACACACCAGGCAAGTGCACACACCAACACACACTGTCACCCACACCCGTCGGCATAAGACAGTGAGGTACTGGAGAGAGGCGGTACGCAGCATGTCTGGACCAGAGCACCAGGCGCTACAGAAGTGTGTTTTTATTTTCTATGTTTTCGACTTCTTTTGATTTGTTTTTTATTTTTGTAAACAATTTCTAAAAAATAAACCGACAAGCAAGCAAACAAAAAAAAAAACACCCCAGAATATTCTTTGCACTGTTTTTTCCACTATTGACGGCAATCTATTTTTCTTATGAATTGACGGTGTATTTTGTTTATCTCCTATTGCTAATGTAAGAACTGTAAAACATCTGAAACCTGCAGTATATTAATGTGCGAGTATTGCTGTTAGATCATTCTTCTTGTGATGGTAAAAAAAACAACCTTTCATGTAAGTCTATGCTTGATATGTCATCCATGTGTGTCAGACGTCACACTGTCATTAGGGCCGATTGGCTTCAGTGCTAAAACCAGAGCGGGGGGAGAGAAAGTCCCCCCCCCCGCCCGCTAAGATTCACTCGAGCAATCTGGTTTGGATCCGTTTCCTTATCATCGCAACACAGTTTTGCTTTTGTCTTGAAGTCTCTTTATCTTGGGGGTCCTCTGTTCAGAGAATATAATTACAGAAAACTTCTCAAATTTGCTACTCGAAAAATATTTTAAAAACAAGTTTTGACAGGATTGTAAAATAAGAAGAAAAAGAAAAAAAAGACTTTTTGTATTAACTTAAGTTCCCAGAAATGTTTTTAAGTACACTTAAGAAAGCTGCAGACCAAGGAGCTACATGTAAAGATTCTTATACTGATTACACGGCGCTGTTTTTGTTTTATGATGAATCATTTTGTTGGCTTTACTCCTCATGTTTGTGTCTGTGCTTGTATATTTTTAGGTAGTAATTTCTGTAAAAGTTATTCTATGTATTCCTCCTTAGAACTATGAGAAACTCAATCTAATGTAAAGAGATTAAAAGCCTCTTAAAAGTTTTTTTTAACGTGATTTTAATGGTACAATCACTGATAAAAGAATTTTGCCCTCATTTTAACAAACTGTATTTATTTTTCTATGTACGGACATTATGTTTAGGCTGAACCCACCTGTAAAATACTCATCTATGGAGGAATTTGTGGGGCTGCTGTGTCAGTTCATGCTTATAGAGGCCATTCCATTACTTGTGTTGTTTTTCTTTTCCTCTCTCTCTCTCTTTGAGATACAACTCCCAGGTCATGCTGTTGGTTCAGTATTTTCTTTGATTGGGGAGATATTTATTAGCCATTTTCTGTTGTTTTGGGTTTCTGGTCAATTTAAGACTCATCAGAAGCTTGAAAACCAATAAATTCCCACATTTAGAGAAAACACTGACTCCTCAGGTGTCTTGTTTTTCTTCTACAAGCACTTTCAATGCTGAAACTTTGTCACATTGGTGGATTTCTCATATGTTAATTAAAAACAAATGGCGTTTTTAAGCTGACTAAAAAATGGCTTTCTAGATGCATTTCACACCAGTAAGTCCTCAGTTGATAAGTATTTCCTTTATAACGACACATGCTGGCCACTCCTGTAACAACTTATCCTGGGGGGGGGGGGGGAACCCATATTGGCTTACTTAAAGCTGTAAGTGTTGTGTTTGCTGTGGACACGCAGCAAAATGTAAGAGTAATTTGCAGACTCTCCCAGCAGGGGTCTCTCAAAACACTCAGACAATAAATCCTTCTTTGTGTTGCAGAGACGCTTGTTTATATCCACCTTCATTTTATTTCTCCCCAACTCCAGTAGTCTACTTCTATGGTGAAACGTTCGAGCAAGCAGGCACAGAACTGAATCTAGGGGGAAACTTAGTGACACACGGTGTCCTGTAAACATACACGAAAAGGAGAGTCTGTGTGAGACAAATGTGAAACTTCAGTGCAACCATAGTTTACTCTTGTAGCACCTCACCATAGGGGTGATTTTATATCTATATTTTTGCCAGGTTTCTGTCATTCATGTATGGTATCAATAAAGATGGATTTTCACTGAATACATGGTTGTTTTTTTTTGGGACGATAAGGACTGATTAACTATATTAGATGATCATTGGGTGTTTGTTTGAATGATTGCTCATGAAAAGACAAAGTAAGCTCAAAGGGAAAACTGAGGTAAAAACACCAAGCTGCTTACAAAATGGGCTCGTTTGTGTTATATAACATTATTTGTAGAGCACATTTTAGCCAAAGGGGTATTTGAACTGCTTTACTTCAACAAATATGAACAGAATAACAGGCCGATAAAGAAAACAAGACAGAAACACATTAGAAAACTAAAGAAATGAGAAGTAAATGTATGCAAAAAGCTTAAGTGCAACATAAAACGTGTGTTTGCTTCGCTGACAGGCGGTAAATCAATGTCTTCAGTTTGGTTGGAAATAATTCAAATGTTGAAACTGTCTGGTTTCTGTGAGTTTGTTATAAACACAAGATCCAAAACGTTGTCTCTCGTCAAGTCATATATAGTGTGTGTTTCTACTGAGGCGTTAACAGTCTACAGGTAAGTACATATTTGTGTCATTGTGTGCTTTTAAAATCTACTCAAAAAAAGACCCACATACAATTTTGATGATTTCCCTTTTTTAACCGAATACGATATGTAACAAAAAATATATATTAGAGGTTTGCAACCTTTACAGTTGATTGCTGTTTATTTTCCCACTTTCCACCCTATCTAAATTATCAGACGCTGTTCCACATCTTAAGGGTTCTCGAGCAGAGCTTGGCGACGCCATATTGGAATGCAAGAGATTATTATCTTGATTATTTTACTTTCTTCGACTGCGCGAACTGCTGCATTTTCTAAACGTGCTCAAACCTTCGTGAAAATGTGCACATATGTCAGAAGTGGCGAAACATTTAAAATTTTATGGTCATTGTGCAATTGTCTAGCAAAATGGCTCCATAGTGCGCCCTCCATTGTTTTCGCATTTGTAACGTCTACTACGAGAGACACACGTTTCACCTATGTCCAAGAAATTTTGGTAGCCATATGCAGCAAGTCAATCCGCACGAAAATGTCACTGACGCCCAAACTCTAAAGTATACCCAGCAGGAGGTAGGCCATTTTGTATTGTTCATGAAACATATGAAACACAATCCTCCTAGGAGGTAAGTCCTAGAGACCTGAAATCTGGCCAGTATCTATAACAGGCGTCCTTGATGAAAACATCGTAAACTCTAACTATAATCTCAAAGGGCGTGGCCATGGAGCTCCACTGAATATCTGATGGTTCTCCATGAAACAGGAAGTGATGTGTAACTCTGCTCTACATGCCAAGAGGAAGTTTAAGTAATTATAGTTTCACATGTCATGGCCCCAAATGGCAGAAATTCACTCTGGTGCACGTTTTGTGCAACAGAGTGAGTTATTACTAGAATTGTCAAAATTGGATTAAAAACTGTAGGAGAAGTGAGCCTAAAAAAAAAAAAAAAAAACACTAAACACACAGAAGACTGGGAAGTAATTGTGCCCCCCCCCCCGACAGCATTCACACAATTCTGTGTAAATGTCTGTAAAGAGACTGAAAAGGAGGTGAGTAGTTTATTTTTCCAAACGGACTCGAGGCGGATCGTAATTTAGATAGATATGTGTGTGTGTGTGTGTGTGTGTGTTTGTGTGGCTTCTGCTTATTCTCATTCTTCTTTTGGGTTTAACGGCAGTTTGCTTCCGTAATGTTGCATTACCGCCATCTGCCGGTTCTACCGCTATACGTTAGTTCCCGCCGCTCTATAATATAGTATAAGAAAGTAAGAAAAAGAAAGAAAGAGCCTGCTGACGCGTGCGGCTTGATTTGCATATGACATCCCGAGACGTGGTTAATATCCTAAATTGATGACAGCACGTGTCTTTGATGTTAATATCTGAACAGTGTCTTTCATGAACCGTGTTTTTGTCACTTTTCACTTCAAGAGCAGCTGTGCGCACTGTGCGCACTATAAACAATAGATAAGCTTCTACTTCGACTACAATTTTGTTGCAACTCCTGACACAGAAGTGAGGAGGTTAGTATTTTTTACCCTTTGCTTTTCTCCAATTCTTTTCCAATGTAAACTGATGGGGATTTATTTCTAATTATTTCTTCAGCCTAGGCCTCTTTAAAACCTTCATCAATTTAAACAATTCAACTTTTTAAACTTTTGTTTTCTATAAACCTCTTTAAACACAAAACTGTTTGAACTTTCAAAAACTGAGTTGAATAGGAATACCCTTCAACTGACCTTAAAAGTCCTTAACTTTTGAACTACAGCCTGTAGTACAGGTTCACCAGACTTTCTGCTCCAGACGTCATTTAACTTAAAATGTTGCCACATCTGTCCACTATTGTTTCCTGTTTCATATATCAAACAGGTTTGATAGTTCAGGGCTAATGGAACTCAGAAGATGTCAGAATATCTAAGTGGGCCTTGGCTGTCTTGAGCCACTCCCATGGCTGAGCTAATGTGTCACAGCTCCATGGCAATACACCTTTACACGACTGACGTATCAAAGCTGCAAAGTCATCACAGGCTCTATAATGTCAGTACTTTTTACAGTCTGACATCTTTTAAAATTGTGGACAGTGTTAGTTCAGGGTTAATGTATTAATCCTCCTTTTGTCAACAACAAAAACTAAAACGAACAAACAAATAGCTGTGCAGGACAGGCAGAGGCAGCAGCAGCCTTGTGAACGAAACAAGGAAACAGCCCACTGAAACTTAAGTAATTGTCACAAATTTCCTTCTGGGATTACAGGAACATATTACTTTACGATTCACATTACAACATAGTTGAGTTGTGAAACCTGGTGATTTTTAGTGGAAAACCTTCACGAATAGCCAAATAACAACCCAAAACAATTTTAAACATCTAAAAACCTTAAAATGAATAACCAGTCCTCAACAATTATTATAATAACATCCCCTTTGTTTCCGTTTCCGTACCTGGCTCGTTGAACTGTTTCTGTGTTCATGCTCAGTTATACTCCGCCTCTTAATGACTCAAGGTTAAATGTGCAAGGGATGGATGATCATGCACTTGATGATACAAAACACGGAAAACACTCTTTTCAAACAGTCTAGTGAAATCATGCTTGCTTCGCTTCCTGAAAATGTCATCACTTTTGTTTTGGAGATTGTTAGTTGTTGCGTAACTCAAAATCACCTTGTAGACTGGAGACCACAAGACTCTGTTTCTTGTCAAACTGGGGTTGGAGGAGGTTATAGGTATGTATGATTTGGCTCCACTTCATCCCCGGGTGTCTGTTATTGATCAAAGAGTTCAACATTAAATTCAGTTTTTTTTTAGACCTGTGTGGCTGTATATCTTCATTTTTTTTTTTTTTTCAAAAGTTTTGATAATATGGAGAATAATGTGATTTCCCAGCTGTTCCCAATAATGTGCTATTCTTCTCAAATATTTTGGAGAATTTCCTGTCAAACCCAAGATGCCTTGTGCTCTCATAACTCCTCTCCCCTGGTGTATCCTTCTCAGCTATCTTGTCCCACATATCTAGGATGTGTTTTCTGGAATACAACATCATCAGTCCAAAGTCCCGATCTGAAACAACAATACAGTTTTCACTACAATTTTTTTTCCACGTTTATCACAAGCATATTAGGCATATTTATTTTTTGCCAAGTCACATTTTTGAATCCAGGAAGAAAACTTTGACGGGAACATGTTTACAGACTACTCTCACTCCCACATGTTCCTCCCGCCCTCTGGCTCCACTTCTCTCTAAGACCCTCCCTCTGATCGTCTCTCTCTCTCTCTCTCTCTCTCTCTCTCTCTCTCTCTCTCTCTCTCGCTCTCTCTCTCTCTCTCTCTCTCTCTCTTTCTCTCTCTCCCACTCCAGTATTGTGAAGGGACAACACCCACTGTATCTAAGAGAACCTTTCACGTTGCTTCTCCGATTACTGAGAGAGCCACACGCCCCTTACTGAACTCTACGACAGGACCAGAGGTCTGCGCCTGTCCTGTAATTCACTGTCCAACTGAGAAAAGGGTGAGCTGATTTAAACGACAACACCTAAAGACTTCTACCTTCCTATTTTTCCTTTAACGTCTCAGTTCTTTTCTGATCTGTCATCTTGTACCTTGCTCTCATCTGTCCATCTTCTAACTTTCCAAGCAGACAAACACTTTTTCCAAACGCACATGGGCACGTTTACGCACATGGATTTAAAGGTTTTCTAAGTTAATCTTTCTTACCTATTATACGTGGTTAATTATAGTCTCTGAAAAATACTAACTACATCTGCAAGTTTGTTTGTTGGGGCACGACAAGGAGTACACGTGTGTTCAGTTTAATTATGGTGTTGAGAGGGAATTTTCTGAACGAGTGCTGCTCCGTATACAGAGCATACATCGACAATATTATTTACAGCATTCACGGAGGGAGCTGACAGTTTCGGTCTGTCTTCATTAATGCTTCACTGGCCAGTATTCTGCCAGACAAGCATGGTTTAGGATAAACAGAGATGATGCAGGTATGTGAGGCAAGAGCAGTTCAACTGGGTGTTTACACTATGAACAAGGCTTTGTCAGATCATATTCATCCTTGATGTGTCATTCTCGGTTTTCCTACAACGTTTCCTGTAAGGTTTGACTCACAACATCTCTTTTATTTCTATTACAGAATGTATTAAGGTTAGTGTAGTATGGAATAGAAGTGTAAAGTTTTGTCTCACAATCTAAGCAGTGCTACATTTAGATTGCCCATTTATGAACTGCCGTCTATGCCTCTTTCCACCGCGACGCTGTTATGAACTTTGCTGTGGCTTCTCTCTTGCTTTCCCTCTATGACTCAGTCTGCGGGTCTCTATGTGACTTTACTTTATTCTGAAATTTCTGTGTCACATGAATGTGCCGTTGTATTTAGTATCTTTTCTTGTTATAGGACTCATCGAGAGGGGTCCTACGCCATCCGTTGATCCCTGCATAAACCTCCCGTCCCTTGTCGAGTCTCAGTCTGTCCACCCTTTTCACTTGTAAACATGAGGTGGTGTGTTAATACGAGAAGTCCGAAACAGGGCTTCGTCGGAGGATGCAGGAGTGCTGTAGAAGTGGTGGCTTTGCTGCTGCTTCTCCTCCTGCAGCTCAGTCAAGCCCAGTCCGTGCCTCCGCGGACCGCCTGCGCAAATGCAACCCCACAGAACCTCAGCCAGCCTCACTACCATGAGAATCTACCGAAGGACACCGGTGTGGGTTTTATGGCAGCCCCGGTCCAGTCCTTCCTCCACACAGTCCAGCCTAACCCTTTTCCTCAAGGTGAGTGTCATTGCCGTTTCAGTCATAAGATGATTTTGCCGTCATGTTAATGGGAAAATCACTTTGTCTGCTTATTCGTAGCACCTGTCTGCTGACTTCTTGCTTACATGCAAAGAGCAATCTAGGGCAATTTAAATGACATTAAAATTCTATGGTTTTAGTGCTCTATGATGTGCTGAATTTCCCTACGTGATCATAAGCTTGATCCCGTGCTCACCTGTAAATGAAGCATGACGCTCTCGCTCACTGTGTTAGCAGGAAACAACGAGATTGGTTTCTGAGTAGGTTAAGAGGAATTCTTGTATTCTGCCTGGTCAATCTTTAACCTTTAATTTGTTCAGCTTTTAGGTCAGTGTTTGCCGTGTCACACTTGAGTGGCACCTGCATTTCCTTTGCCTGTTCCTGTAATATGCTTTGTTCCTTTGTATTTTGATCACTACTTCCTCATTTCTGAAATAAACAGTGTGACATTGTGGGCTTCAACTAAAACAAAGTCATCGTAAACTGTTTTATGAGCTGCTTTAATGGAGAAAAAGAGCGAACGAAGACTTCCATGTCGCCCAATAGGTGTCACCGATTTGTTTGAACACAGCCTTTTATCTCTCTATGACAATACGATAAGGCAAACGGATCGATAGTTGTAAGCTTTATGTTCGACATTAGGGCCTGGAATTATGAGCAAGTCAATACGTTGAAGTAAAAGAAAGCAGAAATGTGAAGTAGTGAGGTGAAGTGTAAACTTACAGAGCCAATTGTGGCCGGGTGGCACCTGACGTGACGGATACCGGTGAAAACTGTGCACGTCTCATGGAAACAGCACCTGAACAAAATCTCGTCCCACTTTTCTGTATCTTTATTTTGGATGAATAACGCCCACATTAACAGGTTTTAGCAATGGCAGGCTTTGTATTGTGCTTCTTGAATGGAAAAGTCTAACATTTCGTTAAAGCCATCCAGGTGTCCTGGTAACCATGGGATAGAGGTGTCAGATTTCCAGCCCTACATTGTGAAAGATTAAAATGTTTGTACAGAGCATAGGGCACATTGTCTTCCCGCCAGGGCTGCAACAACTGCACAGCATAGTTAAAGCTTCTCCTGTAAATAATAAAACAACTGTTACTGATTTATCACTGAAACACAGAATTACACCCGTGACTCTTTTATGTCTTGTGTTTGTAGATTTGATCCTTCGGGTAATCCAGCGATATGATCGCTTGTGGTCAAATGAAGATATCATCAAAGACGTAAGTGAATGAAGATCACGTTCATGTCTTGTGAACTTTTATGTGCGGGAACGTGGGAACTTATTAAAAAAAAAAAAAAAAAACACAGTTACGCCCTCCTCAGAGCCCCTCGAGCTGGTAATCTGAGAATGTTTAACGATAAAGCATCCTTCTCTCTAAATACTGCAGTCCATTAAAGTGACCCTTTCATCCACCGGGATTATGGACTGTCACCATTGTAAAGTAAAACTACTGTTCAGCGATGTCTCTGCTTTTTTTAACGTTATAACAAGCCACAACGAGTATTCTGTTTTCTGCCCCCGAGGCCTTGAAATTGATATTTTTTGCCATTATACTTGTAATACGTGTCCTTTTCTTGTGTACTTTCTTATCAGGTCCTGATCTACGAAGTGGGTTTCTTGGTGTGCATAGCCATCGGCGTCTTGTACGTCGTTCTGATGCCCATAGTCGGCTTCTTCCTGGCCTGCTGTCGCTGCCACGACAAGTGTGGCGGGAAGATGTACCAGACGCAGACGTCCTCCACTCACTGTCGCCGGAGAGTTCTTTACTGGAGCATGCTCGTCACCACAGGCATCCTCCTGTGAGTTTCCATTGGTGCTTGTGTCTGTGTGTATTTGAGAAAAGACAGCTTGAATATGCATGCCTCGCTGCCCCGTGTGCGTCGCTCGCAGATCAATATTATGTTCATGACACAAGTTTAGATTTGCCTTTTTATGTGTGGTTTTATTTTCAGGGCTGGAAATATTTGCATGTTCAAGAGTAATGAAAATCTCAGAATGAGTGTGGATCAGAGTCCGGGGGAGATCCGCAACACCGTCGACAACATCAACACCTTCCTGGTCACGGTGCCTCAGGCAAGAGAAAAACCTCTGTTCATATAAGTTTGGAAATATTTGAAAAGTTAAAGTCAAGTGACCTCAATATGGCAGCATTTATCATTTGTTTCGTCATTTTCTCTTGACCTTGTTCTTGAAGTTCTTAAATAATGTCATTTTAAGCTCAAGATGAGTCACATTAGGCTGTGACAGGTTTTGTGTGAGGTGCAAACAGACCTCAACCGTCCACTCAGTCCACTGGTTATTGACCGTATTCTGCTCAAATTTAGATCAAGACACATGATAGCTTGAAAAGGTTATATGGAACGAGAGATCAATCTCCTGTTTGTTGTCCTGCGGTTATAAGCGTCGCCACGTATGATTACCTCATGCGATCAGTCATCCTAATGCCTGCTGTATTTCAGCCCGTATCTTATGTACACACTTTGAAATGTTTGTTTTTGCTCTGCCTCTCTCCAGCAAATTGACTTTGTGGTGAACGAGAGCCACAAAACAGTGGATGAGGTCACGGGAAACTTCAATGGTAAGAAAAAAGAAATGTACAACGCAAACGCAGAAGAAGATCGGTCGATGGTTTGACTTTTCAATGTGTCTGCATGTTTTAGATATCGGAAATCAGCTGGGAACGGAGATCCAAAAGCAGTTCAATGGAATCCTGAATCCAGCGCTGGACTCAGCTCGACTCCTCCACCAAGGTACAGTTTGCCTGCATGCTGGGTCTCGATGCAGCATGAACTTATGGATGCTTGTGCACATATTTTATGAGAAGATCACCAGACAAGTTCGCCTTTGAGTGCACTGTGCTGTTGCATAACATCTCAACCTGGCTTTAGAATTAGATTTCATGTTTGAAAAGTTTCAATATTGCCAAATATTTACAGAAAACCTTTTTTGCTCCCATTGGAGTGACAGGGCCTTGCTTGCATGATGTGTGAATTTGTGTGTGAATGTGATTAAAGATGTAAAGCACTTTGGGGCTGCTCACGCATGTTGAAAAGCGTGATATATGTGAAGTCCATTCACCGTTTACCATTTGTCCCAGTGAGCACCCTCCTTCTGCAAAGGAAGACTGGGCATGGCTACAGCAAACAGTGCTGGAGTTAAAAACAACGCAAAGCGTCTTATCTTGACGAATTAATGTTATCCAGTTATTTATGTAGGCCAAGTGTAGAAATGGGAAGGTCTAGAAAGCTTTCTTAAGGACATTCCTCAAATGGTGACATACAAATAGAAAGATAATTAAAATATTCCAACATATTCTCAAAGTGTTTTACACTTTTTAGTCACGTTCACCCATTCACACACCAATGGTGACAGCTCCCATGGAAAACTCAACCTGCACTGAGAGCAATTTGGTTTTCATTGTTGTTGTTAAGGATATATGAACAGTGAAAAATTATGCGATCTACCCGACGGCCTTGACATTTCAACATGGCCGTCTACCAAAGGAGCCACAGCTGCCCCAAAATGTCTTTAAACGGTCACCAACAAAAACAGCGCACTGTTCAGTATGTGTGGAACCTCAGTCCATTAAGAACAATGATAAAACAGCAGCTCGTGGTCTTTTAAGCAGAGTCACTGAGTTGATTAATGATTCCTTACAAAACCAAGAACAATACAAACAATGTTTTAAACTAAAGTCTATAAACTCTTCCTACATATCAAAAACCAATTCATTGCGTCACACTGAGACTTCTACAGCACAGAGTGCATCATATAGACAATAATAAACAGAAAAAAAATATTTCAATCGTCTTTAGTGTCAGAAGAAGAAGCTATTACTATTTTTAGCTTTTGAACGAGTCCAAATTTGAAAGGATTGGCAATGTTGCGAGTAAATGAGGGAAGTCTCACAGGCACATTACTCAACAAAGCATTCATTCCCAGTGGGAGAACTGACGTGTGAAATCTTCCCGGTGTGGATTTCTGCTTTCTGAAGCTGCTTCTGAAGGGAGGTCGCCATGAGATTCTGCTTCAATGCCTTAAACGTCTGTGTTTTTATTTCTATGATCAGAGACCATTCTCATCAGCAACGCACTGAAGACGATGGAGTCATTGATGGAGGCGCTGCAGTCCAGTATGACGATTATCCAGGTCAATGTCACTGCTGTGAGAAACCGCATCAATCAGACTTTATCTAAGCCAAACTGTCTTGGCTGTAACTACCTAATACGGCAGCTGGAAACACTACAAGTGGAACCCACCATTTCAGTAAGCACTCATTGTTTTCTCTGTGTTTTTCTCTTGCATGGATGAATGAGTTCTATTAATCGTCCTAACAAGGGAAGGGCAAGGCTGCAGTGTGCTGGAGGTTATTCCGACCGACAGAGCACAAACCGCAGTATAAACCTGGATCAGACTGTTAATCCATTGCAGAGCTAACATGGGGGAACAATTACCCACGAACACTCATTCCTACAGCCAGTCTACAGCCAAGAAGAAACCCTCTCCATGAAACAACTAGAACAGAAAGACTTCTAGTATATAGGAGGTTTGAATGTCTCATTGTGAGTTGGCAATGCTGATGACTGCATCGCATTGATGCCAAAAAGGAAGGATTTGAGCAAATCAACAAAGTACAGAAAAATAGTCAGCGCCGTTGGAGTTTTCACTGTCACAGGAAACAGGAAAAGATATTTATCAAAACAAAATGATGCAGGCTGACGTTGTGACACGTGATATTAACGCTTCAATTTTAGCTTTGTCAGGATAGAAGAGTTGTCCTCCTCCCATCTGCTCTTCTGTATTCCTCCTTACACTCCTCTGACACATGCAGACTGTCCTCCCTTCCTCCTGCTCCTCCTGATCCCCTCCTCCTCCCCGCATGGACTGTGTTTTTGTCATTATTACAACGAGAATGAGATAATGAGAAAGCCTTCGGTCCTCTCTGAATTTGTCTCTGTTTCGCTGCGATCTTGTGACTCGGATAGGATTATAAAAAAAAAAAAAAACGAAAAACACATCTATGCTTCTTTTACTGCTGTTTGCTGCCCCCTGCTGTTATTTTTAGGTATTACATATCTGCCTGTGTCTTGTCACTTCTGTAGATTTTCAAATTCGAGGAGTTTCAGTTTGCGGTGGAGGAAGTTGTTAACACTAATCTGAATGTCAGAGTCCGTGAGGTGAGTGGCTTGTGATGGATCAATGAACTCATCAATCTTCGCAATCAAATGGCAGTGTTTGTCAATTGTCTTTGTCAGTGGACACAAATAAGGACAAGTGGTTTTAACCAAAGATAATGTAACAAAATGTGAAGAATGCATCTTTTCTTCACTGCGGCTGTGCTGTTCAGTGTCACAAATTAGAAAAATCTCAGCCTTACAGAAAAGCACGGAACCTTTTTCACTGAAAAGAAAACAATGAACACAAATGAACAATATCTAAAATAAAGCATGCTTCATATCTCAGGTGGAGGATTATTTCCGAAGCATCCCTCAGACGGTGACCAACGATACCAAGGATATAGTTCAGAGTGAGTAAATCTAATTCTGTTGTCAAAAACTGTCTTGATTCAGTAAATTATCAGATTTTTCTTATTTTTTTTAACAAGCTCAATGATAATAAAAAAAAACCTAATGTGCTTCTGTTGCACTTTCTTTGCTTGTGAACCCCTCAGGGAGCATCCAGATGCTTGGTGACATAAAGACACAGATCTCCCGAGTTCGCAATGACATTCCTCTCTCCAGTCTGATCAAAAACGTGTCGCAGTATGTGGAGATGGCACAAAGGGAAATCAATAACGTCTTGCCGCACGCTAAGAGAGCCGAGAGAATCAGGTAAAACCTTGAAAAGTACAGAAATACTAAATTGCCATTTATAGAAAGCACGAATCAGTCCTCATGTGTGCACACTTTTCCAGATGGGCAGTGTGCGTGGCGCTGTGCAGCATGGTCTTTGTGGTGGTGGTGTGTTACATTCTGGGTCTGGTCCTGGGCCCTCCGGGCCTCAGCCCCAAAGCAGACCCCACGAAGCGCTCGAGCGCATCCAACTGTGGAGGCACCTTCCTGATAATGTGAGTGTATTGCGTTGATGCGGGCTTATATCACTTCATAGTATCTCACCTCCAGAGTAGTTGCCTGACCTTTGACCTTGAAATGCTTGCAGGGGAGCAGGTTTCAGCTTCCTCTTCGCCTGGCTGTTCATGATCGCAGTGCTGATTCTGTTTGTGCTCGGTGGGAATGTTTACACTCTCCTGTGCCGGCCCTGGAGCAACGGACAATTGCTCGAGGTATTTACTGGTTTGTATATTTGTGTGTTTAGCAACGTAAAAATCAGATGTATCAGTAACCGTGCGTCTCCACATGCATATAGAATGACTGGAAACTTGTTAGAAATGCTGTGTCTCTTCCGTCCACAGTTTTTAGACACTCCAGGTTTAATTCCAGGGTTGGATTTAGGTCCAAATTTGGGACTGAAAACCAACCTAACTTTCTCTGGCATCTACAGGTATGTAATACTATTTCGCCTTTCATCCAAATGCAAGGTAACTTCATGTCACGTGGCTTGTTTCATCACACAGTCGGTTCCCAGATATGACCAGACATATTTCCTATTTAATATTTGGATTATCTATTCTCCTTAATAGTAGATCTCAGGTTGACAGAATCATAACACAATACATTTGACAGGTTCTTCTGCAGGATTATTTGATAACTCCAGACGAAGTGCCTTTTATTTGTTCATTCATTAAAGTTAGTGTGATCTGCAAAGCACATTTAAGTTAGACTCGGTTACATCTGGTGTTGATCTTGCATTTTTCCAGAGACTGTGAGAAGAACAACTCTCTGTGGACGACGCTGCACCTGCAAGAACTCATAGACCTCGAAGAGCTGCTCAATGTGTCCAAAGTTAGTTTCACTGCCCGCAAAACTGATTCTTTTCTCTCTCTCTTTTTTTTTATATAATCCCCAAACTTACTATCTGTTCGGTAACGCTCTGCTGTTCCCAGCCAAGTCAAGATCTTTGTTTTTCCTCTGTCATCTCTTCCCACAGTACACCGAGGAGATCGAGAAGGACTTCGAGAACACGCTCATCTCTCTGTCCTCGCTCGTCCTTCTCAACAATGACGTTCAAACCCTGCTCATTCGCGTCGGCTCCATGGCCGCGGACTTTGACTCCACTCCTGTGATCGGTGTCAATCTTGTGTGTGATGATATGGGTTCATGTATAGAATACAGCCATTTTTTATCCTCTGATATTGCCAATTTCTCCAGCGACGCCCTGAACACAACAGCCAATGAGCTCGACCGGCTCGCTGCTGCTCAAGTGAGTAACAGCGATTTCTGTCTCCATTGAGATTTTACACATTGCTCCTTTGCTTGAATGTATTTGTAATTGGTTTTCCAGTCAGATGTTAGTATTCAAGAAGAACTCCAAAGTCAGGCCAATGACCTGCGGCAAATTGAGGAACGCATAGAAATAATCATCAGCCCGCAGCAGGTCAGTGCCTGTCTGGTCCTCTCAGCCTTCTCTTCTAATCTCCTTGCTCAGGTTTTCATTTAATTCCACACGCTTATTTGACAACCCCTCTGAACTCTCTGTTTTCTCCCACAGCAAGTGCTCAACGCAACTATCATCGCCTTTGAATCCATTCGAGAGAAAGTCGTTGTGAGTACCTAGTCTGATATCTGGAGCTGCGACGGCTGGAAATCTCTCTCCTCTAATGTCCCCCCTCCCATGTGTGTGTGACTCCTTCAGGAAACGGTGGATGAGGTGCTGAGCAACATGGAAGTAGCACAAGACTTCGTCGACGCGAATACAACACAGATCGTGAAAACCGTGAGTAGAGCCACGAGTCACGTGAGCGAGCAGCAACCGTGCTCCATGTGGTCTGTTAATGCCCGAGGTCAGTCAGTCGTTTGGCCCGTGGGGGCGACGTGCTGTGCCTCACTGAGTACCAGGGTGCTTGTTGGCAGTCACGGAATCAAAAAAAAAAAGAGTTTAGAAGAACTGGTTATTTCAATGGAGCATTAGAAGAGGCTTTAAAAACAAATGAAAAATAAAGTTAAAAAAAACTAAACATGCAGGGAAATCAATTAAAGACTTTCTGCTTCGATGTGGCAACAGTGACGAAAGATTCAGACTTTTTAATCCACGACACTTAAATGAAGCATTCACTTCAATTACCCGCCTTTCACCTAATACTACACGCACATTTTTAACAGCATGAAGGATTAAATAAGGAGTATTTTCAGCCAAATATTGATATTTATTTGCTTCTCAATTGAGCATTTATGGCATCAGGACTGCGTCCGACTCACAGAGCCTATACTTATATCAACTTTAATGATTCCCAGATGAAAAGCCTTGGATGCAAAACAAACACTGTGTTAAAGTACAGCAAAGTTTCAACAGTTCTAACATTTGAATTCACATTGGAGTATGTAATACGCCATATGAAAACCTCCCCCAGTCTTTCAGAGGATTTAAGCCAGATTCCCCTCTGAGACGGTTCGGCTTCCTCCGAATCCCTCACGACTCTCCACTGTAAAGCAGGAAGAGAATGTCAAGAATTTACTCTCTTCTCTCTGGTAATTGCAGGAAAGCAGAAGGTTCTTGGACTGTCAGCTGGACTACTTTACTTCATACGCAGACTGGGCCCTGCGCACTGTAAGTTCACGTCTCGGTTTGCACTTTGCAAACACACACGTGGGGTTTCTTTGCACGGTCGCTGATCCGTGTGTTCTTCTCGCAGCTGACACAGCAGGTGGGGCGCTGTGGGCCGGTGGCCGGAGCCGTGGACTCGGTGGAGATCGTCCTCTGCTCACACATAGTGGAGTCTCTGGTAAGGATGAGAAGAAAACCTGCCGTCTTATTGTCTTTGTTACCACTCAGAGGCGTTTAGGAGATTATTTTAGAAGGGAAAGCAGGTTCAGACCAAAGGACAACTTGGAAAAAAACCCATCTTTGTGAAATGGAGCGCCGAGAAGTACTCGCCTCGCTCCAGAAAGCTGACGACCCCTGCACGTCATGAGCCTCGGCATCCACTGGCCCCGCTCTGGGATTTTCTGTGGCCTACCACTTCGTAGCTGAGTTGCTGCGGTTCCCAATCACTTCCACTTTGTCACTGATTGTGAGAACATTTCCCAGCTGGACTTCTTGCACAGGTGGCATCCTATCACTGTGCCACAGTGGAATCCACTGAGCTCCTGAGCACTCTCACAAAGTGTTTGCAGGAAATGGTCTGCATGCCGAGGCGCTTGATTTTATACACCCGTAACCATGAAAGTGATGGGGATTGGAAGGAGACGATTTGGATAGACTGAGCAAATATTTGCACTGAGCAATAAAGTATTTATCTTTATGTTTACTTCTATTTTACAAAAAAAACCATAAAATTTTCCCAGTTAGTGCGCCGTATTAATAAATCTAAAAAAAAAAATAGGACAAACTATCGGAAACATGAGCACTGTACACAGAAAACAGCTTCAAGTGACGGTATTAAACATACACCAAAATATGTCTTAGTTTAGTGTCCTATTTCATACATAACACACACAGTACTGTAGAACTAAGTACAGATTGAGGCAGCGAGGGTACTGAGGTGTTGGTACAGTATAAAGAAATATACCATTTTTGCGATTGCCCTCTTCTTCTCCCCAGAATGCGTTCTGGTTCAGTCTGGGCTGGTGCATGATCTTCTTCCTCCCCGCCATCATCTTCTCGATCAAGCTTGCCAAGTACTACCGAAGGATGAAGAAGTCAGAAGTCGATTTGTAAGTAGCAGCGCAATCGTCCAGCAGACCGAACCCATTTCCACTCTCACTCTTATGTGTACACGCACGGAGGAATTACACGACGGTGGCTGCCTGCCTGTGACCATTCATGTTAACGTTGATGTGTCTGTTTCCAGCAACCACGTGGGCAGTGGCGGCTGGTGATAAGTGTCTTTGGTGGGACTTTTCTTTATTATTCCATTTTCAGCCTAAAGTTTATTTAAATACAGTGTGTTTATAAACCACATTACAACAAACTTGTTTGGATTGAGAGAGGTCCCAGTGATGAAGATTATTGTAAATTTAAGCAGGTAGTGAATAGAGAGCACCTTATAAGATGACTCCTTTTATTAACATACTTGTAAACAAATGCAAGCAGATGCTTCGTTATTCCTATTAGAACATGGATATGTTTTGAGGCTGATTTACTTGAAACGGCAGTTCGTCTGAGTTTAGGAAAGACCAAGGGTATATCAGGGATATTTTGTAACGACACATGAATCCATCTTTCAAAGCATTTTGGAATGCAAAGCCAGCTTTTTGAAGATTATCTTTAGAAAATGAAGTGAATACAGTTCAGGTCCCATTGTTAGTTTGTTAGGATAAACAAATTTCAACGTTATTATAGTTTATTATTATATTTTACAATTTTTTTTCTTCTTCTTCTTGCTCTCAGGGAGAATGGCCCCCTGCCGCCCCCTACTGTCATGCTGCCACTGCACAAGCAAATGAACCGCATCTACCCGGAACAGCAGCGACCCACCCAGACAGAGGGCACCCGGGACCAGAAGCAAAAGAGAAAGCAGAAGAAGAAACAACTGAGAAAGAAAGGAAAGAGGCGCCTGGACAAAAAGAGAAAACACCCAGCAAATCCAAACAATTAGCCCCATGTATCTTCCGGAAAGGGGCTCCCTGAGGTCGCTTCCTGAAGTCACTCTCATCTTGGGCTTTAGCACCAAAAAGAAACAGGTGCTGGTTTGGGGCCAGGGCCGGATTTAGCACCAGTTCTTTGTATTTCCACCGCCAAAGCGCCGGCCTATCAGGGTGCTGAACAGGTGCTGGGCCGGCCCCAAATCGTTGCTGGGCCAGAGCGAGGTCAGAGCAGGATCTGACGGGTCATCAGAGCTGCGCCACCAGTAGGATTAAAAACCCAGTGCTGGACGAGGCATGGACTGGAGGGAACAGAAAACCCTAGGTGGATTTCACAGTTCTCCGTCCACTACAAGGACACCCCACTGAGCAAGCAACGTCCAAAACACGTCCGTCCGTCCAGGCCGTAATCTGGACGTCTATCTGACGGCCAGAACTAGTTGAAAATAGACGTTCTAACCAGGCTGTTAGGACCTCAGTGGGACCCCTCTAAAGCCGTGACCATGGAGCTCCTGACAATCTCTGACAATGTCTCTGATGTCTATTTCATGATTGTACCCTGGACAAGAAACTCAACATAATATGTCCCACTGAAACATGGCATTGTACTGAAGTTTGTTCTGTCCTAAATAAAACATTACCTGCACCTGGAAATGGCTTGCTCCACTGGCGGGGGTGGGGGCTTGGTAGTTTTCTATCATTCAGGGATCAACTTGACCCCTATCCCCTTGCCCGCGATCTCCTCATTTGAGCGTCGAGCTTTCAGGGGTAACCCACTTCACTATGAAATTCCTCCTCATCTACCGCCCACCCAAGCCACATCCAAACTTTATCGCAGAATTGAGTGAGCTGCTAACCACCATGAGTGCAACATCAGCAAGTGTCCTAATTCTTGGTGACTTTAACATCCATGTGGACTCTACTGTCCACCATCACACCATAGAATTCCTGCGGACACTTGACCCACTTACCCTCACTCAACATGTCACACATCCCACACGTAACAAAGGTCACATACTTTATCTGCTCATATCAAACTCAGATTTTGCCAAAAGCCTGTATTTCATGATCTTGGTGTTTCTGACCATAAAGCAATCTCACTGCAACTATCAACTCAACCTATAATGGCCAAACAACAGAGGCAAATCTGTTTTAGGAACATTAAAACCATAAACCAAGACAACCTCAGTACAGCAATCAAGAATAGTCCCACTCCTCCATCTTGTCTCCCAGTTAATGACCTTGTCACTCACTACCTCAAAAACTGGAATCACATTCTGGAAGAACATGCCCCACTTAAAACAAGGCCAGTTACATTTAAGCGGTCAGCCTCTTGGTTTACAGATGAACTGCGCAAAATGAAACTGCAGGGCGGGTGCTTGAACGCCGTTTCGTGAAGTCTGGACACACTGTCCACAAAATGGCATCCACAGAACATCAAAAAACCTACTCAAAATCCCTCAGCCTGGCCAGATCTGTCTTCTACTTCGATAAAATAAACAATAGAACAGGGAACGCTAAAGTACTCTTTACCGCTGTAAATGAGATTCTGCAATCCCAAGTTAAAACACTTACCAACAATTGAACGGAGCGATGCAAACTATCAAAAATAGATGGTTCATAAACTGAAATAAAGTCTAAATAAAACAAACAAAAAAAAATCCCCAAATGCAAATATCAACCTTAAAGGGAAAAGAATCAAAACAAGGTATTATTATAATATCAAAACGAAATTGGTTGGAAGTCATACTACAACAGTCAACTTACATGAAATTTAACTTAGTTTTTTTTTTTTCTAATAAAGATTCTCAGTGTTAAACTAGTTTTCTCCACACGGTGGCGTATAACACAATTCCGTCTTGTATGAAATATAATTTAAAGTGCAGCGGCTCCTCCACTGAGGCTCTGTAGAATATAATCAGCCGTTCCAAAGGCAAGCAGAGGACTGCAGGGCCAGACAGCATCTCTTTAGATGTATCACTGTTTACAGGACGCTGGCTATAATTGGAACAAGAGAATCGATGGCATTACAGCATCAGCATGGCTCAAAGCCTTGTAATGAGAGACGCTGGATGCAGGAAAATCAATCTGAGAAAAGAGAAAAACTGTGAGGTGGAGTTAAAGGGAAAGAAAGGAATAATGCATATCGGGTTCTGCAGGTTACTTTGCCGCTCCACTGCTTCATCTTCAGCATGACAGCCTGTTAAAATGGTCTGCCTTTGAGTTATAAGACCATCTATCCATCAATCCACTTTCTTTATAAAGCTCAATGTGGTTTTTTTTGGGGGGGGGGGGGGGGGGGGGGTGGAGCTGATCCCAGCTCACCATCAGTGAAAACAGGACGGGCCACCGCTGCATTGCAGTGAAAACAGACGAGACAATCACACACGTTCAGCCGCAGGAAACCCGAGTGACCCGGAGAAATCCCATGCACGCACAGGAAGAACATGCAAACTTAACACAGGAAGACCCCCAAAGGTCAACAAATGTTCAGGTCAAAAGTAATATAACGTTAAGAGGAATAAAGCTGTAAAAACATGCTTGCCTCCATATTCTAACAGGTTGTGATTTCACTCTGATTCTAAAGATATGGCGGAAAAGCTGAATCAGAAAGATCGAAATCACTTCAACAATATAAACACTGAATACTGTCCGTATTGCATATATTACTGCTATGTGTAATTTCCCCCATTTTGATTTCTTCTATTTCTGTGTATATGTATACATCTATATTTATCTAATTACATAACATTAATACATAGTCTGTTTCTCTGTGTGTCACCGTACTGCCTAAACATGTTGTATAATGTGAAACTGCTGCTGTGATGATTGAATTTCCCCATGTGGATTAATAAAGACCGATCTGATCGAATCGAATCGAATCAATGGAAACAGTGAGCCAGCAGCTGGAGGAGCGGTTAGAATGAGCTGGTAGGTAAGCCTATTATTAACCGTCTATATATAGATGAATGTACGAGCACAATAGCATCTGAAAGAAGAAGTCGACACAAGGAAGCTGTCAAGGTGCAAATGTCAAACATTAATCTAAAGATTGAAACTCAGAATAACAAAGCAAAGTGATCTCAGATCTAGTTTAATATCACACATCTCTTCATAAATACACGTCCATCTTCAAATATCACCTAAAATTGAGTTGAGCCAAAGGTAAACAAACGGTACATTGTCAATATAAAACCCTGTCAGGCAAAGACAAATTCCAATGTGATAACAGCAACCAGGGGTTTAAGGCAGATTAATATTTAACACCCGAGCACTGATAACATGAGGCCGAAACTGCCTCTGAGAGGAAGGCTTGGGAGTTCCCAGAGAGTCCAGGAGAAGCGGAAACATGTTGCTGAACCGAAATCAGTCACACAGACTTTGTCATGCTTGAAAAATAAAACGATTCACACACAAATCAGATGGCGTCGTGTTGAAATGTCACATACATCTTTCATTGAAGAGGCTCAGAGTTGTAAACACATCAAGAGCTCATGACAGAAAAAAAAAAAATACTAAAACAAAACAACAACAATGTGATTTACATTCTTCAAAAGGGATCTTCTGATCCAGTTCCAGTTTTTTTTTTCATTTTCTTCTCTCCAGAATACAAGTGGAGCAAAAAGAGGCACGGCAGAAATGTGACACTGCACTGCAAATGGAAGCAGCCCTGCGAGAGGCACTCGGAGCATTCTGCACCGTCTGGAGCCGATTGTCACTGAACACTGAAATACATGTTTGAATTTCTTCGGGACCACGACTTATTACAAGTCCTCTCAAGTCCTTTCGATGATAAACAGGCAGCACCTATGTACAACAACATGTTAAACAGACAACCGAGATAAACAGAACTTTTGTTCAAGGCAACTTATTTAGAAGGACAAACAATACTGACTGGTGTGATACTAAAGTGCAGGGGCCAGAGAACAGAGAGCCTATCATCTCTAATGACATTAGGCTCCGCTGGGTCCATGAAGGAGGACGTACGTGGAATGCAGTGGGACGGCTGCGTTGGGTCATATGTCCCACACGCACTTCATTCCTAACAGAATTACCACAGAAACTGAATTAAAACTTGTACTGTGGGTCACTTTTACTGATTACTCCGTTAGGAATGTCTCGTGAGCGGAGCACAAAGGACAAGATGGAGTCGAGGAGGGATAGATAGGCAACAAAATGGAATAAAAAAAAAAGAAGAAGCAGACGCTCGGCAGGCTGATGGTTGGTTTCGAGGACGTGAGGAAGGTAAACCAATAAAACCGGATTGTTGTTTAGGCACATTTACTGTGTTCGAATGCGAAAGTAAAAGG
This sequence comes from Lipophrys pholis, assembly GCF_963383615.2. Lineage (NCBI taxonomy): Eukaryota > Metazoa > Chordata > Actinopteri > Blenniiformes > Blenniidae > Lipophrys > Lipophrys pholis. The sequence goes on along the minus strand of NC_137642.1, from coordinate 12,971,022 downwards.
CAGCCATAGAACACCCGACCTCCTCCTCATCCAAAAACACAACAAAATGAACACACACACGCACACACACACTCCAGCAAATGAAAGGCAGCTCAATCTGGCTAGAATTAGAAAAGGCCTCATTTCAAAACCACTTGGGGCAACACCCCAAACAGAGGTTGGCAATATCGTCCGTATCCGAGCACTTGTGTTAAGAATATATTAATACTATTAATCAGATGTTGGTGTTGTTAAGGAACGGGAACGTTCACATGCAATTAAGGCCTAAAGGATAAATAACATTCCATATACAGTATTTACACAGTAAGACTTAAAATTAACTTCAGTATTTACACTCAGGATCTTCAGTAGTCATTTCATTTTCATTAGTAGTCATAATACAACTAAGAATTCCAGTGACTCGACAAATACCTGCATCAAACTGGAAATACTGCTTGCATACTGATATTATTCTGTTTTATAAGGATTGTCGGCACAGACTTTGGTCAGATAAGAAAAGATTTGGTTTATGGTTCTAAAACTCAGACCGGGTTGGCCGGCAGCGCCGCCCTGGTGGTTTGTATGTTTGTGTGCTCAGGTGATGGCGTGAGATCAGTCGCGTCTGCAGCGTGATCCGACGCCGCGCCGGGCTGATCCAGGGGCTGGCGTGGAAGAGCCGGAGGAGGGAAGGAGGGCGACTGGAGGATGTCGGCGTAGTGCTGACTCGGCTTGGTCTCCCTCTGGAGCACCTTCCTGAGCAGCGGCTTCAGCAGCCCGACGGTCAGCTGGCTGCTGCTGTGCGAGGCCGCGAAGGGAGCCGGAGACGAGGAGTCCGCACTCGGCGTGGGGAAGGAGGAGTGGGAGGGGCCGCTGGGACCGGGGAGGTTCTTCAGAACCAGGTTGAGGATGGTGGTCACAGTGAAGTCCTCCGGGCAGAGGTCCCACAGCAGGTCCAGGTAGGGGTCCAGGTCTCGGTGTTGAGCCACCTCACACAGCAGAGTGGTGAAGATCTCCTTGTTGAGCAGCGGGCTCTGCTTGCAGAACTTGTGGGCCACCTGAGTGACCCGCTCCCACCGCCGCTTGCTCATGAGTATCCTCAGGGCCTGCAGGATGGCGTTGGGCCGCCCGCTGACCAGCAGCACCTCCACCTCTAAGTCCTGCTGCTGATCTGTGTCTGGGTTTAAGCTGGACAAGGTGCAAAGTGCTCGTTTATAGAGCGGCACGTTGTTCTCCACGCCCCCCGCCCCCCTTCCGCTGGAAAAGCTCCATGAGGACGTGGCCAGGCTCAGGCCCAGGCCCAGGCCCAGGCCCCCGGAGCCCTGCTGCTGCTGTGCCAGCTCCAGGAATCCTGGAAGCCAGGCTGGCTGAAAGTGGAAGACTGACTGGCAGAGGAGCTCGAACACCGGCAGGGGAGTTGGGGAAGTGCGGCTTGTGGCTTTGGTTTTGCAGTTGGCAATGTGATCACCTGTGAGAGTGTGGTTGTGTTTCGGACCGCCGTTTGTGACGGCCGAGGTGCTGGAGGCGGGACTGAGGACAGTTTTCCACAAGTCCGGGGGAGCGCCGCTGCACAGGCGGCTATCCCCATTGGAATGCAGCTGGAGAGCAGCTTGTGTTGCCCTCCACGCCTCGGAGGGGAACAGGCTGAAGATGGAATTGAGGTAGAGCAGCGCTTCTTTATCCAGCTCAGAAGATGACAGAAGCCGCTCTACTTCTTTCTCCACCAGATTCTCACACATCACCCCCACCTCTTTGTCACTTCCCCTCACCAACCTCCCCTTCACCTCCTCCAGGGAGACGAGAGCGTTGAGCTCAGGCTCCAGAGAGCCCATTAGCTTCTCCTGTCCGGCAAGAAGTCCTCCTTCACCATTCTGGGACAGTTCTCCACCCTTCTGCCTCAGCCGCGTGCTGAGGTAGACCCTGAGGATGGAGGCTAAAGAGATGGGGGCCTGGAACCTGCCTCCCTTCTTCAGCGTGTCCACTGTGAGCTGGGTGCTGCTCAGACTCCTCTGCTGGTAATAAGAACAAGCCTCTTCAAAGACGGCCTCGACCAGGAGGGCTCCAGGATGAACACCTTCTGCTGTACCGACACCAGACGCTCTCATCTTTGGACAGAAATCTTTGAAGTCTGTCTCCTGGTTGACCAATACAAAAAGTCCAGTGTCTGAGAGCAGGTATGGTGCCCATTTTTCCGTTCGGTTTGGATACAACAGTCCTCCTCTCTTTAACACAGTCTTTTCCAGCTCTCTGCCACAGTTCAAGTCGATGATGTGCAGATTTTGTCCTGCCAGCAATGCCAAGACGTCCCCAAACAAACACAGGCTGGTGTGAGTTCCATATTTCACCAAATGTTTTTCTTCCAGTTTGTATACATGACGCAGAATCCCCTCTTTGTGCAGCAGACACAGCCAGCCTGTGCTGAGCAACAGAAGCAGGCCTCCACAGGCTGTGGGAGCGACGCTGTAGATCTCAGGCGGCTCCAGAGCTGACAAATATCCCAAACAATCTGTCACCAGTTTCTTGAAGTCAGACTCTTTAGCTGAAAACCTTTTCAGGGGAGTGTTTTTACACGTGGAGCTGACCGCGAAGGAGTCCTGTCGGGGGGACCAGGAGAGGAAAAACTTGGAGATGCTCGACAGCGGCTTGACTCTCAGGTCAGGAAGGAGATGGACATATTCACCTGAACCGAGGACGGTGAATCTGGGATTGTTGTGGAGGGCGATCTTCACCCCTCCCAGGATGACAGCCCCCTCCTCCACCTCGAAGTCTCGTCTGCAGACACAGTATGTCAGCTTGCTCCTGGTGGAGCTCTCTGAGGGCGGCCGCTCCTCACACCAGATGATCAGATTAGTGCAAACACAGACAGACACCACTCTGGCTCGGGGGCTGTTGCACAGGTCGGAAGATTGCAGCAGATGCCATCCAGCTTTGCACTCCTGGAATTTCCAGAACTCAGCTTTTCCATTCTCAAAAACCACCGCGACGACCGCAGCTCCTCTGTTGTTATTGTTATTGTTATGATTATGATAATCCAAGTACAAGACATCAACGACAGGCACAGTTCGAGCCAGCCGCAGCTCCAGCCTCTTCTGGTGCTGAGCCAGATGAGGTCTCTCATACTTGTCAAAAGTCACAAGACCGACATCAGGCTTGCGCAGGATGACATGGATGTGTTGTGCTTTGGGGCTGAGGCGAACATTCCCCAGGCTGTCCGCCGCCGCGCTCAGGAGGTCAGCCAGCTCCGTGTTCCCAGAATAATCCCCGAAATCTGACAGTCGCTCCAACACCAACCCCGCCATAGCCTCAGCGTTTCGAGACGGAGCGGCTGAAGTCAATCGATCCACATTAAAGCGGCCAACCGGCCGGGTAAACACCGCAGTCTGACCTGGGAGCTCCGGAGAGACTTAACTGAGCGGAGGCATCCCGACAGCCGTCCACACCGCCGACCCCATGATGGTGGATCTCAGGGAAGCTGAGCTGGTCCGTGACGAACTAATAGTTGAAAAGAAGCAGAATTAGTTTGGACAACTCGAGCACGGCTCGGCAGTCATTCCGATGCTAAAGCTAACACTGGTCGAACATCACGGGATTGAGAGCTTCCGGATACCGAGGGTGTTTTACATAAAGGGGCGGGGCTTAGCGCTGCAAAGCTCGTGAGCAGAGAACAAGAAAGCGATGAGTGACTCTTGAGGAAGGATGGCGCTCATAGACCACTGCTGTCACATATCTTATCATCTTTGGACTGTCAACAAAAACACCGTACAAAGGGGCGTCCATATTGAACAATATTGAAACATTGTAGAATACCATGATTGTCTTTGTGTGCGGCTGCATTGGCCCTGGGGGGAACAATGGTGTCGTAGTGTTGGAGTGCTCAAGACCATATTCTCAAGATCTTGGTCTTCAGAAGCTCTGGTCTTTGGTTTGGACTCGGTCTCTCACTACAACATTAGTCGTCAGCACAGCCTCATCATGAGATTGTGCCTGATTGAAAGAATTCCATGTCTTTCTGTGGACAGTTTGCATGTTCTCTCTTTGTGAGTTTCCTCCCTCAGTGCAATGGGACAATACATGAGTTTGACAGTGACTGGTGACTCCAAATTCTTGCTTCTTACTTACAACAGTACACGTGACTTATAATTTGTATCGTCCCATACTACCACAGGACCATAATTAGAATCAATTGTCTGTTTGTTTTTAATTTGCCAACTGCTTAATCGTACTCTTCGTTGTATCCATGGACATTTATTATCCAGTTAAAACCGTGGGCCACTTTCATACCACTACACAGTTTTTGTAAAATGGAGCTTTCCTCGATGTGAAACAGAGCATCCTAATAATGTATGACGTTCACATGAAACTAACGTGCCTTCATATATTATTAGGTTTCTTCGTTTTGGAAATAGATGATTGTTTCTTGCATTAATTAGCCACTGATTTGTCAAGCACACTTGACATACTGAGAAACCTACTTAACTCAGTATTGACGTACAGCTTTCAATATTTTCTGAGTATCCTTGGTGAGTCTTGAAGTATACACTCACAGTATATTGAGCTGAGATGCTTTTAAAATGCAACCTGCCAGTTGACCCCAATCGCTGACCTTCTAAACTTGGAGCAAACCCTCACAAAAAGCCAGCTTTGGAAATCAATACTTTATTTTGTTACTGGAGGATAATTCAAAAGAAGAGCAAAAAAAGAAGTTTTGTGATGAACGTTCACTACTTTTGGAACTGGAAGCGGCTTGGATCTCACAATAGCAGACTATTCTCTAGATCAGCACAAATTAGGAAGTTTCCTTTTTTCACACTGAACAATTTTTCAAAGCAAACTCACACATAGTGTTACTATGGAAACCACAATTACCTCCTCAAATGTGAAAGGAAGACTGCACTTATAGGTTACATTTTATTTTATTTTTTAAATTAAACAGAGAAACGGTTCCAGTACATCCTTGTTCATTTTGGTGAGAGGCTGTGAAAAGCGGCTTGTTGATGACAACCTCACCAGAGCTGAAACTAACCCGATACTCTGACTCACTCTGATCAGCGTCTGAAGACAGAGTCATCCCACTTCACAGCACAGATGTGGTTGCAGGAAAATTTAAGAAGAGATATTGGCCAGGCTCCGTCTTGTCTGCAAACAGCCTTCGGTATCTCAACACCGGTTAGAAAATATCTTATTTTGTTTTGATTTGAAAAATAATGTTTATTACAATGGGAGTGGGAACCACAGTGGTGACTCACATTGTAAGTGAATGTCTGCCTGCTCCGAGCGCAAGCTTTATTACTCCAACAAACTTTGACGACAGCTTTCAGCCCACACTGTGATACTGTACTGGCAAATAACAGAGCACAGACGTTTGGATTCCTAGATACTGATACTCAAATCAGTCATTTGGCAGCAGCACACACTAGCCAGGCATATCTAGATTTAATTTGACATATTTGCGTACTCTTGGCAGCATTTAGGGAGAGGTTCTGAGATTCAATTTATTAATGCATATGAAGGAACTAGTACACAGGAAACTCCCTGGGTTTATTTGTATCTTTTTACTTCTACATAGATCTATTGCCAGACCGTCACATTTTACAAGCTCTATGAAGTGAGCAGTGTTTAGGTCTATCTGTGTTGTGTGGCTATAAATAGATTAGCAGGGAAGCTTGTGATACCAATAATATGATCAAATAATGGAAAAGTCCCACGGTGTCTAAATTAGTGGCACATGTCTTTGTTGATGCACACACTCCATGCATTTTCCAATCTGTACGCTTTCTTTGTCCTTGCAATTTTTAAGTACCAGCATTATGTTCTTGTGTCGCGTGTGTAAGTTTGTTTAGAATCCAGGAGGAGGCAGTATTGATCCTCCCATGCTGCATGTGGGTGATTAGAGAGCTCAGTATGGCAAGTAATGAAATGAGATTTCTGTAAAGTGCTCAAATCTATGGTTGGGTTATATGCTTTTTTTTTTTGTCAGCACCCCCCCCCCCCCCCCCTATCTTGAGTGCACACATGCATCCAGGCTTTACTCCAGAGCACCTCACACAGCTCTCACTCTGCTTTTCAATTAATGTCACATGGCTGTTTAGAGCCAGAATCACAAGATCCACGTCTTATCTTGCCCACATTTAACTAAACTCGCTTATTAAGTCTGATGACTTCCATTGTTTTAGTTGCACTTCACAGCAGCTCAAGCTGTCCAGTGAAATCCAGGGTCAAACTGCGTCGGTTGCTGTGTGGGTTAACCGAGAGCTGGGGGGCCTTGAGCAGTTTTTGACGGATGACATAACAGTTTTCATTCACTTTCTCCACCTACGTTTGGCCTCTGCTGAGGGATCCAAAGTAATGATATTTTGGTCATACAAGAAGCATCTTTTGTCCTCTCTCAGATTTAGAGGTTGTTGGTCTACTTCCCTGTTACTGAGTGAAATACTAAAGACTTCAAGTAGGAGGACAAGTGTGAAAAGTAGTTTTTCTTGCCGGATAGTTTGAATATTCTCTGACCTAACCAGATGAGCTGTGATAGTTTGCTTCTTGGTTGCTCTTTTAAAGCCTCCAGCTCTTATTTAATTATTGATTGCCTTTTCAGACAGAGTATTTTCACAGTTATCATTCAGTGCTTTGTGTGTGTGTGTGTGTGTGTGTGTGTGTGTGTGTGTGTGTGTGTGTGTGTGTGTGTGTGTATATAAAAAGTGTCCGCCAAGTACTTTAATGTTGTATTATGTGTCTGTGCCATTGCTGGTAAGGCATACAGATGTGGTGTGTTATTCAAACAGTGGATTCAAGCCTCATTGCTTACAGACACGCTTGCCTGTGATAGAAAAAAAAAACCCTTCCATTAGAGAGCATGTTTAGTTAGTTGGGCCTGTAGACAGCAAGACAAAGTGCTTGTCTGGAGACTAGAGGGGGTTGGATACAGGGGAGATTTCCGTTTTTGAGTTATAGGGTGCAGAGAAGAGAACCAGTAGCTGCATTTATTCTCCCTGCTCAGGGTTGAGCGGATAGGTAGACTGTGATCTTTGTGTCCCTTTAGGACAGAATCACTTTAATCTGAACGCAATTCACAAGAAAACTATACGCCTATAGGAGTACGTCTTTGTGTGAGGAAAGTAAGACATTTCTCTATCTGTTTGGGTTTTGAGTGAGACGCTCTCCTTCCTTGTGTTTGTGTGTCAAATGAAAGTAGCTGCTGCCTGTCAGCCTCATGTCTCCAGTGAGAGCAGGCAGATATTACTGTCAGTTTACACTCCGGTTGAAAAGCTGTCACGAGTGCAGCCTCTACGTCTCTCTTACTGTCTCTCTTCTTCTCACGGTCTCCTTTTCGTGTCCTCAACTCCGATCATTTAAGCATTTTGTCCTGAGCTTTAAATATCTTTCATTATCTTCCTTCATCTTTCTGTAAGTTTAAATGTCTTTATGTGTGACTGTCGCTCTGGATTTGTTCTGTGATGGACCAGCAACCTGTCCAGGGTGTTTTCTGCCTTTGTCCATCGTCGGCTGGGATTGGCTCCATCCAAGTTGGATTATTTAGTAGAAAATAAATGGACAGACAAGAAGTGGATGAGCAATAAAGATGACTAAGACAGTTGCTACTTTAAAACTTAATCTAATTTTTCAATTGACATGATTTTTATTTTAAATAAATTTTATAGCAACATTTTGCCCATGTTTCTGTCCAAATATCTTCTTATACTCAGTATTAGATACAGTCATCTAACACTTAAGCCTTTAGTGAGATGTAATGATTTGTTATTCATCTGTGTATTACATATCTGAAGAGAAAGAGTCACAAGTACATTATTTTCAATCTTATGTGCTGTGATATCGGTAAAAGCTGAATCAAATTAGAATAAGAATGAGACTTTAGGAAAAGAGTCCTGTGATTGCATCTTCAAGCCCATATGTTGACACTGGTGTGTTTGTGTGTGTTTGCGCGGCGATGGGCTGGTGACCCACCGACGATGCACCCTGCCTTTGCCCTTACTTAGCTGAGATTGTCTCCAGCGACCTGCAACCACGAACAGGATCAATCTATCTATTGAAGATGGACTGGTAGAGCTTCACTTTTGTCTCACAGTGTCACTATCAGGAAACTTTAAATTAGATACAAACAAGCTAGAAATAAACAATGATGAGCAAAGAGCTGGAATGACTCAAATGAAGTAATGATAAAGTTTTGAAGGTATTCTTATGTGTCACAGGCAACAACTTTGAAGACTTTCCTTGTTGTGTTATAGAAATGGCTCTGAAGAGAGTTTTAACAGTTGATTGGAAGTCCTTTGTTGTAACATTTGGTTGTTGTATCTTACTTTTTGAACATTTAACAAGACAATTAAAACAAAATAAACAATTTCTTTTTTTCAGTTTATTTGACTTTGAAAAAAAATTCTTTCAGAATCAAAAAAGCTGGTCTTGTTCACGCGACTCCAGATTTCTGAAAATGTCCTTTCAATTTAAAAATTTAAACTGGAATAACAGAGGTTTACAATTGAAATTAGGTTCACATGTGGTTTGAATAACATTGCTGTTCTCTTAACCTGTGAAAACCAATCATGCAGTTATTGTTCAGAATTGATCAATTGGCAGCAAAGAATGAGGACGGACGCCCATAAGACAGAGAATAAAAGCTGCATCCAGCCACACGATCATTTCCAAAACATCTCAAAAGTAAAGACTTTTAGTTCAGCCTTGTTCAAAATGTAAGCGTTCGATGGATGTGGATGAATTGAAAATGTAATAACCCTAATGTTCTTCATCTGAACTGGTTTAACAGTTGAGAACATTCAAGTCTGTTTTTCGTCACAGTTTAATGTTTAAACTCAGAAGTCTGTGAAGCTGTAAATAATTTTTCAGCAATTGAAGATCCAAGTGCATATCTCAGCAGTGCCTCCAAAGTTGCCTCACTGTGCTGATAGTGGATGAACACACGGAGAGGCAGTCCATGAGAGAGTGATATGGAGTGTCATGGCTCATGAGGAAGACAGACTTGTAGATGAAATTAGTTATAAGTGAGCATTAACAAGCCAGACGAGATGTTAACAGCCCATTTGAAAAATGGTATCAGCCGTAACTTTGACATAATGAAGAAAAACTAAGTCGTCATAGAGATTTTTTTTGAAATGAGTGTGTTGATGTTCCTCAAATGAACCCAGCAGTGCGGAAATATGTACAGCATTGTTGCTCACAGTGCATATACCCCCGCCTCGCTGGCTGATTAGATAACAGACCATTTACAATTGGCTGTCCCTCCACATTTAGCTCTGGCTCTTATCTCAATGATCCATACCCCAACTCTGAGCATCAATAATAGCATTAGTTCTCACATCACACTATTAATCAGATTCATGGCCCTCAGCTCATTGCAGCATGTATTTGCATTTTTGGAAGATATTTTTTTCCTGTCTCGTTTGTCTGGTATCTTTATATCTATTATTCTACCTTTTCCTTATAAAAGACGCACTAAAAGACACACAGCTGCTGAAACGTAGTACTGACTGTGGCCACAGATGGGCAGTATGCGTATTGCCTTCGATGGTCCAGAGGGTGAGGTGGGTCACGAGAGGATAACAAAACTGTCCATGCCATGACTGTTCTTACTCTGTTGCATTCCGACTGAACATTTAAGCCTAATCTGAGAGGTTAGGGGTAGAGAGTAAATGTTCTCCCTCCATCTGGGATTGTGAAAGGAGTGCTTACCAGCCAAAAAAACAAGCCTGTCTCCTCTTGTGTGTTAAAGCTATGGGAACAGGTGTGAGTCACTGTGCATGCTGCAGCTTTAAGTGTACTAAGTCTCACTGGAGCAAAAGATCAAAGAACAGGATTCAGCTCCAGCATCCTCCTTGATTTCCTGTTCATTTCACCTCACTGCCTCTTCATTAATCAGCCTGGAACTGTATCAAGGTCTGCCTCCACCTCTGGTTTATATTGCTCTCAGCGTCAGTTTCTACATGTCTCTCCCTCTGCCTCCATTTGTCTGTCCCAGGATCAGGTGTAATTGCTGCTGAGATAAACCTTCCGATGCAATTTCTTCTTTTTTTGTCTCTGAAAACAGCCGTCTTGCCTCTGCAACATGGAGCACTCAAACCGACTTCAGTCTGGCCTTTGATCACACGACACATCCTCTCACCGGCGTTGGTCTAATTTGACTGGCTCTCTATCCTCAAAACCTTGATGCTGTAACTTAAAAGGCCTTCACCTTGGCGGCATGAGTAGGGGAATTTGACAGCATGTCAGTTAGTTTGATCAGAGCTTCTAAACATGCGAAGCGCATGTGTACCTGAATGTGTTTACGTGTGCCTGACATTAAGACCAAGTCTGCAATGGACCTGCGCACGATAAAGGCCTTAAACGATGATGTGTGAAATTATAATGTCGTACCACATCATTAGAACTTGTTGGCACATGAAATTGTCAGTGTGGGCTTTCAGGGATTGTTTTATGTCCCTGTAATGTTTTACAGGTAGTGATGATGGCTCATCATACAGAGATTAACAACAGCTGGTTTCATTCATTTCAGCATACACACACGTACATCCAGGCATGTTCCTTTGTATGCCTCTTTCCATTCCTTTCTGACAGCTGTATATTTTACTCTTGAACACCTGTTTGGGACTATAGCAACAAACTTGTCTTTGGATTTGAGCGATCATTAAAAGAATGTTCCCCGGTAAGCCTTCAAAGGTCCTGATCTTTTTCTTAACACCTCACTTCAGGAATAGACAACGGTTATCATTCCTGCCTCACAGCCAGAACCACTACAGTTTTAACTCCGGGCTTGTGGGACATTTCTGTGTGGCGTTTGCATGTCCTCCCTGTGCATGGTTTCAACCCAGGAGCTGTAGTTTACTCCCATAGTCCAAAGACATGTGTATTTAGTGATTTCTTGTGGTTATCTGACAGTTTGCTCTGCGGAGGATTGACGACCCGTCCAGGGTGTAACCTGCCTCTCGCCCACTGAGCGCTGGAGTCGCTTCCAGTTCCCTGTGTAAGTCGGACGAAGTGGTGAGGAAAATGGAATAAACATTTCAGGGCAAGTTCAAGCAGAATTTTCACTGATAATAATTTCTTACTGACCACGATAAATTCAAATGTTGAAGATTTGCCAAGCAAAAGTTCCATCCAATTTCTTTGCAAAGACTTCACTGGTGCTTCAGTCCTCCCAGAGAATCACGGCTGTGAAGATTCTCTTTTGACCAGCGGAAGTGTGAGAATCTCATCATGCTACTTATCGTGGTGCCAGAAGGATTTTGTTTTGTAAATCTGTCCGTTTTGTCTCACTGCTCCAACATCAGGTGTTTGCTTCATTAGAACTTGGCTCAATTCTCCTTGGCAGACATCGTCCGAAGGAATAGCTGCCATGCAAACTGCTGCTGCTGTGTGTGTGTGTGTGTGTGTGTGTGTGTGTGTGTGTGTGTGTGTGTGTGTGTGTGTGTGTGTGTGTGTGTGTGTGTGTGTGTGTGTTTGCGCACAAACATTTGTAGCTCTTTTTTTCTTTTTGTAGACGCCTCAGACTTCCATCTCGCCAGCATTGTATCTCAATGCAATACCACTCATGTGGTTTTATTAGTACTTACTTACTGTGACCTTCACCATCCCTCCAATTGGAGTAGCGAGATCAAACAGTGGGCTCATGTGTGGACAATCATGAGAAACTGTTGCTGAGGTTTTAGTCCCAGGCAGCCAGTGAGGTCATGCGAGGCTGCGGGGTCACCGAGGGCGCCAAACAAAATGGACCAGAAAAGGAACAACAATCATCACCCCTCCCTCCAACAAACTGTTTTGGGTTACACCATAAATCGTATTACAAGTTCAAACTCAGCATGGAAATCTATATATAATCACTCTGTGGGGTGGGTACTGTACTGTATGACTAGAGAGCGTGCATAACTTTATTACACACATGGATAAAGATGCATAATAAAATACCACTCCCACATGACTCTTTATTCATTAACATCCTTTTTTTTTAATCCAACTGCTGTGAGCTGCTATATTGCTCTGTATTTTGAAAAGTGATGCTAACAACGCATCCGCAGAAGCTTAATTTCATTAATCACGAGGAGGAGTGGTGGATTTTGACACACAACAGTACTGAGTTCACGACAGCACAAAACCACAACATACGCACCGCACGGATGAGACACATCTGTATTTTCCAGCAACAGAAAACCTGCAGTATCCATCCATCCTGCATTATATCCTTTGCAGACCTGTGCAGGCCTGTCCTATTTATTTGGCCTTAGTTCTCCCATGCATGGGCGGTGGAGGGAATACGAACACGTACGGGCACTGGCCGTGTTACATCCTCATTGAGTCATTCGCTCAGCGGGAAATGGCTTTGACACTGTTGGCCTTTGCTTGATAAATTAGGTCTCTTGGTAGACACCCAACGTTACATTGCACATTCATTATGACTCAACCACAGGCCACATGGAAAGGTAAGTGCAATATCACCACACATTGTCTGAGCTTTATCTGAAACATTATGATTAATGAACTCCCTGCAAAGAGAAAAAAAAAAACTTTTACACCTGTCAAGTATACCCAGTTACAACGATGTCAATATTCACACGGTGTGTTTGCTGTTTCAGCGGCGCTGTAGCTGAAAACAAGGTGTCTTAATTGGACATCGCCATTAAAAAAGTGCAAAATCTCAAGGCCCCGTGAGTAAAGAGAATTGTAGTCTGTGGATGCGGCGCACCTTTTAATTGGGAGAAGGTGGAGCTCAGGGGACCGGGAAGATTGGAGAGGAGTTTCACAATGGGTGTAATGATTTCCTGTGGGCAGCAGAGAAGGCCTGGTCAGGTTTGGGTCAAAGCAGGAGAGAAGGAGGAGGTAAAAGGGATCAAGGCACAAGGAAAAGCAGCTATCTTGAGACTAATTTATGGAGCAGCTCTGTGCAGAGTTAACAGGATGCCACAGGCTCTTGAACCGCAATCAATGTCTGAATCTTCCCACCTTCACTCTATGTGCCCGGGGTTTGTGTGAACGCTCAGTTTTAATAATAATAATGATATTTTGGCCTCAGGAGTTCGAAGAAATCATTTCCCCGATAAGCACGACAAACTTCAATGTTTTAGATGCCATCCAGACAAGGTTTCCTTACTGTTTGACCCAATTGGCAAAAAAATATGCAGGTACAATTCATTACATTTAAAAATACTGCCTCATTTCATGAGCTACTTTCAGTGTCCAGATATTGGACTGCAAGGAGTCGAATTGTCTGTTCGGAGAGGTGTTAGTGTCTGTTAGGAGGAGTACAGTGTCTGAAAACACTTCATCCAGGCACAGGGAGAATGCACAGCTTCTCACAATAAAGCCCCATCAGCTAGTTTGGTCATAAAGATCCCTGCTGTCGGGCAACAGCTACGACAGAACTACGTCACCCTGCTTCAAACCAGAGCAACTAAAATATGCTGCAAAAGAGCACAGTCATGAGGCCAACATTTGTTAGTATATTTATCCACTAGTCACAATTGCTCCAATTAATGACAACATCTAATGTATTATTTATCAGTCCATATATGAATATTTATATTCCTTTTCATCATAAATGTGATCCACATCAAATATGATAAACTGAATGTCTCAACAACAAAGAACGTTGTCCTGATATACGGGTACGAGTGTCTTTCCTAAATGACTTTTCTCCTGCTTTTTAAATGTAAATGTGCATAAGAAATGCAATGTTGTATTGATGGAAAACGTATGTCCAATTGTTTGTTAATTCAACGAGCCAACAAGATGAAGTGGCTCGCACGAGTGCCTCACAGAGAAATAATCCCCGGTTCGATTCTCGACTTTGTGATCTTTATTTGTGGAGCGTACACTGTTAATCAGTGGACAACACTGTATAAGTGAAGTATTCACCGTTTTCATTGACTGTAGGTGGTTAGTGTGTGTGCTCGTCTCTGTGTGTTTGACCCGGGATAACTGCCCATCGTATCCATATATCGGATGAAGTGCAGAAGATGGATGGAAAACAAATTCCTTTAATGAAGGTTATTTTTGCACCTTCTCGCGTGGGGAATTTTCAAGACTGCACGAGGAGTAAATTGTTATCAAAGGCGACGTTGTATGTCTTGTGCTTGTGTTTGAACATTTGCCCTGAAGGCTTTAGAGAAAAGCTGTGTTCCTCACACGGAGACAATGAGAAATTGTTTTGGCATCTCTGTTGACACTCGTCACGCATCAGAAGGCATCCCAGTGGCAGAAGACTTTAGGACGCTGTCTCCGTGGTCAAAATGTCCCTAATCCCTCTTCTATCTGCCCTTTTAACTTCGCAGAATCCCATTCTCTTTCTTTGAGGCCATTGTTTACGGCACAGTGGAGCAAAGTGGCCCGTCTTTCTCATTTAACCCCCCCTCTTTATCCACCCTGCTTCTTAATGTCTCCTCCTTCTCTCCCATGCCTCCCCATACTGCTTTTGTCATGCCCATTAGTCCTCAGCATACAGTCGATACACGGAGCCTGCAGGTCTGCCAGCACATAAGCGATGAAGAAAACGAGAAGTGGGAGAAAATTAAAGTGTACAACATGAGCTGGACTTGTAGCGGCGTCTGTTATTGTAGCTCTTGTTTATGATAGTTCTGCTTTTTTTTTTTTTTTTTTTTTCTTCTCTCAAGTGTCCATCAGCGCCACAGACAGGTATCGATTTAAGACTTCATCCCAAATGCCTAAACTTTATTTTAGTGTCACTTCTGGTTCAGAGACTCACTGATAACAGCTTTTATCTGTCAGCCTCAGTGGCTTTAATGTGTCACCCTAAAATGGCTGCCTTTTAAAAGCCAGAGCAGACCGACCGGTGGGACTCGGCAACAGCGCAGCATTTGTAGATTTATGCTGCGAGTCCTGTTTTATGTCAACAAGAGTTTGGGGAAGGAGGAGAGCTTGTGTCTGAGGTGTAAATTAGACTGTAGATCAGGGAAAGCAGCAGACATGGACGCTGCAGGCCTGATGAATGGATAACGGTGCTTCTGTTACAAAGAGCCCTTGGCATATGGCAAATAAACCAGCATGCACACATGGAGGGCCAGCAGACAGACAGGTGCGCACGCACGCACGCACGCACGCGCACGCACACACACACACGCACACGCACACGCACACGCACACGCACACGCACACACACACGCACACACACACGCACACGCACACACACACACACACACACACACACACACACACACACACACACACACACACACACACACACAATTTGTGTTCTGCGCCAAGAACCTGCGGACAGGAGCAACCCGGAGTGAATACAAAGTGTGGAGATGCAAAACTTTCTATTTGGCTGTGGAAAGGTTTCTCTTGAAAACAAAACAAAGTAGTTAAAAGCTCATTAACTGTAAGATGACATTAGAGGGACATTAATGTTTTATTCATGTCTCTGGCCATTACAGTAAAGACACAATATCACAACGAAAGGTGGAATCGTCCTCCCTCAAAACCATAATTATAACTTCCATATATGTGAGGTACTTTTTACATATCTTCCTATTAGCTGCAAAA
This sequence comes from Lipophrys pholis, assembly GCF_963383615.2. Taxonomy (NCBI): domain Eukaryota; kingdom Metazoa; phylum Chordata; class Actinopteri; order Blenniiformes; family Blenniidae; genus Lipophrys; species Lipophrys pholis. The sequence continues at coordinate 12,955,530 of NC_137642.1, read as the reverse complement.
ATGATGCCGAGATGGACCAAATGAACCATTAAAACAGCCCTTATTGACTTTAGTTTCTGAGGAAAAACCACTTAAACCTAGGGTTTGCTAACAAGTTGATGTTATTTACAAAGAAGTATTACCACAAAAATACAACTAATTGAAAAATGAGTTCATACTTCTAAGTAGGCTAATTATTGATATGGAAAAATAGCTTTACTTCTTTTAGCAGTAATAAAATGTATTGAAGAGAGACTTGACTGTCCTGACTCAATCGAGCCCTATAGTATTTCATCTAAATAAAAATAGAACACATTTAAAAGTAAATAGTTTTTTCAGTTAAGTCCACTTCAGGTAGAAAAAAAAAAAAAAGGAAAAAAACATCAAACGTTAGAAACATACTTTATAATTGTGTTTTTTTTTAAATTACTTATACATTAAAATGACAAGCAAAAAACCTAAAATGCTGTTTGGTTTATGTTTAATCGATGAAATGTTTCTAGAAGGTTTTAATGCACATGTGAAATAAACAAATAAAAAAAAAGTGTGATTGCTGTCTGATCAAAAGATTCACGGTCGGTCGGCAGACAGTGATTTGCCTTTTTAAACGATACAGAACGCAAGAAATGAAGCAGGCATCCTGATCTGATTGACAAGGACAGACATGCTTACGAGTGTCGTCATCGTGTTGGAGAGCTACAAGGTGCAACGTGCAGAACTAATTGCCTCCGCTGGTTCCAGGTTTGTAGATTGAATGAATATAACTGCTGCTGATTAAAGATGGTGGAACTGTTGCATGGACAAGCCTGAAACCAGCACGAAGCATGTTTCCAACCTGCGGCTTTACCATCATTATTGCGCCTCTATTGGGTGGGTCTTGTGGTACGAGTCTCTGGTTAATTTAGAAAAGGTTTATTTTTGAATTCGACTAGAGGAAGCGTGTTATCTGACTGAATGAGGAAACCTGCCATTTTCATTATTACTTTACCTTCATTGCACAATTTGCTCCACACTTATCAGACAACTCTCTCACAATAGCATCTATTTTAGGACGGCAACCTTAATTTGGCTTTCTGCGACAAGAGACAAAACACGTTTTATCGGTTTCATTGTGTGTGAATGTTTTTCCTTGTGCAAATTCAAATCGATCAATTATATTGGCCACATTGGTTAGTTAGAGTTTAGGCGCTATATAGTCTGCAGCATACTGTGTTATATGGGAAGCTCTGTTAAATATTTTACCACCCGATGTCCACTTTTTAAATCAATGTGAAAAATTCACGTTTGTTTCAGTAGGGTGTCTTTTTTTCTTTTTTCTTTTTCCAATTTATAGATCCAAACCCTTTTTTTTTGTGTGTGTGTGAATACAATCATAAATTAATAGATAGATTTTGGCCCATATTTTTTCAAGATATATGTTTTCTATTCCCATGTCAAAATTGTTCAGAAAACAACATTTCTTTTTATTTAGGATCTTTTTTTCTTTCTTTTTAAAAATGTCTTTATTTGTACCAGTCTATGATTTATTCTGCAAAGTCGACGTTGTAAGGACATTCTAAAGGTCAATCTCAAAGGTCAGATTACAACAGAAACCTTTTTAGTAATTTAATTGCAACAATGGAACTTCCACTTATTATATATTTATCACTTGTAATCCAACATGTTTCAAGCTTTTTTCATTCTGAATCATTTCATCTCATAAGTCATGAAAACCCCAAGTCTGAACAAGAGGACATAATTATCACAAACAAAAAAATTCAAAAAAATGTCTGAACTTTTTGTCAGTTTAGACTATTAACGTTTCTATCGTGGTTTTATTTAGGGTTTTGATCCCGCTCCACAAGTGTTCAACTCTGCATTTAGACGGCTCCCGGGGCCTCCAACACACCTGAGTCAATTAAATGAGGCCTTGGCCTGGTGCGTCATCTGAAGCAGGTGTGCTGAAGCAGGGAGACGTTTGAAACATGCAGGGAAGTGGGACTTTAAGCAGCTTTAGGTGAGTGTTTTCAGAAAAAGAGCACCTCTTGTAAGGCTGAAGACTGAATGTCTGAGATTGAAACAGTTTTATTGATACGGTTCATCAGTCAATATTTGTTGTCGCGCTAAGACTCATTTAAATTGGCCACATTCTGTTTCAGTTGGGATTTTACAGCCGCGCCATCTGTAGTTTATTGCATCATTTAAGTGCCTCTGGTTTCATCTTCCCACATGTTCATGGAGATAAATTCACGGTTTATTATAGAACTATCAAAACTCATTAATTTCTAGACCAATGTGGACTCATGTGTTTACCAAAGCAATATTATTTTTGGATGATGATCTCGAAATACTCCAAACAGTTAATTCATTAAGTTAAATCTCAAAACCTCACCTAATATTTATTCAGGAGATTTGATGTGAAAATTTCCTGGTCAGTTTCTGTGACGTTCAGCCCTAAAGTGGTGATTTAGTCTCGGTTGATTTTTATATAATATGCTGTTAAATGAGGTGAATAATCATAAAAGCTTTAGTGTTTTTAAACTGTATGTACGTCAGAGTACAAACGTCTCCAGCAGGCCTCTATTCTGGGTGATTAACTCGATATGCGTGCAGACGGTCACTTGGTCTATTGGACAAGCAGCACAAATCGGTAATGGGGCATGTTTAACACAGTCAACTCTCCTATTGACAAATCGTTTAAATGATATTTTGTTTAGAAGGAGACAGCATTGATCGTCGTTAATATATTTGCCAATATTCTGCTCCTCCTCCTCCTCCTCCTCCTCCTCCTGCCTGCACAGGAAATGGAAACGTTTCCGACATCCTATTGGGCGCTAAACCCCGAATGGTGAAAAAGGAGGGAGTGAGAAAGTAGATGAGAGTGGGCGTTTGACAGACTTGAAATGTTACCCCCCTCTTCACTTGATATCCATCACTTTCTAAATCTCCACCGAGCTGTAGCAGTGACTCAGCCAGTGTTTCGGATGAAGTACAGACGAAATGCAGCGGTGTGTTGTTACACTTTGAGGGAAAACTCTGTCATTATCACCCCGGTGTGAAGCGTCCACACCTCCACTGAGGAATATTTTAATTGAGATTAGTTGATTTATAACTTTCTTTCAATGCGACTGGGGAACCATATATCACAGCACATCGCTTTGATTTGGTGCTACAGTGATAAAGTATTTTCAATAACCAAACAAATAGGGCCGTAATAAGTAACGTCACCTCCTTTCATGATTGATGATGTTTTTATCAGAGAGCGATGACGGCAGCGAGACGTGGTGACGGAGCAGACATTCTCGCTCTCTGTCTCTTGCTCACACACACATTGTGATACGTAAAATGCTTAATCATGAAACATACGCGCAAAGTCGGTAACTGGTTCTTTCTTCAACAGTGTTCAGATCGATGCTCCATGGACTGGCGGTCGTAAAATATCACACCAAAACAGGCCACTTGGTAGAGTGAAGAGAAAGCATCTGTTCAAGTATCATGACCGTTGCCGTGTCCATCAGTCTTTGGCTGCACTGGGATGTTTAGCAGTGGGGAATGAAGTTCACAACCTCTCTAAGAGGTAATCTGCAGGAACTCCAAGAAAAAAAAAACCCATTTAGGAGCCACGAGATTAGCTAATTATTGGTCTCTAGTTCACTTTGGTATCGGCTGTCATCGGGAGGTACTGCGTGTTAGAGAGCGAAAGATGATTAAAATCAATAGAAAACCTTTAACTGTAAAACATTGTCAAATACTCCACGTTCCAGTTTATAATTGTTTTCTAAGACACTGGCACCTTGAGTTACAATGCTATACGTTTTCCTCAATCTGAATGATTAATGTGTTTCAGCTGCGGCTCAATGGATAACTTAATTGTACAAAGTTATGCTGAACAAACTTTAAGACTTTTTTTTTTCCCTGTGACTAGTAACTTGAGTGATTGTCTGCCACAGAGCAGCCGGTAATGTGATTATGTTTTTTGCACATGTGTGCTGGGATTAGTATTCCCCTGCTTTAGCTTATATATGATAGCAGTTTCCCAGTGATTGACGGTCCTTCTTAGCACGATACGGGGTTCATGTCCTGGTGCTTTCCCGCATTGTTCAGCTGAGCAGTTCATGACTCGGCAATCTAGTGCTGTGCTGTGGAGATAATGTGGCGGCTTTAAGGGGATTTACACAAGTAGGTGTTGTTGCTGTGCTCCCCACTTCCTGGAAGGGTTTTTAACCGTTGTGTGTTGGGAAGGGCTGCCACTGTGAGGTGCCAGCGACTGCATTGGCGGCGATGGGGTAAACATGGGCTGCTGTCTGATATGGCAGCATGAGCTCTTGAAACTGGGACTGAAGGATCTGATGGTGTAATATCTGGGCAGATGTCACGTTATCAGCCAAACTGACTGAAAAATGCTCTGTGACTAATTGAAAGGGGGGTTTTTCCAAAGCATGCTCATTATGTTTGGACCTCTTTCCCTCATCTTCAAAACAAAGGCTGCTCCTTCAGTTTAAGAAATATATATATATATATATATATTTTTTTTTTTCTTCTCACATCAGTTGACAGACTTGTACGTTATCAGCTGACGTCACCTCAACCAAGCTTTGAGTAATGATAGTGGTCTGTTTGCTTCACAAAGACACCACTCCTTTTCGATTATAGTAAATTGCTCGTGGATTAAAGTGCTTTACATTTCCTCACGCATACACTCAATTCTTTGAGCTAATATAACATCCACTTCATAATATAATAAAAAAAAAAAAAAAAGGGAAAACGCTGTTAAATTTTGATGACATTCTTTACGTTGGCTGAACAGCCATTCCACTTTTTATCCATCTATCACCAGATGTAAAGGTTTCCAACTAGGCGATGATCTTCCTTTATAATAAGCTCTATATCAAAATGTGTGTTGATGACTAGTGGATTAAGTTGGACACGTGCCTGAACTGGCCGAGCTGCTGCCGAAGACAATTTGTTGAAAGAACAATTTTAGTGGGACGTCATTAGGAGAAATTAGCACACGTTATCTGCGTGGGGGTGATATGCAGTAGCCCAGACTGTGGAGAAATGAAATGAGTCATCGTGGTATTCGTATCTTAATAAAACACTCAACTTTGCAGGGTCACCAGAAGTGCTTCACAGATTAACTGTGTCCCCCAGACTTAATGCAGTTCAACAAAGTGAAATACAAATGCTTGTTCTTTCAATTAAATTCAGCTAAAAGCATGTTTTTTTCCTGTTTATCACTCGTCCCCCGCCCCCCCCCCCCCTCCCCCGGCTTTGTCTAGATCGAGTAAAGTATTTTCTATATAAATCAGTTGAGGTCTTTTATTATACGTGGAGCAGCTGTTCACGCTCACCTAACAATGACCTGGTTACGTTTGGATGGTAGAGGTCACCGTGACTGTGAGATGAGTCATTTTTCTAAATGTGTATTTAATTAAGGAAATCCTACAAATACTTCATCAATCTTCTTAACAGCACTTCAATTGAGGAATCCATTTGTGAGGTGATTGATGCTATACACGCGGCTGTTTTCAACATTTATACAGAAGAATGGTATAAATTGGTCATCACACCATCGTACGCTAATATTCAGGTCCCGCTGTGTGAAATGAGCAGAAGCCTCAGGACAGACCATTTCAACTCTTTCCATTATATAATTGATGAATGCAACCATTTAAGTCTGTATTTTCTTTAGTTTCTGAGAAAAGAAAAAAGGGTGTCGAAACGACTGTTGGTCTGCAGAAAAGGAGTGCGGCAGACAGACTTTCTTGTATTTTGCAGAATGACATTTAAATTTAATTGAATCCTTTCATTGTCGAAGATCTATAAATTATGAGTCAATTCAATGAGTCTGCTCTCTGAAATAGTTTCCACACGACTGCATATTTCCAAGCTATTATTGATCAAAATTGTAAAAATGTAAATATTACATCCTGTGTTTTGTATTGTAGCACTGAGCTTAGATTATTTAGTGTTTGCTATGCAACAGTCATGCTGTTTTACTTTGTTAGTAAGTCTGAGAGATATTACCTCTTCAAAACTATTTTGTTGGAGTTGATTGATGTACGAGTTGCATAAATTAAGTCAAAATTAGTTAAAGGTTTTATAACCTCTTCACCAGTCAGATCCTTCGCCATCATCAGTGAAATGAGAGCTGCTGTGTTGGTTTGTTTTTGAGACCATACGTGGCTCCGTGTAACCACAATATATTTGGTGTTGGGTATTAATGGCCTGCAGTAAATGCTCAAGACTATTTTAAGTCTTATAAGAACCATCAGGATGGAAAAAATGTTAACTGCACATACTAGTGACGGCAAAACAGTGGACTTTGAATAGAAGAATATTTAACTGCTAAGCAATTTCATTTTTGATCATTTGGTTAATGGCTGACATCGATTGGTAATATAGAGCACAATTAGGCGCATTAGAGGTGTTTTATTTTTCAAGTATATGTCAGGGGGGGTATGTCTTCCTAGTTGATAAATGATGATAAAATATTGAATTTACATTCCCAGTTGTTTTCTATGGTTTATCACTGCAGCAACTGGAAATAAGGCATGCAATAAAAATATAAACAACAAATGTGTGTTGCCCTTCTACAACATTTGATTATAAGAACATACTGTAGCTGCATTTTAATAATCACTGGAGAGACTTCCTGGATCACAAATTGCACGAATGCATCTTTTTGGTCCCTCTAAGACTCGAGGAAAACCCAGAAAAAGGACACTCCTTGGTCTCTGCTGCGCAAATAGAAGTGCATCGATGACCCACTTACACCAGGAGACAACTAGACAACTAGATTAAACTTTGAGCAACTTTAAAGAAGAGTTGATTATTTGTACTAAGCGCTTAGTATCTTAATATCTTTTTTTCCCATTTGTGGTTAAAGTTTAATCTAGTTAGTTGTCTTGTTTACATTAGTAGCTGGTAAATAAAAACATGATTACAATTGGATATATAAGAGACTATTTTTTAAATAGATTGACACGCTTTCTTTTATTAGATCTAAATTGGCCACCTGGTAACATTTTGAGGTAGTTGGAGTGACATTTCTCAAACCATGGATATTCACATTATGTCCAATGTTGTTTATATATTTCCATTTTTGTTCTTTAATTACTTAGAAAAGTAGTGGGAGTGTGGCTGCGGTGCTGCTTATTTCAAAAGAGACATTTAGCTTAAAATATCATAATGATTATATAATTCATTTAAGTAGCTAGTATGAAATGAGGGTCATAACCACTGTCTGCAAAATGGTCTTTATTGCTGCCAGTGGAGTTGACTGATATGTGTGATCATTCTCTGAGGATAAAATCATTGTATGTTTATCCTTGTAAATTGCTGAGGACCTTTATGGCATCAGTGTTCTTCTCTCTAAGAACGAAGGACGTGAACCAACAGAGCCAAACGCTGCCGTCTGAGTGCTTTGGCCATCGTATGAACTTCACTTTATGAATATTCTGTCCTATTATTTTTGTTGTCTAGTTATGCTCCAGACTCAAATACTAAATAATTCAGTAGTTTACTTCTGTAGTCCCAGCTTGTGGTTCCTGGAATTTTATTACCAATGTCTTTGGGTGGACCCTGATTTTCTCTCCTCCTTCCACTTGCTGCCATGTCTCCTTTTTCCCTCTCTGAGCTGCAGGCAGTTCATATGTGGGCCCTCGACATGCTCAATCAGGCATTAACACGCACACACACACACACATACACATACACACGCGATCCATCTGACAAGCTGTCTGCTGCACTTCATCCCTGAAAACACCTGTCAACGTCTATCCAAACTCAGACGCTATCTGTTTTGCTTCTCTCTCTCGCTCTCTCTCTCTCTCTCTCTCGCACACACACACACACACACACACATGCAGAGTCACCAGTTCACTATAACGTGGCAGTGCAGACGCCGCTCCGTGCTTTAAATGGTGGCTGGATGCTGGGATTTGGTGAGCAGTGAGAGAATTCCTCCCAATTATCCCCGAGGATTCTAAGATAAGTATGTGCGTGAGAGCCTGTGTGTGACTGTGATGACTTTCTGCCTCTCACTCGGAGATCATTAGAGAGCCACTCAGCTGGAACAGATCCCTGTGGAGAAAGGCAGAGGCAGAAGAGACAAAAGAAAGTGGCAAAAGAAGGAATGAGTGTTTCTCCAGTGATGAAAGATAAACAAGTTTGTTCAACTTTGTTGGATTTGTTGTGGGGTGGGTAAACCAGATGAGGAGCGGTGGCTTGTTTGTGGGACAACTTGCCGCCAAGCCCTGAGATCAATACAAATGCTCATCTCTTATTGTGCATCGACAGTTTGTCCAGCTTAATATAAGAAAGCCCTGAGGTATTCTACAATATCTTGCAATCTACCTCCCTCGCACACACAGCTGAAGAGCAATGCCTCCATTGATTGTACATGCGTATTCGCCTGTCACGGTGTTGTAATAAGGGGCTAGTCCCCGGAAAAGCCCGGGGGGCTGCAACACAGTGTTCGCCTCTGATTAGTTGTTTGCTTGCATAGAAGCAGATGCTGCCCTAAAAAGTAGTTATAGCCTACATATACACTGAAAATAAAACTTAAGAACTCGCCGTCACTAAGCTGTTGACAGCCAGACACATCCCTGCAAAATCACAACACTAAAGGAGACTTTCCATTTGCTCAAAGATGGTTTGATTTTTTTTTTTCTTTATCTGTGTGCAATTCATGGATTATGCATTGAACGTTCCTTTTGTACTTTTTATTTATTTTTTTATCTCTGTCTAAAGGCATTAAATATTGACTCAGTTGCAAATAATAGTCAGGACAAGTACCATGTACAGTAAAAGGCCAGTGTTGATTTTCTTGTCTTTTGTCAACAAGTGCACCGAGACACTCAAGTCAGCTTCATTCATATTGCAGAATTTCTTTATAGATCACTATAAATTCACTACATTTGAAAAAAAAGGCCTTTATCTGACTTGTAGTAGTTAGAAACATCACCACAACATACTTTGTCTTTTTTTAACTGACAAACATCTGTGAAGAAGAAAATATCTTTAACGTGTTCTAACGGCTGTATCTTATTTTTTTTGGCCACTTTGCTTAAGTGTAAATGAAACACAAAATAAACACTAAAATAACCGCTGAAGTGTGAATCAGAATTACTTGGCACTTTCATGGTGCATCTCCATATTCATGAAAGCCAGATCCTGTTCCACACAAATCCTCAAAATGAACCCAGAGGAAAACAAACAGCAAATGGCTGAAAAAACAACACAAATATCAGAAAAAAACCCTTAGACAAACTCCAAAATCCACTATTGGGCAAACACATGGAATCTGTCTGATCAAGTTGAAATCACCAGCTTGCCTATCTTGCATGTTGTAGGACCCGTGGGAGGAAGATGAAGTGCAGAGAGAGAACAAGCAAACTCCACGTTGAACCGAATCTGTATCTTCCCATTGTGATTCAAGAGTGCGAACCACTATACCACCACACGGCTCCTGAACGGATGATGCAGCCACTTTCTGGTGTTTAGTAGATGTCAGATGAACCATAACCAGCTACATGTGAAGGTGAAAATGGTAAAAAAAGAAAAAAGATGACTTTATTGAAAACATCAGTGATATTCATTTCAATTTGCTGAGTGACGTCATGGTTCTATATGCATATCTAGACCAGGTGTCATTTGAAATGAAGATGGATCTTTCTCAAAACAAATCAGCCTTTAAGAAGGCGCTGTCCAACTTATTCGATGAATTAGACGAACTCCTGGACAATCATGCAAAGGTTGTCCTGTGACATTGTCTCTCCTTGCAAGAATAATGTAATAAAATTGTGTTCAACTTTTTAAATCACTCTGTCTGATTCCGGTGTATTCCCGTGTAGTCTCCCTCAGGTCTTTACGAGGAAATTCTCCTGAAATTCACAAATAAAGTATGGCGTACAAATTGTTCCTTCAAGGGGAATGAATGCTTTTTCATTATTCGACACTTATGTGATTCAGATGATTGACAAGGTGAGGTGTGTGTCGGTGTTGCCGTGACTGATTGTGAATGTGCTTTTGTTTTAATGTTTCAGTGTGGGCTTATGTAAATCATAAATGTATGTGCATGTGTGGGATGAGACACACTCTCATATTGCTGGAAATTAGAGAACTGATAAATTTCCATGTCCTGTTGGAGGATCAACACACATCCCCACTGCAGAGGAGCACGAGGATAAATGTAGCACCGGTCATCTCTCCCAGTTGGTCCATGGAGCCTTGTTTGCTTTGCCTTTAGATCCAGTCTAAGTGGCACCAGAGGAGCTGTTTGGGCCTCGGTGTGGACGATGAAACAATGATCCTTATTGCTCCGTTGACAACACGGCCTCCTGTCCTGCTGTACACAGATAATGTCCCCATGCATTCCCGCGTGCAACGAGACACAAGGGCAAACACGTGACCGCGAACACACCAAAATGAACGCCTTTTTCTCATTAAACTACATTCTCTTGCGTGTGAGGAGACAACCCTCCCCAGGGTTCAGTTTAAACTTATTCAGTTTTATTTTTCTTTGTTTGACACGAGCGTCTGGTGTCAGACCCAATACAACAGGGAACCTGTGTCCATGTAATGAGGAGTCTGGGTCTGGCTTATTGTCACATCTGTTCCCACACCACATTAGCCATGTTGCAGTTCAGGCTCATTTCATTATGCTCAAGGGACAAAGGGCCTTTGATGCAAATGGAGAACGTACTTAGCAGATGGGGACACTATTTGAGATGACAGGTACAGTGTTTCCTAATGCTCAGACATCATGGGGCTGTCTTCGTGCAACACTGCTCGCTAAAAATGACATTAATGTCATTGTTTCACCTTGAACGCTTGTTTACCGTCCTAGCGTTTTCACAGAAGGAGCTATTAATTAGTGTCACTCCAAGTTAACGTAGGAGGTTCTCTGGCAGTACTTGGCTTGTCTCCAAAAAATTAGAGGACGAGCACGCACGCATGCACGCATGCATGCACACTTAATAAAATGATCAAGTCTAAACGTCATCCTACAGTCCTACACATTGTTTCATTTAAGCTGTACAGAAATCTCCCTCCTGAAAAAAAAAGACACTGATGAACAACATCCGTCTTTTTTGGCAACAAATGATTTATGTTGCTGTCTCTGGCGTAAGGTAAATGAGCAATAGTTGCGAGTTGACCGGCTGAATATCATATGACCCCTCTGTTTTCACACTAAAGCAAATATATTTGTCTTCATCAAATCTGTATCCTTTTTCTTTCCTTTCCTCGACAGGCCTGGTTGAAATACATTGGCAATGGTAATGAAGTGATTAATAATTGCTGGCAGAAGCATTGTTGTAGTTCTTTGGTGATATGCGTTAGATTCATTGAACTAATGGTGTGTTTTTGGAATAGTAACAACTTACCTGTTATCAGGCAGAAGCTGCGCTGTAATTTTGATGTTGGTGCCTCTTAAAAGAAACCTGCAGGTAGCTCTTAGAAAGGGAGATTTTTTAAATTTTCTAAAGTCCCCCCCCCCCCATCTGGTAGGTTGAAATAGTCACGATGGTCAATTTATTCACCAGCATTTCTGTTGCCTTCTGGCGGCAATTATGACTACATAGATGGCGTGTGACTAAAATGATTGACACTACAGTCACATCACAGGCTGTGCGTACATTTGTATTGCAGCCTTCTGATGTGGATTCTCATTTTGGGTAGAAAAGAAATGGACACTGATGTAGTTTGCTTTGGCCTCACAATGGCTATTTTACCAGTGAACCAAAGGATGGGAACAAATGGACGCCGAAGAGTTGACATGAGACTATGAGACTTTCCTCAACTTTCCACAAAATGTTATTACTGCCGGATTTGGATTTCTGTAGTGGCATTTGTATGAGCAACTGTTTATAAAAAAAGTTTAAAGCACCCAATCCAGCACATATTATCACCAACAATAAAGACCCACTGTTTATGAAACCTGCCATGTCTTCATTTGGGTCAATGTCGAGGAGTGTTGGACTGTGCTATATTGACACTCCAATGGATTTCATTATCGTTTGTTTGGAAACAGACCGGGGTCTACTTTCTAAATGGAGATGGTTCACTTCCAAAAATGTCCCACTGAAGTCAGATGTGACAAATGTGAACACACCCTGTGATCTATTTGCTTGATTTGGTTGCAGTACACCAGACCTCTGCCAAAACAACACTTATGTACTTATGTAATGGATGAGTACTACTCATCCATTAAGGTGTAAGTTTGCGAGATAGCCCTGTTTATTAAAGGTGGCAGTGTATAAATCCGTGATATGAAGAACAAAGACATTAAATGAGACAAGCCACTGAGTAAAGACTGACAGTCACTTGTCATTTCTCATCATTCTGTTCCCCACTGGTTGGAGTCGTCAACATATTCAGTGAACCTCTGCACCTCAGTGGCTGATTATAGTGCTGCAGGTTGTTGGCAGGTTGAAGCCAGGAAGACTTGGCCTCTGAAATCATCTGATCCCTTCAGCATTCATTAGTGCAATGTCACGTCTGAATATCAAGTGGAGCACAAAGTAGCAACAATAGCATGTCATTGCGTATTGTTGTCTAACAAAGACAACAAATTTGGAGTCACTGAAAGATTTAGGCTTTTCGTGGCAGATGTGTATAGTTAGTTAAGATGTCATGTTAGTTTGTGAAAATTTTAATTGTTTGTACCATTTCCAACACTTGACACTAAAATTTCCCTCTTGCCAAAATCCAGCCGCTCCGGGGTTTTTACCCCGGTAAGGTGGTTTTATTCGAAATCTTTGAGCAAGGACGGGCAAATGTAAGGCAAACATGCTAAATATGCAGAGGGATTCAGGCAGAGCCTTCTTTCTGTTTTTTCTCCGTCCATCACTTGTAATTTAATATGTTTCCCGGGAGCTTATGGGTGCAAATGGGGTAATACCACAGCCACCCGCAGGGGCAGTGTTGTAAAGTACAGCTTGTGTGTGTGTAAGGAACAAAGGCAACATAACTGGGAAGACGGCAGAAATGACGAGAATATTAAGAGCTCTGTCGTATCTGAAGGCTAATTGGGTTTTAGGAGGTTAAAATCGGATTCATTGGGTGAGTTTTGTTTTTCTAAAAGCCTGCAAAGGTTATAAAAATGTCTGCCAACAAGAGAGACAACACACATTTTAAATGCAACAAAATGCCGGGAAAGTATTAGAATATAGAATAAATATTCTCGACAGAGCAAATCAAGATTTGCCTTTCATTAGAGCCGGGTGAATTATTTAACTCGAGCAATCACGGCGCGAAAGGCACATCTTATTGCGGCTTTAAGCTCGCATCGCTGCTGTGGAGCTGGGATGCCTACACTTTAGAGCCATGATTAAAAAGGGAGGGAACACCAGCAATAACCTTAGAAAATAATTGGGTTATTTTTCAGCGTGTGCCAAAGAAAGTGAATTGTAATAATCTACTTTGACTCATGATTTCTCATTATTTTTGCTCACTTCTCATATAGATGAAAAATGAGGCACTCGTGCTTATGGCACACAAACCGACGCATGGGTAAGAAGACAAAATATTGAAAGAGGAAAAATAATGGGCTGCCAAAATCCCGAGCACTATAAGAAGATAGAGCTTTAAAATAATCTTTGTCTATTCAGATTCAGGTAGGTGACGAAAACAAAAACAACCACAACCTGGCTCTCCACTTGGCTCCGGGCATGTCCTGGAGGTTGTTTAGCATGCTGACCAAAGCTCACTTGCTGCTCAGAAAAGCGTGTTGCGTTGGTCTCCCGGGGTGCAGCCCGCGCCCTTCACTTGGCTGCAGAGCACTGGGTGGAGTGACGCTGTCGCTGTGGAACGGCTGCTGAGCTCCTTGCTGCTATTAGAGTTTAGTGTTCCAGCGAGCGGGCGCGGAGAATGGACACGGAATAATGTATGAGGAGCTCCGCAGGCGCAGGTTAAAGTGCCGCCAAGTGTGGCAGAGTCGGCGAGAGCGTTTGGGAACGTGCTCGTTGGTTTTGGAGGGGGATGATGAATGCACACAGACGAGATTTGAAATGGCACATATACTTTCATTTTTAAACGGAGAGTGGGCGGCCCGTGAGCTGGGGCATGTTTTCTTTTTTTTGGGGGAGTTTTCAAGTAAACCTTAGCACTGGTCACAATAAAATCGACAACCATAGAACACAATACAAAAATAAGCTCTCTCTTTGTTTGCATTAAGAATGAAAACATTAGGCTTGAAAATGAGATAATTAGTTACATTTTTCAGGAACATATTAGTAACCAGAAGCCCTTATTCCTTGCTTGCTTCAGGGAAGCTCTTCCTATTCTCAGTATGTGATCGACGATATTCCCCAGTGCTCTCCGATATTTGTTAATTGGCTCCATTATTGAAATGTCTGGAATAATTAAGAATGCAATTTGTTGTAATGAAATCCCTGCAGATGTTGCTTTTTTCCGAGATGATCGCCATTGAAAAATAAAGTGTGGTCCCTTATTCAGAGAAAAGGGAAGGCATAAAGATGGGGAAGAACACACACGAATGACATGGTCTAAACAAAGGAGTTGATATGTAAAAAAAAATAGATAAATATGAGAACAGTTGAGGGACTTTGGTGCAGACGCACAGCATGTGGCACTGCTAATGAGATTGATGAAGCAATAAAAATGATAACTACAAGAAAATCTTATGCAAATAAGCAGTTTTTGAAACGGGGTCATGAGTGTTTGAGTGCAACATCATGAAAAGGAATAGTTACACCATTATCATCCTTATTATACACATTATTGGACTTAGAATTGGATTAAAATCTGCACATTTGATTAGAAATATTTTTGTATATGCTTATGTAACTCTTTTCCCACCCACATGCACACACATTCTTATTCACATTTTGTACAACTTGCTCGAACTAATCAGGCTCCTTCAGTCTTGAGAACTGCCTTCATGCTTCATGGCGTAGAGGCAAGTCAACAAGGTGAAACATTACTTAGTTCGGTCCACATTGCCGTGTTACATCATCACAGTCACTGCAGATTCTTCAGTTGCTCATCCAAGATGTGAATCTAACGTTGAAGGTCTTTATTGGATTTGAGTGTCATGAACTCATTGTCATGGTCAAGAAACCAGATTGAAATGGTTTTAGCTTCATGTCACGGTGTGTTATCCTGCTGGGATATGCCACCAGAAGACATTGTGCCACCCTGACAGCAACAATACTTTGTGCAGTCTGTAGGGGCTCAGTTGGTACTAAAGGAAAATACCCTAGAATTTATTTTGGCTTCTTTTAAATCTTAAATCTTGAACAGATAACAAAAAAAACAAAAAACACCATTAGTTTCTGACCGTTGCTGACCTCTGGCATCAACAAGGCATCTTCGCTCATAAAAATGCTGCTTACTGGATATTTTACGTTTTTTTTATTTTTTTATATATATTCTCTGTAAACCCTGGAGATGCTTGTCTGAAAATCCCAGTAGATCAGCAGTTTGTGAAATACCCTGACCAAGCCATCTGGCTCCAAAGCCACATTCAAAGTCACCTTTCTTCCCCCGCTCTGATCGGCAGTTTAAACTCAAGCAGGTGGCCTTCACCCTCTCTAAATGTGTAAATGCAGTATATAGCAGCTATATAAATTGAGCCCTTTAACAGGAATAGTTAGAGAGTAGGTATGCAAGATGATGTACTTCATCTTAGATGGAACATTGTGTTTAACCTTTGACTTTTGAAAAATGTAGTACCATAGCGTCAAACTTTGAGCAGCCCTAACGTAAACACAACTTGGAGTCCTCAAAAGTGTCTTGAGGTTTAATTTGTAATTCTGAAGGTGAAATACACAATATTTCAGTTTGTAGGAGGATCAGACAAAATACCTGTCATCTCAAAGGAAACTATTGTGAGGTGCTTCAGGTATACCCATGAAAGTCAACAGGGTTACCCAACTCGACCTGTTTAGTCCTGTAATAAAAAGAAGCGCCACAACATGGTGTATTGAGTCTTTCCAAGGCGCAGGAGGAGAAATAGGCAGCAAGCAAAGCTCTTGGCTCCCACACAGTGGTTACGTGAGAAGTTTGCATGTGTGCCACATTTAAATCCATTGCAACAGAGCAAAAAAGAGAAACTTTATGAAGTGATAGACAGCATTATGGAAACATCATGTGGCTTTTTGTAAGGAAAGCAAAACAGACGTTGCTCACGTTGAGATCGATTTAAACACGGCTCTGTCTATAAACAGACTTATTGCTTTTCTGTGGATTTCCCCCCATGCAATCAGACAAATCCCAGCCTCCAAACATCACATAACGGGACACGTTCCATTGACTTAACTGAAGACTTAGCATTTCTTTACCATGGGATAGACTCCTAATATCTGCTTGTAGTGCACCTCCCTGTGACATTAAGCCTGTTTGCAGAATCCACAGCCAAACAACAGTCTTTTAATGTGCTCGAGGTCCCTATTCCCACAGTGTTTTATCTTCCACTAAAAATACCTCCAGCTCCATCCTTCCAGAAAAGTTCAGAGAAGTACCGAGGAGTTTCTTCACTCACGGTAGCTTTCATTGTGTATTTTTAGGTAAAGAAGAGGCAGCTTAAACCTTTCCTTGAAATACCTCTTAACGGATGGCCTTCAATGGCTGGTGAGAAGGCTGTACAAGGCAAAGTAATAACCACTGTCAGTTTATCTTCAAATAAAATGCAGTATGTTGACAATTAACACGGCGGGGGCACAATGGTCATTTTTACTATGAACATTTGCTAATGAGAGGCGCAATGATTTTTCAACATGATTGAAAAGCTCCTGAGGAGTTACAGCCTTTGTGATGGATGGCGACATTTATTGCTGTTCAAGAGGAGCCAACATTTTATGTGTTGTAGTAAAGGATTGTTTCATCCGAGTCAAACCAACCCTCCACTGCTTCAGGGATTTTCTTTCTTGCTCCAGTGCTTGCAATATTGCTTTTAGAAAAGCTTTTAAAATCACGAGCGAAAAGCACATTACTTTCAGAATTTGTTCCTAAATTGGCCAATTAGGCCCACCTTTTAGCTTCACAGAGCTCTGTGAATATGGCCCCTGTTCATGATTATTTCATGTACTCTTATTTTGACTCATGAATTATGTAGGAAATGTCATAAGTCTGAGAGTTTGGCGCTGTTGGCGACCTTTTGTATGTGTACGTGAGAGACAAAGTGCGAGTCTCCACCCACTAAGAGAAGCCGGAGAGATAAGTGCGGGGACAGATTTGAAGACGTCTGGAAGCAGTCGTCTTATAAATATAAGACAGGAATGAGGCAAGTCGGTGTTTAAACCACTAAGCTCTAAGCCTTGTCGCCGAGTTTCGAAGTAACAAACACAAACAACTGCACAAAGGGCCGCGCACGTGTCGGCAGAGGCAATAGACGTGTGTATGCTTAATAATGCAGGAGCTCCCCTCTCTTTCCTCTTTTGTGTTTTAGAGATTAGGCAAACTTCCAAGGAGCACAGTCACGAACCCAGGCCATATTCTGGTGTATGCATGAAGGGACACACACACACACACACACACACACACACACACACACACACACACACACACACACACACACACACACACACATCTCACGTCACAAATGCATATTTAATACCTGCCATAGCTTTAGTTGCTCACCGAACTGTTAATCATCTGTGCCAAAGATGTTGTAGTGAATGATTTAACTATTAAAAGACACAAATATGCCACTCACTGAGGCGAACGGTCCAAAAAATCCTATTAAACTTAGCATGTTGGCAAGTATTATTGGTTTGTGTTTGTTTGAGTAAAGTATCGTTTAAAAACAATTCCCTTCTGCTGTAGGCTGGGGTCATTGGCTGAGATACTATTTGATTGTCTGAAATACGAAATAACCATCTCATTATGTGATTGCTTCTACTACTCACCAATTAGACATGCAGCAGAACATGACCCAACACATCACTGACGCTCCACCCAAATAATACTTCGCAAATCCCCATGGAGCTAAAACCTGAAACTACATCCACAGTCTTTACCGCCTGCTCTTACATGATGTAGTCTTTAATCCCCTGGTCATTCTTCTTCATTCTGAACATGGGTCATAGTGGTCGCCCTCTCCCAATAGTTGGAGGTTGACATGCTGCAGTCTGCACACGTCAAAGTTGGTGTTGTACCCCAGTACAGCGCAGACGGCTGAAGTTCACACTCTTCTACAAACATCTCATAATACTCCTCCATTTTTCTTTTTATGACAAGTCTTGTAGGAATAGTTGTCGGAGGAGCAATGATGCTTGAATAAAAATGTCAGACTTTCTCCATTATATAAGAACATACCACCAACTCAAGTACAAGGGACTCAGAAGTCCTTCTATCGAGCTGCTGACAAGGAATTGGGGCTTACCTAATGTATTCAGACGTCCCATCAGCCACAGCGGTCCGGCACCACATGCTGTTGTAGGGCAGGGAGGGGATCGTGATGGGCGAGACCCTGAAACCAAACCAACAAAGCAATGTCTTGAAAGTACAGCTTTCTAATTAAATCCAATGAAAAATGTTCTTTGTGTGGGGAAACATTGCAGTGAGGCAAACAATATTGATTCATTTAAGTTGTAAACCTGAAGCAAATTAAACCTGCCTTAAACGTGTAAATTAAAGGCTAGGCACAGATACCAGAGAATTGTTAAGTATTTGTACTTCATTACTTTCCACTTGTGACTTTATCCCATGGTTGGAATGTTTTTCAAAGAGTAGCAGGTGAGTCGCAGCCAGTACAGTGTGAGCAAAGTGTTGGCTTTAATAGCATTGAGAGTAAATGTCATCCGTCCCTTTTGCTGTTTGTATGCAGTGTTTGCATGCTTCTATTCTGGTAAATAATGTACATTATTGTGAGAATTGTGTGAGTAAAGCCTGTGGCCTAATCCGGAAAAGTGTCTACATTTACCTGTGTAAGTGTACGTTTGAGCCACAGTTGAATCCTGTCTGACGTCTATATTGATTCTTTCCTGCGGGCAGCCCAATATATTATAGCATGCACATACATTAGTAGCTCTGCCACTGTAGTTTATCTACGTACTTGTAATGTGTTGCATTCAGTAATCCAGTCAAACTCAAGGTGACTGTGAGCCTGGCTGTCTTCATTTCTTTGCTCAGGCATATTGAGGCCCGACTTCTCACCTCGGGCACAAAAACAATGGTGATCGGGGCACTTCATCTTATCTATGTTTTGCTACAGATGACATTCACTAAAGATTGAATTGCATTTTATTGGCTAAGAAACTTTTGAGGGTCCTTAAATTCATTAAGTCTCCATAATATTCAAGCACAACTGCTTTGTCACAGACTTAAATTTAACACAAAAAATTCTTCACGATATAAAAATAGCAGCATTATCTGTACGAAGGAAGCTTCAGTCATTATGACAGGTAATAAAAATGGAGTAATGGAATTTTTATTATTTCATCTTGATCATTCCAACGATTATATACCTCTGTGTCCGAGGAAACGCTATGTAGACGAGATGGAGAGAAATGCCAATTTATAGCTACGTCTGAAAGATCTACTGATGATGGGTTTAAGTTGTCTTTGCGGCGTCGTAGCTCACATATAACTGGGTGGATATTGTGAAGACAATGAAATACCTCTTTACTTGTTTTTGTTGGGAGCGTGAAGACTGTGGAAGCAACTTAAATCCTGACATAAGGAGGCAAACACGTTAGGACAGGGCCAGTATATATGGTATTTATAACATTAATTAAATGCTATTGTTGTGACAAATAATTTTCTCCAAAACGGACAACAACTCTATTATAACCATTTCAGTTTTTCAAATATGGGTGGAGTTTCGTTCAACCCAAACTGTCAGGATCCCCACTGACTCTTGAATACATCAAATTGCTCTCACATACAGTACCGTCACAGTCTGTATTGAAGGAGCCTGACATACATAACATACAACTTAAAAGATTTGCGTAAGCTCAGAGTTTTGACATCCTTTGCTTTATTTTATTTGTTCTGTGTGAATTTCCAATCTTCATTCAGAGGATCAAACAATGTTTGTACCTTTACAGATGGAAGCCTCTCGGTCCCATTTTGATTCTAGGTCGGGTCTATTTCTGGTCACATGGCTTCATGGTTTTATTGTTTTTGCTGAGCTTTGAAAAAAGGTAAAGGTTAGAGGAATGGCTTGGAAGAAAGACGGCTTTTCCTGACTTTCTCAGTGAGTGAATCAGCTCTGCCTTCCAAATAGGAATACACACAGGAAATCTTTCAAGTTTGGGTTCAAGGTTTCGACTTGAGGCTCTCTTCTTTGGATGGAAAGGACCTTTTATTAGTTTTATTGCTTTGTTGCCAGACTCAAGGACAGCCCACAACATAGCCAAACATACTTAAACACTGTAACTTCCACTTCCCCTCAAAAGAATCCTTGTCATGTAAATTGATTGTGTATACTTAATAAAGATGGGCTGACTTAAAGATCAGACCTTCACCATTCTATAATTTTGTGCACAATGTACATAAAACCAGTGTCAATAATGGCATGCTCAACCCAAAAACCCAATGCCTCTAAGCTATGTTTCGGAAAGTTTATTGCAAAAAAACACATTGTTCGAAAGGTCGTCTCAGTAGTGTGTCAAATGTGGGAACAGGATTAGAAAACCTCTTCCACATTTACAGTGTAAATGCTTCCTGTTGTACAGTTGGGCTATAAATGATCAATTGGTTCAAATTGTGGCTGTTTAGAAAGTCTTGAAAAATCCACTGTTAAATTAATCCTACTTGCAGCTCTTTGGGTCAGTGGTATATCACTGCATGTGCCAACAAAGACCGCTGAAGCTCAGGTGGTAGAATTTGTAGTTCAGGCTGTCCACTGATCACAGGATTGGTTCAGCTCTTCCTGTCCGCATGATAAAGTGTCCTTGGGTAAGACGCTGAAGTCTGATTTCGTCTTCACGAGTAGGTCAGGTCTGTGCATAGTAACTGCCAGAAATGTCAGAAAGACTGTGAGTAAAGAAATGACATTACTTTCCATTTAATATTAATGATTTAAAAAAAAAAAAACACTGTATGAGGCGCATGCAGTCCATTTGCAGTGGATGACGACTTTTTTATGGGATTTTGTAAAGATCATTTTCATATTCCTTCTTCTCTTCAGTAGGGTGCTTATTGATTGTGCAGATCTCCCTCGGAATTAAAATCCCACCAGGAGCTCGTCCATCGATCATCTTACACAAGAAGCCAAGGACTGCGGTGGGTGGACAGAAGGGGGATTTAGAGTTTATATTATTGGGCCAGTTCACAATTAAATGCATTCACACATCATGTACACACACACACACACACACACACACACACACACACACACACACACACACACACACACACACACACACACACACACACACACACACACACACACACACACACACACACACACACACACACACACACACACACACACACACACACAGACAATCGGTTTGATTAATGGCTTTGATTTTATCTGTCGGTGGATAGATGTGATGATATCTCACACTAGAAGATG
The DNA here is from genome assembly GCF_963383615.2 of Lipophrys pholis. NCBI lineage: Eukaryota > Metazoa > Chordata > Actinopteri > Blenniiformes > Blenniidae > Lipophrys > Lipophrys pholis. Next base: position 12,934,079 of record NC_137642.1, on the reverse strand, counting down.
GTCAATTTATCCTTCCAAGCATCGCCTATTCTCTCTCCAAAAGGCAGCATTAATATATTGGGCAAACTGTGTACAAGGTCACGTTGACGGAAAGTGAAGAGGCTGAATTTACATTGATTTGTTTGTATAATACTTATTTTTTTGGATGTTGTTGTATTGTTGTGGTTTTGTTTCTCCTGCTTTATCACAGCGAAAAACAAAACTAAACTGCAAAGGAAGGTAATTTTTTATTAAGTAAGCAATACTGTTAAAGTTTGATTTGTCATGGTCTTCTTGAGGGAGACTTGATCTGTTTCAATCCTCGTGGAAGGCGAAAGCAGGCCGAGGCTGTGAGGGCTTTCCAGGCCGGGTTGAGAAGACACAAACCTCCCTCCAATGACGGCTCCATCTTGTTTTGCCTGTTTGCTGCCGACAGACTTACTAGTAGTAGTAATCGATGGTAGAGGAAATGAGAATGGGATTTAGTGAATTGCACTACATGATTTACCGGCAATGGCAAAGATAAAGTTGTTTATTAGAATCAATAGAGTTGTAGTCATGGCTGATCAGACAAGATATTTATTTTGGAAACAAATCCAATTATAATTAACACACAATTAACTGTTAATAGGCCAGTTAGGTGCCCTCGCTAATTTGAAAAGCACCCTAACTGTAGTAAATGACCCCCCTTACCCAACCCCCCCGATTCTTAATGGCCATTTTATCTCTGGTTAGGCTAATCTGTGGGCAGGTGTTAGAGAACAGACGGGGGAAGGTGAAAGGGGAGAACGGAAAGAAAAACCACTTGGCTCCTGACTTTTAAATGTTTGTATATAATGTTGCAAGAACTATATTTTACCGTAGAAGCAGAGCATATCCAGACTCTTCATCACAAATAAATCACAGAGTAATTCCCTAAGAGAGCTTGCATGTGGGGAGGGTATACTTAGCAGAGGTGGAGATGTGAAGACAAGAAAGTGGTACATGAAAGGACTTGTGATGTAGAGCGCGTAAAGAAATGTGATATGCTCATTAACCTCTGTCACCTGGCTTGGCAGTGAAGCCCAAAGAAAACAAGGCATTTGAGCACACTCAACTGCCTGATGTACAGGTGCAGTCTGATGAGCAATGTAATCTTTACCAACAATATATATTTTTTTCCATGTCACCTAAGTCTCACAATATAAAACATGTGAATCATAATTTTTGAAAGTTAAAATATCCCTGAACTGCAGAAAGGCCCTTGTCTAAAACATGACAGGCGCTGATTTGATACTATTCCACTTATTCCACTGGACTTGGACGTTGTTGAATGTTAGAATGTTGACCGGAAGTTGACCGAGTTGTTTGGCGTACTGGCATTTCACAACTATCAGGTAGGAGTGGTGAGTAGGCTGGGACAAGGGGCAGATGAACATTCTTATTCCCACTTAGTCCATATGAGTTTGCAGCAGCAGTATATAGATCAGGGGCCTCAAACTCAGATCCTCGAGGACCTCGAGAACATGGCTGATTGCAATGAGTTGCTCATTATCTGGCTTTGTGCTGAATGTGTTGATGAACTATCAGGACAATCATGTGTGTTAAAGAAGGGAGACGTGGAAAACATGCAGGGCTGCAGCCCTCCAGGATCTGAGATTGAGACCTCTGATATAGAGCAAAGAAGCCCTGATGTTTCTGCCCCTCACAACTTCCTCCAGCACTTCTACGACAACCCCAAGCCGCTTCCAGACCGAACCAGAGATAGAATCTCTCGAGCGGCTAACCTTGGGACTTCCTCCTAGTCAGACGTGCCTGATAAACCTCTAATGGGAGGCGACCAAGGGGCATCCTAATCATGTAGGAGTAGCAGCTGGGCTTTGAGTCCCTCCTGAATGGCTGAACTCCCCACTCTATCATGAAAACTGAAGCCTGAGGAGAGTCAACTCAATCGGGATTCCTGACAACATATTGCACTGGGGAATTAAACTTGCCACTGTGCTCCACGTCTAACTCCAGGTAGCCAATATAGGGGATGGCCAACCCAACACTCGAAACTGCAGGCAGTGGCAAGTCTGAATCCTCTTTTGACCCCAAGGTACAAAATGTAATTGGTAAAAGCTCTCTGTGACCGTCCACACCATCTGCCACCATCTGTGTTTTTGGAAATTGTGAACATACAAATCTTTTTTCTTTTGTATGTTAATTTCAAAAAGGTCTGGAAAGGGCTTTCTTGCTACAAAAACATGTGTATTGAAAATTTTTTCCAGAGTATTTTAAACTATGTCACAGGAACATAAAATTAATGAGTGGGAACCTAGATGTCTTCGCTACATTGAACTTATTCCCTCTTGTGGGATCATAAACCACTCCTAGTTTGGTAACATCATTTTTCCACTGTGTCCCCAGCTGACCTTGTATTTCTGTCCCAGCTGGCTGTAAATACATCCGGTAAAATATTGGGGCATCCTAATGAGGCGCCTGAATCACCTGAACTGACTCCACTCTGTGTGGGCAGGTAGCAACCTCGTCTCTCTTGGATAACTGAACTTCCTCATAATGTCAATCCTATCACAAAGTGGGAGCATTAAAACGCTGCACAGAAAACCTACTTAGGCTTTGTGCTCGCCAATGAATTTTGGGTAATGATGTTGACTGACTGGTAAAAGGCACGCTTTGCTTTTTGGCCCGGCTCCCACTCCACCTCTACAGCGTCTTTATCCCTGTTTAGTTGAAATTCATATATCCATTCATCCATCCTGCTTGATTACCTTTAGGGTCAACGGGTGCTGAGCTTACCCCCTGCTGACAAGGGGACAAGGATAGTGTGCATCCTGGGAAGGTCATAGGAATGGAATTGCAGATAAAACTTCATACAAATGCATCAAAAATAATGGTGACGTACTGCATGGTTTGATGTCAAGTCAATTTCATGTGGCACATATAAAACAGGGGCTGCCCAACATGATTTCTAAGATTAGGCCAGTATAATAAAACAAAACCACACCACAGACACTGATTAAGCGTTGAAGACACAAACTTTATATACTATAGTTACAGTCAAATAATTAAAAGAACCATGAAAATAGTGTGTTTTTGTATTTGAAGGCCAGACCCTCCACCCCCCCCCCCCCCCCCCCCCCCCACACACACACACACACACACTTCTAAGCAGTTACTTTATGCATTTATATCATTGTAGTCACCCAGTGTTTTGTGGCACTGCATAGTGCCACAAGATGTAGCACTACATGGCGCTAGATGACTACAATTCTGTCACAGCAGACTGCTGATTCACCAACATGCCAGCCAAGCTGTCCAAAGTTGATATAAAGGATGCAATAAGCAAGCAGATGTACACTTTATTTGAAGATGCTTAATCAACCAAATCAGCAAGAAACTGGTGGATTCTTTGACTAAACTAAAGAAGGCTGTTGTTCAGTCCACCGCAGAGGGGTGTGTGTGTGTGCGTGTGCTTGTATGTGCGTGAAGTGATTAAAGTAAAAGTACCTTTTTTTGGGTCTGCTCTTTCCTGCATGTATCCAGGCTCCTGACAAAAAGCTCCTCAGCTTCTATGAATGTCACATTCTCGCATCTTTACTGTATCTTTGAAATTGCACTTTTTTAACTGACATGAGTGGAATGTTAAAAGAAATAAAGAAAAGAAAGAAAGATGGAGTTTTGCATCTGAGATTAGGTTGGAGTCAGAGGAAAGGGGCATTCACCGAATTGTGATGGTTGAAAGTAGGTTCAAGAGTCAGGATTTACATTGCATCATTAAGCGTGTGTGTGTTTTTCTTGCGTAATTACTGACCCGTCATATCTACGCAGGTGCTCTGGGGATCATCTCTACAACTCAGGATGAACTCATTTACTTTATCTCTAACACACACACACACACACACACACACACACACACACACACACACACACACACACACACACCCACCCACACACACACACACACACACACACACACACACACACACACACACACACACACACACACACACACACACACACACACACACACACACACGGTCTCCCTTTGATCTGAACATGATGTGAGGTACAGTGGCATCTGTCCCATATGGTCGCCAGCCGCGGTGAGCTCGGCCTCCAGTGGAGCATAATGTGTCCAACTCCAATGTTTTCCCCGTTTGATGTTACATAACACTTGCATGTTTTCCTATTCACCCAAAGTGTGAAATATTTAGCAAATTATCATTGTTTTGCATGAGACATTTTCCTGAATATGATTGGTCACTAGCATTTCTCTGTTGCTCTTTAAAAAAACAAAAAAAAAAAAAACACCCAAAAAGCCCTCTCACATTTCAGTTGGCACAACACACACACATCTCTGTGGTTTTAACTATGCATCACATTTACTTTCTCCAGCACAAGATATTCACTCAGTGACCGCTTCTTTTAATATTTATGAAATAGCATATCACTTCAGCTTAAAAACCACCAAACCGTGCTGTAGTGTAACTCAGAAGCATCAGCCTTTTAGGGTTTTTTTTGCCATAAAAGACTATTGGTTTTCATAAAAGATTTTTTGGCCATTTGCATATTTCCAAACTGAGAGACGAGAACATTTTTCCTTTTTTTTTTGTGTTTGAAAAGTTGTATTTTCTTGCAGCATCTGTGGACTTGGTTGGGTGTCAGCATGTCTCTCAATGGTGCTTCAGAAGGATGGAAGAGTCCCGATATGGGGCTTGATACTGGGTGGGTTTCTCTTACCCCTGCGGGCCACCCTGCCAGCTTTCACAGAGCGATCAGCAGAGCTGGACGTCACCATGCACCTGCTGTCTGTCTCCACTCAGCCAAAGGGTATCAGTGGGGGCTTATCCAGCTTGATGGAGGTGCAGATGGCAAACAGACTAAATGCCTTGTGCGGCTCAAAATCACTGACTCACACATTGTGATTCACAAATGACTAACGCCGACTTCCTTTTTGCCAACGACAGAATTTAAAAGACAAAACGGTGGGAAGTTAGACGGCGTGTGTTCATACCATGGTCCGATTGGGAATGTTCCGGTGTTGCTCTCATGGTTCTCAAACATTTATGTCCTTTCCTATATTTCGCGAAGGCCAATTTGATCGCCCTACGCGCATGCTTTTATTTTTTTCAAAGACGATATTCTTTCCGTATTGCCTTGATTGTCATTCTATTTACTTTATGAAAATATTTATTGGATTATATTGTAGATCAAAAGTCCACAAGCAATGCTACAGATGTTTCTCATGTCGCCAACTCGGAGAGAATTTGCATCCAGCTCAGAAGGACACGTACACTTTCTTCAGGTTCTTGTTTTTACTGATTGGGGCTGACTGTTTTGGTTCAGCTGCGTCAGGCAGACATTTCCCATGGAGTTCATGGAGACCAAAGCAGAGTTGAAAGGAGCCTGAATATCTGGCCTGTTTTCTTCAGGTGGCCAATGAGCTGTGTATGAATTATTAATGCCCATGAAAACATAAACAACCTCAATCCTTCCACTCTTACTCATCCAGTAAAGGAGGCACTCAAAGACACATTTAACTGTAGTAGGAGTATACATGCTTATTATTTATGTTGACTCGTTGAGTGGATGCATTAGTGGAACATGTCTTCCACGGCTGCAGAACAACATGATTACTATGAACGCTCGAAATTCAGCTTATCTACTTCATCGATTAATGATAAAACACAACATAACTCTGCATAATCACTTGCAGATGAAGGCTTAATTTCAATTAAAGCGTTCATCAAGTGCTGTGTCAACATGGCTGTTAAACCCAGATGGTATTAAAAAGGCCCTTTTGCAGACACCCATTCTATTACTGAATGCAGCAGTTAAAATGAATCACACATCTAAACACACACAAGCCATTTATGTTGAGATTGCATTCATTTATATGTTTGTGAACATGCAGAACAAGCCGAGGTGCATGTAGAATTCAAAACAAAGGAGCCCGATTGAATATAAATGTACATAATGAAATTGATTCATATGCAATCACACTTTCAGAACAGTGAGAGTAATGTCGGTGCCAGATAAACACAAACTACCCTTTCTCAGCAAAGTGTTACGTTGCTATGACTACACACCTACAGCTCTTATTTATGAAACTAATTTCATGTTCAAATGAAACCAACACCACTGGTGCTAAACTTGAGGGGCCAGACCATAGCTTCAGCTCTGCCTGCGATTTATATTTTCAAAAGTTTAAAAAAAGTGAAGTGAGCTCTCCACCTTCTACCAAGTGGACTCTTTTTTTAAAAGTGGTTACTGTTGCCTGGAATCATGTCAGAGAGTGCATGGGTGGGCCTGTGTGTGGGTGAGAGCAGGCCAGGTAGAGAAGGAGATTGATGTCTGTAGGTGGAGGTTAAATGAACAGTTTATGCATGAGAGTTGGTAAGAAAACGAAAGACAAAGCAGAAACGTGAAAACTGTGGCGTATTGCATGGAAATGTACTGTTGGCATTCTTTATCCAATATGACTCCATTTGGACAAAGATGATGCACTGGTGTGTCCATTTGTCAGTTTGTTTGTCCATCCAGCTTTGGCAATTTTTTTGGGAGGCATATATCGCCCTCTTTTTTTTTTTCTAGAGAGATGGTGAACTGGACAGCGGTGCAGGAAGGTGGAGATTTGATGGCAAATAAGTCGGAAAGACTTTCAACAGGGAGGGAAATGAGAGAACAAATTAGAAGGGCAGATGGAAAGAGTAAAGCATGAGGAAATACATGGATGAAATGAGAAGGGTAAAAATGGACAGCAGGCTGCCCTTGGGAAAAAGAGTTAAAGGAGGTGTAAATCTGGCCTAATGGGGAGGAAAAAAAAGACTGTGGGTGTCCATCGCACTACAATCTCACACACACACACACACACACACACACACACACACACACACACACACACACACACACACACACACACACACACACACACACACACACACACACACACACACACACACACACACACACACGCGCTCTCACAGAGAACTTAAAAGGTGGATGTACATGCATGCGCTCACTGATGGTGTCTGTAGAAGTGCTGGTGGCAGATCTGTGGTAGGAGAATTTAATGTAAATTAGGCAAGGTGTATTTTATGGGATGGCAGATTAATGAGTCTTAATGGAAGATGTGTGATCTCGGGTAGATAGTTGGTGTGTTGTTGCTCAGTGAATATGTGTGGCTTCTAGTTCAGTCTAGTTCCAGCTATTATAAGGGTATATAATCTATAGACTTTATCCTATCACAACCTGAAAATGACAAAAACAGCACCAATGAGATGTGTGTCTAAATCATACATATATGTTTATGTTTCTAACTTGGATGAAGCGTGTACAAACGATTGGAATATTTGTTTGTGGTGTTACACGGATCTGTGGAGACGTAAGTAGAAATCATTGTTAGGTTGGAGTAAGTCTTCAGGAAATGATTCCTTGTTCTAAATATAATGTCCTGTGACGTCACTGAATCACTGAAATGCGTGTGGGTGTGTGTCTGACGGACTCTTGTTGATATTCAATCCATTATGCTGATGTGGCATTTGTTAAGCGTAATCTTTCTAAATCAAAATTTAATTGTGGATGAGGACAGAATTTCAATGTGTGGAGCCCAGCTAATTGAAAGAAGGATGATGAGAATATTATTGATGTTTTATCTATTGACTCTCTTCCAGGAAAAAAAGTACAAATCGAACGGTGGGTCTAAACAGATGAAACTGCTCAGATGTTGATTCCCAAAATGAGATCCATGAATGGATACAACACAGTTTACAAAACCAGACATTATAAACATTACACAAAATGTGCTTTTTTTTCAAAATTAACATTCTACAAACTTTATTGAGAATATTTACAGCAACTCAGGAATTTTTCATCTTTCTACCTTGAGATCTCTTCAACAAACAGTGAAGAGCATGAAAAGACTCCAGATCTGTTTAGGTAAAGGTTGATAGCACAGATGGAAGACGCAGGTTCATGGAAAGTGCAGCAGCACAGTACAAGAAATGGAACAATGGAAGCAATTTGATTGGCTTTGAAACAGCTGAAAAGTGAGTGATGTCCAAAATGTAGGAATGCACATTGGTATTTGACAGTTTGCTTAGATTGAGGTAGATTTTTCATGAACCACGATTAGAATTTGAAATATCTTGAGGCCTGATTATGGCGCGGTTCTGTCCAGTTAAGAACACGTTTGCCAGTGACTTCACTTTGATATATGGAGGACGTATGAAACCTGGGACTAAGCGGTGGAATGAAAATTCTCTACAAAAGTGTCACATCATTTTGTAGTGTGACTTGTATTACTCATCATCCTTGTGCTTATCTCCTGACCTTTTTTTATGCCCCCGTCAACATCAGCACGACTGTCTTTCTGCTCCTTTTCTCTTTGGGTTGTGTCAAAAAAAACCAAAAAAACAACAACAGTGAGTCACAGGTGGTGCTCTGCTCTGAAAGTCTATTATCATCCTGACTTTCTGCTCTGCTGTCTCAGCCTCCATGGCTCACTGATTCCTGATTTTTATTTTTTTTTGTTTTATCTGTTGCACTGCTCATCTGTCCGTGGCAATGTAACATTGGCTTGTGAGTCAGTTTTCAGCAGGGCTAGTCATTTTCACAGCAGGCTTATGGAAATACCACAAACACAAAATTCATGGAGCTTGAGGGAAATGTGTAGCACGGGCCAATGGACAATACAGGACAATTTCAAGCAGATAAGAATCTGTTTTAAAAACATGGAGGGAGTAGAAAGTTGTATTGGAGAGAATCAGCCACCATAGCAACACACTGCGCTGTGCAAGGGTGTGAGCAGTGACATGCTCCAATAGACCGCGATCCGATTAGGTAGGAGACACATGGTCGTTTTACTGCTTGAAATGCCTAATTTGTATTTGGACAATACGTACATAAAGATTAACACAACCTTTTTCTACATGTGTTACATTTTGGTCCGCCGTTTTATTTTGTGATTTGCCTCAAACTGTAACGCGTATTGTGCAACTCGTACAAATAAAACCAGCTGCCTGTTTCAACAAGAATGACCCTTCTCTCTTTGGCCTCCTGGTAGCGCTGTGATCTATTTGCAGCCATTTCTTTTTAAGAGAAGTCAGAAGGCTGCTCTCTCAGGGTCCAAACAAGGAGCAGTTGCTGGGTTTTCTACATATCAGTTCGACCTTATCGTCTGGTGTGTTCCACTTACCTCAAAACTCAAATATATGTTGGGGTTTCCTAAATATGAATAAAAATCTCACACTCGTATTTTCACAAGAAGACTGCCATATCATGCTTCATGTAAGCACCACTATAAACGAGCTGTACTTTAACAGCGGTCCAGTTAATTGTAAGAGTTGAACTTGGCGATTTAATTTAATTTCTATAATGCCAAATACAAACAACACAGTCATTTCATTTCAACTCTCAACAGAAAACAGTAGTTGCTACAACAAATGGAATATTGTTCTATATGAAGCTTTAATTATTTAAACAAAGGGCAAATGGACATACAAAATGTTGGTAAAAGTAAAAGCAATTCTACAGTTAAAATAAGGTGACTTTTACACCAACATGGACACTTTTTATGTATTGAGACTTCGCTTTATTTTGGAGAGACAGCCATACACTGTACAGTTATACACATTCTACATATAAGCAACTATAAAAACAAACATTTAAATATGGATACCATCACAAAACTATTCACAGCTTAGAGAAGCAAGTGATGTTTTGGATAGTGGAACAAAAATAATCGACCTATAAAATATTGTGTGTTATGGTTTGATTTTCCACTCTTCTGTTTTGTTTGGCCTCCTTGCCTTGGTCTCTTGTGCTTTCACGTCATTTAACCCACAAAGGTAAACCAAGCAGACCTTCATCTTGCCTGAGAAGCTGCTGTCGTGAGCGATCAAAAGTGAAGAAAAGAGAAAATTTGACCTATTTATGAGTCTTGATTTGAAGACATTTTTGCGGCCCGTTCATGGGTATTTCATGAAGCAAAGGAAAAGGTGCCGTCTCTGCGTGTTGTGGGGAGAATTGAGATCAGAGAGCATGCATGAGTTATAAACCTGTTTGGAGGATATTAAAGTAGACAGCTTTGTTTGTTAAAAAAAAAAAAAAAGTCTTATACAGTCCGAGTGGTCAAAAAAAGTGTGAATCTGAAATGTGATGCGAAGCCTTTTGAGACTGTAGGACTTCCTTATTTTCTCTTTTCAATGCAAGCAAGAAAAAAGACAATCTGCTTCCCCAGCCATTGTTTTTTTATTGCATAAACACAATGATCCGCTCTGCTTTAATTTGTTGATTTGTTATGTTGCACGAAGGAAATGTTGACAGTTGCCTTCAGATCTGCTCCACCGTATGACAGAACGCTTGACAAGCAAATGTCAAACTGTCTGAAGTGAGACGGCCCGTATGATGACATGATTTCTTTGACTGTTATTTTGGATTTGTCTTGAAATGGTCATTGAAAGAGAAATATATGAATGTGTTTTGTTTTTGGTTCAGAGAAATATACAGTTGATTATACCTTTTTAAAATGGTTTAGTTGTGTCTTCTGAAAACGCCATTTTAATAATAAAAGTCCACCGACTATTGAGACTTTCCAACACAGTTAATAAATCTGCCGACATCTAACGGATGGGCTGAGTTTAGTTTTTTTACTAAGCTGGTAGTCTTCAAAGAGCTGAAGAAGAGATTATTTGACTGATCCGATTGACAGAAGGGAATAACTGATAGTTATAATTCTACTTATGAAAAGACATAATTTTGTTGATTTCCTTGTTCCTAAACAATACAAACACTGAACATCTTTGTTCAGCCACCTTTCCCCCCCCAAAAAATTGTAATGCACATTGTTTGCTGCATAATTATACTGCATATTTGATAATTGACTAAATCTATAGGTTAATCCTCGGCTCGTGACTACATCAGAAAGTGCAAATTCAATTCAGACTTTATTTAAAAGAGAAAGTTGACTGCAAACTGTGCAGTGACGACTGAGAACAATCACTGGCAAGTTGGCCTCAAGGACACACACACACACCCACACACACACACACACACACACACACACACACACACACACACACACACACACACGCACACGCACACGCACACGCACACGCACACACACGCGCACACACACGCACACACACACCAAACTGTCATACATATAAATGTAAAGCAGACATTTCTCCGTTCCTTCCCCCCAAAACACTTGAGGCAGATAAGCGCCGTCGCAGCTGAGATGCAATCTTTGTGTTTATTGGTTCCATTCAAAGCGGCAGAGCCCTTCTCTCCAGCCAGATTTCTGGGGTCCTCTGGAAGGCACTCTGCCTGGATACGCTGTGCATGACTGACATTTCTAGGCCATTAACACCCTTTGCCGGCTATGAATTTTATAGAAGTCAATCTCTTAACGTGACATTTAAGCCTTCCATTTAATACAGGCCCCTGCAGCTCTGTTCTCATGCGAAGCGAACTCCTGCAAGAAGCCCTCCAACATGAAGCAGAGTCTGATAATAAGTTTTAGTGAAGCAGTGAGGAGGCAGTGCCGCGCCGTCTTGTCAGGCTCCATTGATTCTGAACATTGTAAAGGCCTCCTCTCTAAATCCTTCATCATTACGCTAATGAGAAGAACTATGCTTGTTATGTAAGAATCTGTCAATCACAAGCTCAATTTCATATGTCACATTTGATTTGGAGTTTGGAAGTCAATTTTATTGAAGTGTATCCTTCGGGTACATATATTTCTTTTTCCAGACAGAAAAGTGTCACGCTGAAAAACTTTCTATTAAACTACAAAAGCTGAAAGTGGAGCTTCTTTAATCAGTTAACGTTGACATGCTCTGATGAACAGCCTCTTCAAGCCTGATCCTCGAAGAACTCGACGTCTAGTGAAATGATCATTTAGTGTTTGAATACTCTTTTAAGCTCTCTGTATCCTGGAAGAAATTATTAAAGGCACCAATTGTCCCACCATGGCCTCTGGAAGAACACAGCCAAATTTCTGTGTGTCATTTCAACTGATAAAACTCACTGGACTCACAATTAACATATAATGACAAGAGGTTGGCAGATAGATACACAATTAGACATAGAAATAATAATAATAATAAAAAAAAAACAACAACAATGCATTGGAAATAACACATATAAACATTATATATGATCACCCTGGACAGAAAGCACACAGTAAGAACAAATAATATAGAAATACTGATACGTATGTTAAAGTGCTCTGTGTCTATACCTGCAGTATACATTGATTTAGAGAGCTCCTCACCGCTTATTCGGTGTAACTGCCTATATAACACTTTACATAATCACTGCCTATAAGACAGAAATTTTTTTTACTTTAAATTCAAATTATAATTATGCTGAGTCAGTGTGACATAAATTATATAATCTGTGCAGGCCCTTCGTGAGCAGCTCAATATATATGGCAGCGCACGCCACGCACACATCGAGGGACGTGTGAATGTGGACACAGTGTTAAAGATCTAAAAAGCGTTTCGGTTGTGCATGCTTGGAGCAGAGTCACTCCTACAGTATGTGGCAAGACCAGTTTAACAACATTTTGTGGTCAGATTCTGTCTTCACCTGTCAAAACAAATGAGCCTTAAGTTATTTGTAATCACATCTTAACAAGTAAACAATGTGATTGTGCAGCACTTTACCTCAAAATATGTGACTCATCCACCCACCTACTCAAAGAGCGACAGTGCAATGTGTTTGCCAAACAACGGAGAGATAGAGGACTTAATTGTAATATTCAAGTAAATTCAAACATCCTGTGGGTACATCAATCCAGACTAAAATTGATACATTCCGTTTTCACCAAATTTGGCTCTATTAAATCTGCTATATATATTAATATTCTATATCCATTTATTATATTTATACATGTTAACTTAAGAAAAAGCAAAAACACAGTTTCAAATGAGAAAATATTGCACACATACCACCTATTTCCCTTTCTTTGATCAGTAAATATCGGTAAGAATAACCAAAAAAATGAATAAATAAATAAAAGGATAACACAAATTTTAAGCATTAACTAAAGTTCAGTAGGTGTTTTTTTTGGGAAGGAGGATTTTTTTTCTGGCCCTTATAAAAAAATTAGCAGCTCAACATCCAAAGCCCTTCTTCTGTGAGCTTGATGAACTTCACACATTCATCATTTCGCCTGCCGCACACTGTGATGATCAATTATCCACAAAGGAGGCAGGTAATATAATGTCATATTAATTTATCTGGATGGTTTTGAACTGTCGTGGAAGTCCAGCACACTGAGAAGTTTAACAAGGAGAGAGTGTGTGGGGTTGGAGTTGGAACAGAGCAAGCGTAGATGAGGTGAGGAGTGGTGGCGTTTCCCCTTTTTTGTAGTCTGGCTGCGGAGCTTTCTGAATCTCCCTGGGTTCAGAGCCTCGTTTGTCATGTGGACAGCTCCGCCGGTGGCTCTTGTACTTTGAGCCTGCGTGTGCTCGAGTCTGACAAGAGATCATTTGCATGGCCAAGAACCTGGTGGCAATCTCAGAAGTGTCCTCAATCAGAAGGTTTTTGGGATTCTGTTTGAATAATGCAAGTTATGCAAGATGGGATTCATTCACAGCCAGAAATAGCAACCGCACGATGAGTCCCCTCAGGTGTGTGTGTGTGTGTGTGCGTGTGTGTGTGCGTGTGTGTGTGTGTGTGTGTGTGTGTGTGTGTGTGTGTGAGTGGTGTTTTTTGAAAACCTATTACAGCTGATGGACCAACCCAATAGCCTGCTCACAGCTTTCATGGCTGATTAGCGTGTGTGTATTTAACTCCGTGCATTATGCATGGATCACAATCTACAGCAATCACCGTGGGTCGTTAGAAAAATGCTATCACACTATTTGCCCACAAGATGCAATTTGTCAATGCTTCCACTGTGATCAAAGTGCACATCTCTTTGCATATAAATGTACAGCATTAACATTAATAGGTCTGAACGCTCTCCGTTGTGCTGTCTTGCAGTTTACATCGTGTGTTTGTGTGTACCTAAACCTGTGTTGGTGTGTTGTGTTCTATTATTATCCATTACCAAGGGTCCTCTTGTTAATGTTTGGCTTCGCCGTCTCAATGGGGCTTATCTGTGTGTACATCTGTGCAGATGTGTGCATGTCTGTGTGAGTGCGCGATATTCGTCAACTATACTGACAACTTCCTGAGCGTGCAGTGTCAACAAAAGACTATCTTGGGACAAATGCAAGCCGATGAAAGATGCACCTGGATGCCCCCAAACCCCCCACCCCCCAGTCACAGCAAGGATGCTTGATGTGTTTGACTTGTGTGGCACAAAACTGTGCACGTCACTGTGTGTGTTCGAACATTCCTCAGAAGAAATGGATTTCATTTTTTCTATTGCGTAGCCGTTTGTGTGTGAGAGAGACAGAGAGAGAGGGAGAGAGAGAGAGAGAGAGAATAGCCACTGTGAGTGTGTTTGTTGGTGTAGAGAACAGAGCATGAAGGACAGGGAAACGAAATGAGGGAAAAAAACAGCACATGTCTTTCGCATACTTCATGAGTTTTTCCCATTTTCCTCCTGCGTTCAGCAGAGGTCTAACGCTAATGAATCTCTTGTTTTAGGAGAAAAGAGGGATACAAACAAATAGGTTGTTACCCAGTATTGCCCATGACTGATCAACTGTTTTACCAGCTGGACTCGGACAGTGTTGCTATAATAGTAACCGTTAACACTGGAATTGTGATCTCGCACGCAGATAAAGTCAAAATATATTTGGAAACTCCAGGGACACAATGGATGTCGTGCAAAAATCAAAATTAGTCAGAATACAGTTAAACGTTAATGAATGTCATATTAATATTTGAGGCTTATCAGCTCATGTCAGGTTTGCAGCAGACAAAAAATCAGGTGGTTAGAGTGAGACTGCTTCATCTGCTTCAGTGTGTCAGACTTCATGTGTTCAGATCCTGCTGGACTTCTGCACACATGGATTTTTCTTACGAGTACTAAAAATAAAAAGTTGGAAATATCAGTGGTCAGATGCATCATGTTGACGTCATTATTTCTGTAGCTCCTGTCTGTACCACTTGTACTGTACGTCAGGATAAAAGATTAGAGCCATGAAGTCTTGTGAACCATCTGCAGAGCAGGTACCTGGGCAAAGCGTGAAATTATTTCTAAAGGTTCCCGAGAGAAAGTGAAAGTTTTTCTCTTCTTCCAGTTCATCTGTGTGACGAAATTCAGCATGCACGTAGGAATTAAACTCCTGGTCGAGAGACGCAGCTTCACCAGAGATCAGAGACCTTGTAAGAATGATGGTTTCAGTGTTTCTCCATGTCTCTCTTGTTTTTTTTTATTCAATTTTTCTTAATGACAGTCTAGATCTGACTTGGGGTTTAATGACCCCTAATTCACTTGCAGTCTTTTGACTGTGTTCAGGCCACATGAGTTCAGTGAGGTGTGAAAGGATAATTAGTGGACATGATGCATGCAATATCATCAATTTTCTTTTGTTTCAAGAGTGGCAGATAAATCTTTCCGGTGTACAACGTTTATGCATCGTCCGTCTTCAAAATGCTCAAAATTTACAGTTGCTTGTCATCATTTGACAAAGAAATACTAAAAAAAATGTGTTTTGCCTTCACAATTTGCCCGTCATCCAACTCATTCATATACTTATGCCTCACCATTTCCCCACCATTTTTGGGAGATTAAATGATCACATGCTAGCCCACAAACAGATTAACTCAGTAACAGTCTGTCAGTGGTCATAATTATATAACTTACCGGTGTAATTTGCATTATCTTATTTCTTTCTTTTTGAGAAAAATGCATCGTCCTTACAAGTTCTATAACTTCCCATCAAACAAACTCTGATTGCCTCAATTTTCAGAATTTGTTGATTTAAATTTTCTTGCCAGACTTCCTACAATCCCCATATCATACTGTTTTCAAGAACGACAAGAGATAAGGTAGGTTAACAGTAGTCCTGCGTAGATATTAACATGAGAGTCTAGTTCATTGAAACCTCTTAGCAGCACAAACTGACTTTAAATAGCCAAACTAAATAAAAAAAAGGTTCTTGAAGAAATCTTACATTGCCCAGAGACTTTGACGTCAACAGGACAGTGAAGCAAAGCAAACAGCCAAGGCAACTCAGGAGTGACTTCAGGACAAGTCCAGGACTGTGCTCGAGTGCCCCAGCCAAATCCCTGGAATAAGCCCTGCTGAACATCTGTGAAGATGACATTTCACAGATGCTTCCCAAACAGTGTGACTGAGCGAGACGGGATCTGCCAGGAAGAAACGGATGGAGCGCCCAAATCCAGGTCTGAGATTTACCGAAGAGGGCTCAAAGCTCCGACGGCTGCCAGAGTGGCTTCTACAAAGTGCTGAAGTTTCTTCTTCTTTAAAGGACTGGTTTTGAGTTTAGATTTTGCAAAAAGACCTGTAACATCGATTAGAAGCGTATTCTGTGTTTTTGGAGTAATCGGCGTAGTTTGTTGGGGGAAAGTCCTCAGCAAAGCAAAGTGTTCACAATGCGAAGCGGTATGAATACTTTATGATGTATCTGCATTTAATCAGCTACTTTTCATAAGGGTTCATTTCTAATTTATGGTGTACCCATTGTCAGTGTTCGAGCATTGGCATAGCAGATTTAACTCAGTAAAATACTTGTGGGTGTTATTGAAACGTAAAGCAATAATTCTACATCCCAGACATCATGATGTCTCCGTGTGTTGGCTACTTGTTTTTTTATGCTCATTAATTTCCACATTTCCTCTCTTTTCTTCTTCTTTTTCTCTTTCTGCTTGACGCTGCCTTGGGTCTGAGGTTCAGTATTTGGCATTTCAGTCCAGCTGAGAGATTAATTAGCCAGCTACCTTTAAGATTACAATGGGTACCTGGTGGCATAATTCAGTTTGCCTTGTCATTTTCCCCTCTCACTTTCAATTTCATCTTTCGTTTTACTACTTTGTCACATTTCCGCCCTTCTAATCTTGAGCCTGATGCCACGTCTGGTATTCTCACGAGACACGGTGATGAGAACTTTGCTTCACATCTCACCTGGTTTTGTTTGCATTTAAAACTGAATTTGACAGAAGCTTACTCGATATTGTTGTGGCAGGCTGTGTTATTGAGCAAAGTATATTTGTCTTACAACCGCAAGCTCACTTGCAAGGCGTACATGCTGTATGTACAAACGCAGTTTACCTAATAGGTCACCAGAGGCAATAAACTAAGGCTTTTGCCCAAAAAAGGATTGATCTGTACGTGAGGACAAGACTAAGATGTGTCAAAAACATTCCCAATGTTATTATTAGCATTAAAAAATGTTTGACTTTAGATTTGAGCCTCACAAGCAAAGCCAAATAACAAATGTCACAAATGAGATTTTTCACTCCCCCCCCCAAACGGAATACAGAGGTCAGACCCCCGGGTTGAAAGCACTCAACACACAAAAATACAGCTTTTCATTATTTTATCCTCTTAGAAAAACTAAGCTGCAGCAGCTGCTCAGTTCTTTTTTTTCTCCATAACTAACAGCACTCTATTTTAAACTTTCATGTGCTTCCAGCTTGAGTCCAAAGCAGAGTAAATGCTGTGGGTGGAGGTCTTGTCAGGCTATGTTAAATAAGAATTGCAGTAAGAGAGAAGACAGCAGCACAGTCCATTGGTTCAGCTGATGAGATGCATGTTTTAGCGCTATATTTGGGTAACATCTCGTGCTGATGTTTTTAGACTGTGTTTCAGGCTTATGGCATAATTATTTAAACCATGCACAAATCCAGGTACTCACAACCACAACCTAGAGTGAATGGAGATAAAAAGCTACAAAGGAAATTTCTAGACAGTTTATCATGCATCAAGTATACTGGTGCTGCTTCCCTCTCTGTGTAAAAATTGGATGAAAATCTGCACGAAAGGGAAAAAAATATATGATATATGCAGATGTTTTTTGGTGCTGCGGTCATTCAGTTTGCATGAACTGCATGAGAAAGGTTGAAATATTGATGGTCCTACTTTTACTGTAGGAGCCGGGTTTCTATTTTCACACATTACACACTGCACGTGGACACCTTCCATGTGAAACGCTCACGTGAAGTTCAGCTCAGTCTGAGGACGGGGACACGTCGTTTCCTATGGGGTGTTTGTTGATCCCACAAGTGATTGAGCCAATGCACGATGGTCTCAGGGACATTTATTACGTAGGAAATAGATTTTCCTGATTATTCACTGACAAAATTCCACTTTTGCTAGATTGGCAATCGCTTGTTTTAGCACTAAAATCATGTATTCATATCCTTTTTATGTGAATTGCAACTTTCCCACATATGTATGTATTATGTTGGCAAAGTTTGCTTTAAAAGGTTGCTTTCTCCTAGCAGGAGATAAAAATATGAGTATCATCAAACGTACCCACCACAAAAACCAGAGATATACCAGTGAGAAGAGGGCAGCACCATGCTGCAGAAACAGTCTTGATAAAAACGATCCAGCACCTTCTTGACCAACTTGCCTCTCACAAGTTCCTCAGCATTTGTCAAGCTTGCAGGTGTTTCCTGTTTCAACTTCTCTATAAGATCTATTAATGCAAAGGAGAACTCCTGAAGAGTTCCAACCTCTTGGGGAAGAAAACCTCCTGTAGTAGGTCATAAGATGCTGAGCACCCCCACAACTCCTGCAAAATGGCAAGTATCCCAGCAGGATCCTCTCTCCCATCACCCTCAAGCACTTGATCTCATCTCTAGTCAAACATAAAAAGTTCCAGGTCACTCTGGGAGCTGGGCATGCATGCACCTACTCTCTATATTCACTCAGACCTGTACATTTTCTTACATTGGTAGAACACTAGGACTGGCCAGCCCCTGCCACAGCCTTTAATGTCCAGCTTTTAGTTGCAAACCAATTCTCAAAGTGATTCATCACAGGTGATGACACCTTTAATGACACAGATTCCAAGTTAAAAATGTTTATCAAAAATACTTGGACTATAAAGTCTAATGAAATAACCTTTGCATTTGGAAGGAAAGTTTTAACAGTGCTAGACCTTGAGCTAGTGATGAGTGATTCCACTAAAGAAAATCATTATATAAAAACCACCCAGACACGTGACGAGGGACACCCAGCACCTACTGAAGGAAACCTGAACACCCTGGGAGACTATGAAAAGGAAAGTCTGCTGCTTCTGAGCTGCTCTCACCGACTGTTTTTGGAAGAAAGTAACAAGTAAGGAGCAAATCTTGGACACTTGTAACTGCAGGATTCATTTATAATAGCGATCACTTCCCATCATCCCCCAACACTGTTGTTTAGAGGAAAGGGCTCAGCAACATGTCAATATGAATTCTACTAACTGCAGCAATTAATATGTTGAGACACAGCCTCAAGGAAAAACAAGTATGTAAACACAACCGTACATGACTAAGATTAACTGGCCGTCATATTAAGAATAGACTTCATTATCATCGTGGGCCAGACAGCTTTAGATGCACTGAACAGAGGCTGTCGTAGAAACGTATTTTATTTGGGAGTCTGATTCCTCCCATTCTGCAATTGTTTGAATTTATGAGTGTGTGTTAGTGTATGTGATTACTGGCACACAAATTACAACTGAACACTGTTATATGATATTGATGTCAACGGAAACAATCTTTATTATGATTTTCTTTTTTTCTTTTTTACAGTTTAATTTTTATAGAATTAGAGATGATTCTTAAATGGATGTTCATCCTTTTGAGATAAATACAGATGATAATCCTTCATTTTCAATCAAGCCTACCCATTAGTGCAGACTGTGATAAGTGTAGCGAAGTCCCAGTATGATTGCAGGGATTTAAGCTTTGGCAACAATAATTAGAGATGATTACTGTGTAGTCACACAGACAACGTCCTCTCATCCTTCACTTTGAGTCAGGAGACCATGGCCCGCTTCCTTTGTCCAATCCTTTTTCCAACACAATAGATAAAGCTTCACTCGGATTACTTTCATGTCCAATTTACTCTCCCCGAAGATCATTGGCTGAACTGGTGTTTGTTGTTGCTCTCTTCGTTTTTGCAGAGTCTTTGGATGGAGACAAAAATGAACGAAAGCACCTCATTTTCTCCTGTGCTCTTGCTTTTTCTTCCCTTGCCTGCCCTATTTTGGCCCTCTTATTTTTTTTTTTCTTCTCATGCATTTCTGTTCTTTCATGCCTTTCATGATGGTTTAATGTATTTATGCTTCATCTGCACATAAAGGCCTAAAGAATCTCTTCACTTTTCCTTCAGTTCACTTCTGAAATCCTAAAGGAATAATCCCAAGCTTCTCAGAGCCGTCTGGTTTTTCTTCTACCGCAAAGAATAATGTACAATACAAAGTGATATAAATCATTAACAAAGAGGTATTATGAACACTACCGTACATGGGAAGGTACATCCGTGGCTTGTGGTCAGAAAATTGAAATTGATTGTGTATGTTTATCGTCATCCTGTGCCGTTGTAGTGGTTATTGATCAGGCGCAGTATTTGTTTCCCAGAGGTGCCATCTTGGGACAGGGATTTCCCTTCATGTTTACTTTGGTGATGGATTTTACTTGGCCATCTTTTTTTATAGTTCCCTCTGTTTACATACCCTCAGGCGGAATCCAAGCACATATGGTGATGGGGATGCTGTACAGGGATAAGCTCAAAGTAAATACTATTTAAAGAAAAAGAAAACTCTAACTTGAGGAATTCTTTGTGATCAATCGGTACGACCTGTAGTTCAGCCTTTACACTGTTGGCCGGGTCACTTATTGGTCGAACAGAAGGCAGTGAAATAAAGAGTGGTGACTGCATTCAACGTCAAGTCTGTTAGCCTTTTTATTTAAAGGGTTAAAATATTTTTACTGAACAGGACAGTTATGCGTACTGAGTCAGATACATTTTAGAAATGTCATTCGTCTTCGGCAGAAATTGTTAAATTAACAGCTGTTCTTGTCTTCTTGCTTGGCTGGTGCTCCTCAAAACCATTTCTCGAATTTCTTTCAGGATTTGCCAGCTCTCAAAGTGTTTTTCCGCCAAAAGGGGCATACATTTAGCGAGGATGAGTTCACTGTCTATACCGCAGAAATAAACCAAAGAGGACATTTGTCAAACGGCCAACAATTACAGCTGTCATGGATGATGAGCTCAAAGAGACCGTCTGAAAAAATGCATTATTGTGGCGAGTAAAGCTTGGATGATCAAGGCTGTGTTGGTTGGGTTCATTGAACACTTTCAGCTGCAGACTTGATTTTGTCATGTAATCACGATCATCTGAGTGGCCTGCTATATTCTGAAAAATGACAAAAGTTTGCACTGCAGTTTAAGTCGGAAGAATTCACTCAAATGTATTCCTTTCTTTGCCTGGCCAGGGAAAGAGAATGATCGAGTGTGCATTATCCAAAGGCCAGTGAGCACACTTAGTGAGTAAATGCCACGTGTAAATGGCTCTACCACGCTCTTCTGTAACTCTGCCATGCCATTTTAGCTGTGTGGGGTGGGGGTGGGGTTAAGGAAATGACCCTTTATTTCCCTTCAGGCCATCATGAGCTGGCAGATCGGTCAGCCGAATGCATGACAGACAACTTAGCAGGCGCGCCTCAGAGTTGGCCAGATCGCCTGGAGCAGTGAAAAGCAGGACTCCTAATAGCTCGAATGGCTGTACAGTCACAGATCGAATGTTTGCGCCTGACATTTACTTGTTTTTGGACGAATCTGTGCAAATCCTGTCAGATAATTTTGATTTCTGCTGGCTATTTTAAAGTTGTAGGCCCCTATTTTTGCAGCCAACTCGACTGTTTAAAGCATAATGCACCACTTTTGTCCAAGTCCATTGTTTTAACAGTGGAAAATCTGTGCCTGAAGTCCAGTTCAATGCATTTATAATTATTCCCTAAAACAAGGGTGTCAAACTCGTTTTAGACCAGGGAAACGTGTCAAATTCCATTGTCCTAATTGAGATCAAATTTAGCCTGACCAATGAAAAGACAAAGAAAAAACACAAATTATATTGTTAGTGCATATCACATGCTTAACTAATAATGTGTAGCTCTAGCGTTGATGCTAATACTATTTCTCTAGTAAAACATTAAGCGATAGCTATATGTTATAGATCTTGAGCATTATGATCTATGCATACAACAGTACCATTGTCTGTCGAATAATTAGGACCTTCATTAAAAAAAAAGACCACTTTTTTACCATTCTTAACTTGGCAACTTAATCTCGTGGTCTGAATCTACACTATAGTGAACGCTTGTGTTTTACTCCACTGCTACAAATATTGGTATGTGTATCTTTGAGCATAACTCAAGATAGACAATCTTATGTGGGAATACGTGAAAAGCAACAGCGAAAATGACAGCTGAAGCTCTAAATTGAGAACAGAATATCTTTTTCATTGACGTAGCTGTTCTACTTTGTTTTATAGCTCTGCTGCAACTCATCAGTGTTTAAAAGAATAGATGTGTAGTCACTACACATCTATTGCACTAAACTATAGCTGTGCTTGCACTTATTAGGTGGCTTTGGAGATGCATCTGTGGGGATGTACAGCTGCTTGCTTTAAATTAATGTTGCCTTACCCCGATGGACCCAAACCCAACAATAGAGCGGCGACAAGCAGCCTGAAGAACCAAAGACAACTTCAGCTCCCGATAACTTCTATTAGCAAAACCTATGTTTCAAGGAATTTTCTTTGTCGTCCAGTTCATTTGGTATTTTCACAGCCTTCACGCCGGACAGAAAAATGACAACTGCTTTGGTCTGAAACCAGCGAGGCCAAGCGCCCATTGTGCTTTGAGGCAAAATCATCCTATTGATAATCTCACTTCAGCAGTGTAGCTAATGTATTCACAGCCCTTTGTCGAATACAAACACACCTTGATCTAATCTGTATGTTGTACATGAGCTAAGACGATAAAGCAATGTATAGAATCAATGGGTCTTAAGCCTTTTTAATTTATTTTATTTCAGACGAGAGTTGTGGAAACCAGAACTGTATCATGGCCAAATGTGGGTGAAACAAAGCTGCATCCCATTGCTGGTTGATGTAGTTAATTGAAATTATTCACCCTAAGTCCATATAAGGTGAAAAAAAGGATTTGTTTAGCGTGTCCTGTCACTCCTGAATAGTGACATAAATGGTTGCAGTTCTACAGTACGTACTCGGCACACTCCAGCTTGTCACCTATATTGTCTTGTTAAGTAACTTCCCCGTGGACATCTATCCTGTATACAAGTCACAAGGTTCATCAGAAGTTTGAAGCAACAACCTTTAAGATCTGCGCTTGGCAGAAATCCTGCTTTAACAAACCACATCCATCCATCCCTCTACATTTCACAGGGCAGTGACCAACCACCACTTTCATCTGTGAAAGCAGCTGCTATCTCTTTTCCCTTACCTAATTCCGCCCTTGCTCATTCATAACACCATTCTCTCCACGTGTAATAGTTTTCCTCTGCTCCACACAATGTGTAGCTTTCCTTTCCCGAAGCTCATTTATCAAAAGGAAGGGAATGACTCCACTCTGAGAGCTTCCCATGAGCACGTGGAGGTTGAAAAAAAAATGATGGGGTGAAGGGGAGTGAAGAAATAAATCTTGATGGTAAAAAGGATGGTAGAGTTCCACTTTAGGTTATTATTCTTTTAAACCAGATGAACTCTTTTGTGTTGAGTCCTTTGCAAATATTTGTGTAAATGACCTCGTCCATTAGCCAAAGATAGAGAGAAACACCACTGTGTATTATCCGATAAGTAACTTTTAACAGCAAGTCAGGGAAGTGTCACCTCCAAAGATAAATATCACACATGCTTTTCACGTAGCATTTAGGATTCACAGCCGGGTAGTGATCACAATTGGTTCCAAACAAATGTTTTTTCATAAGATATATTGGATTCACAATCCAAATCATCATTTCTTCTAATTATGACTAATAGAATTGATGTATGTTGGGAAACCACAACCCAAAAACAAACTGTTTAATGCTGAGCAGATATACTGTAGTTTACAGGCTTGTTATCATTGTTACTATTAAAAAAAGACAGAACTGTAGTATAAACCTGGGCTATAAATATACAGTATTAGCTGGAAGCTGCATCTGCTTTATTAAAGTTTAAGTGATGTTGCCTCTTGAAAAATTCAGTGATGCCCAGGAGAGTGTTTTTAATGTCTAAGTTTCTTCCATTTCGCCTCATATATTTCCTTCACTTTGAAAGCGTTTAACATGTTTTGCATCATTGAGGACACCAACAGGAGGGATATTTTTTCTTTTCTATTGCAGTTTAATAGTCAATTCGTGCTCACACCCATCTCTTACATGCAAGCTCTCATTGTGTGAACTCCATCTGCAAATTACCCCCACCTCTGTTGTGTTCCCGCCTCCTCTTCCTCCTACTACTCTTTTGTCTGTCATTCATTCATAACCTCCAACTCTAGTTCTTCATGTCTCCTGACACACTCATTTCCCTCCAGTCTTTGCCTTCCGATTTCTTCCTCCACCCTCCTGCTCCCGGCGTTTTATTCCCTATTCTCTTTCATTTGCTATTCCCCTTATCTCCCCTGTCTGTTGTTGTCTGTCAGCATCAGACCGAGGGTCACCGCCACAGGGAAATGCTGCCCACTGTTAGCGGAATTTAACTCAATTTTGGTGGTCCTGCTTTACCTTTCCATATCATTTCTATGCAACAATGCTATTCATTAATTCCATCTTTTGTCTCAATACTACTTGATGTGTTTAGCCTTACTTTTAGGAAATTGGCTTTCTTTAGAGTTCATTGTAAAATGTCTAACTTTAGCCTTTCGGGATCTTGGCCTTTTTCCCAGACAATGGCTAAAAGCTATTTAAATGCAGAAACTTGGGTTACACTTGTCTCCACAGTGATGCAATTTAACACTTGTGCATATCCCAGACTGAGAAACCTCTGTGCAGTTAACAATAAGTCAAGATATTTGAAAGCTGAACTTTATCCACTGCCCCCCCACCCACCCCCCCACCCAATATAGCTTCACCGTGCAATATTTTTCTGTCAGTCAAGGCAATTGATTCATTGTAGTCAGGGGACTAGATATGAACTGCTCTAAAAGCACCATTGGTGCATCATTAGCTCAGCGAGGCTTTAACACGACTCCTCCCGCTCATTGTTTACAGTCTGATAGATTTATACCTCTTCCTGTATAAAACCTCCAGTAAGGAAACATCAACATCAACTGTATTCATGATGGCAGAATTGTAACTACAGTTCTCAGACTATTGAGACTATTGTGTCACTATTGTGACTATTGAGAGCCATTGCAGCACATTTAGACCGACAGGTTCAGGCTACCAATCTATGGCCAGGAAACAAATAAAGAGCATAAAAAACATTCTTAAGATAGTGATAATATCCACTTTGGTCCAATGCATTTTTTTAAAAGGTTTATTTCTCATAGAAAATGTCAACTATTGAGCCTGGTCACATTTTGAATGGTTATCTTTGAAACAACATCCTCCATCCATAAAACTTCTACTGGAACAAAGCAAATTAAGATCATGTTTTTGATTTGTTAATCTCTTCCAGGTTAAGCTGTGTCCCTGACCTGATCTTATATCTGTGCTCCCAGCACATACCGGTCGATGCATATCTTTTCAGCTGTGGTCATGGATCTGTTCCCTGCTTGTGTGTTTGACCTTCAGTTTCACTCCGGGCAGGGGAGAGGTAGGTATGCCCTGTTGTGAGACAAACATCAAGGATTAATCAACAAAACATCATGACTGATTCATGCTAGATTAGAGTTTCATCCAGTCCTTCCTTCAGTTCTCTTATCCCTCGCTTTGCTGCTGAGGTTGAATGTGAGGAGCCCCAGTCTCCCCTGGGATTAGAAGGGTTGACTTTATTATCTAATGGCTGAACCTGGATATGTTCAAGTGGCTAGGGTTCAATGGCTAGGGTACACATGTGTCATGTGCGTGTGTGTCTTACACAGGTCATTAATTGTGTAAAATATTGTACTGTATGTACTGTATGAATCTGTGTATTTAAGTGCGCAGGTGTGCCCTAGCAAATGTAATCCTCCAGAGGAAACTCTGAAGGTCTGATTTATTTGTGGAGTAGATTCATCTTGTGGATTGCACATCTGCTTCTCTGCCCAGGGCGCTCTGCATACTCGTTTGGCCTTGTGCTATGCGAAGAGAATGAGTATGCATGGTCACTCCCTGTGTGTATGGAGTAAAAGCGCTCTCTAACTATAACTTTAGAGATACACAGCAGCTGGCTTTTCACCTTTTAATGTGGGTGAGTTTGAACTCGACTCATCAATATTTAGTAAATACTCAGCCACTTAATACTGCTGCCTATATCATGGAAGTTTAAAACCCTTCAGGGATATCTAAGCATTCACAGGTCATTTGAGGGAAAACTTGTTCTAGCTGATACTGTTTGTATCTAATATACAATCAATGAGGAGTGAGTGTGTGTGTGTGTGTGTGTGTGTGTGTGTGTGTGTGTGTGTGTGTGTGTGTGTGTGTGTGTGTGTGTGTGTGTGTGTGTGTGTGTGTGTGTGTGTGTGTGTGTGTGTGTGTGTGTGTGTGTGTGTGTGTGTGTGTGTGTGTGTGTGTGTGTGTGTGTGTGTGTGTGTGTGTGTGTGTGTGTGTGTGTGTGTTCATTGGAGTGTTTGTTTAGTGTTTGGTAGATCTTTTGTGACATGCTTTTTGTGCTGTCAAATCATATTGTGTGTGAGTGATTACCTGTCATCTCGGGCCTTGAGCTCTGCTCACTCCCCTATCACGCCACTGTGGTTGCCTTCCCACTCCATCTTCATTCCTCACCCCTCCCAGCCATCTTTCTCATTTTTCTTCTCTCTTTTTTTTGTCTTTGTATTCCATCCCCTCGTCCTCTTTGTCTTGATGCGTCCAGCTGGGTAGGTGATATTGCGGTCCTTTGGTTAGTGATTTCTTAGATCAGTTTATGTTTTTCTCCATTTCCCCCCGGCTATGGGCATGCCACCACCAGATAACCAGTGTATGCCTTGATGAAATTCCTGCCCAGCCTGACCACTGCATCCACCTATGAGACATATGGAGAGCAGCCAGGTCCAAAGGTTGTGCTGATGCAGACAGGCCTGCTGGCAGTTTCTCTCCTTGTGGGATGTCTATATTGCCACTTGGGAAAATTCCCTCATGCTGTGCACACTCTAGTGGTACGGCACTTTGATCCCTTGCTTTTTGACTGGTTTCCAAATATGTCTTGTTCTTGATTTATTCTCTGCTTCAATTTCGTGGCCAGCCATACACTACACACATAGTATGACCAGTGTTTGAACACTCTTTTGTAATGGAATGGGGTTTTTAATTGGCTTCTTTTTCACCCTGTAATTTAAACTTGGCCATTGCTGTCCAGGGGTTGTGTTTAAGTTACATCTGCATTATGAGAACAAATGGCTGCAGTTGTTGCTTCTCATATCAGCTGTATATATCTGCAGCTAATGGGAGGCAGTGCTGTGGCATTGCTGTATTGATTACACAGTCTGCCCCTTGCCTTAACAGAGTTTCTACAAATCCTTGCCTAATGGGTGCTTTGACTAATAAGAAGTCCGAATCTCATTATTGTGTGTTTTAGGGTTTGTGTGTCTGCGTATAGTCACAAAACAATTATTAATATGAAATTAGTTGAAATGAGAATCCTCTTTTACCTTTTGGCAAGAGCACAACATTTCGATTAAACTGTCTGCAAGTACAGTATGTATGCCTCTGTTGTGTATGTTTGGGAGTTTGTTTTTCTATTTTTGGGGACAGGATGGATTGTTAACCAAAATGAAACACTCAGTCCTGGTAGTGGGGGTGTGAGCAGTATGTCTACTGACGATTTGTCGATGACACAATTCACTGGCGTGTCCTGTTATGTGTAGCATCTTTTCTTCGAGATTAATGCTTTTGTACGTGGTCCCTGAAAAATAAACTAACTAAATAAATAAATGTACATTATGCTGTATTTTAAATCTAATCTGCAAGTGTATTCCTGCTTAAAAGGAACATCTCTCCAGGGACTCTAATACGATTCATATTGTTCAGAGGTTCAGTTAACTTGGGTCTGTAGATTCCAAGCCTCGTAGTAACTTCGTCACCGCTCCACTCCTAGCAGCAGCTGTTGTCAGGCCTCACGCCAGCTGAAAATCCTCATTCTCAAAAATCAAAACACTGTAGCAGTGCTCTAATAACATCTGCTCACAAGTGGAAAAATCTACCTAATCTGTATTTGAATGAGGATTCTCAACAGATGCCAACCCCCATCTGTTGAACAGTTTGATAACTGAATTGATAGAGCATTTTGTCTGTTTATGATTCAACTTTTTACACTGAATTAGGAATCACAAGTCCGAGGTCTCTATTAACCTGGATGCTTTGACTAATCTGCTGCTCAGTACAGAAAGTACAGTGGTATGTATGCGTATGAACATTTCCACATACTGTGCCATTACGATCAAGAATGTAAATCTAGTTTTGGGGGAGATAGACCAACACAACATGAGCATAATTGTGAAGTAGAAAGAAAACGATGGATGGTTTTAAAATATTTTTTACAAAACAAATATTTCAAAGTGTAGCATACAAAAGTATTCATACCTCCAGATTCAATACTTTGTTTAGCCAGCTTTCTTTTGGGGTATGTCACGACCAGCTTTACACATCTAGAGACAGAAATATTTACCCATTCTAATTTTCCATTGTTAAAAAAAAGAAAAAAGAAAGAGAATAAACCACATATCATTTTCTTTGCACTTCGCAATTATGCTGCATGTTGTGTTGGTCTATCACATATAATCCCAAAGTGTGGATGAGTTCATGGGTGTATGAGGATCTGGCAAGCCACTGTATTCTGCTTATGCTTGGCAGATTGTGAACAATTCTCCAAATGAGAAACAAAGTGTCATCAGTTGGCTCTGTAGATCATTTGGTTAAATGTTTGTTCTGTTTGTCATTTCTGAGCCATCATACTGATGTTGCTCGCAGCCAGCTAATCACAATCTTGTTTTTCAGTTCAGTGGAAGTGTTTATCGTTTTTCTCACCAAGACTGCTGGAGAATCGGTTCGAAATGAAAACTTTGACTCACACACACATTTAATCACTTTATGCTTTTCACTCAATGCCACAAAATTATGTTAAAAGGATTAGTGTAAAATCTGTTAGCTTCATGCTAAAGTTTAATGGGCGATACCAAATATTGGCTAAGGGAAATTAACATCCTGATGTTTAACATTAAAAAGGCTATAGAATAAAACAACTGATTACACTGCAGGGAGAAAGCACATCTCATATACAAACTCATGTATTTTCATATATGAGGTTTGTATATGGAAATACATTTAATTTCAATTATTTGATTTAATTAATAAATTAGTTTGTATATAGGATGTGCATTCTCCCTGCAGTGTTATCGTATATTTCCATAACTGGGAAAGATCATTGAATCGTTTAAGAACACAGAGTAGCTGCTTCAGCACATTGACAGCTGAATAACATGGAAACAGTGAACAGCTGACAGTTCACCGCGCAGCTCCACCGGAAATGTCTGAATCAGCCGGTCCGGTTCACAGACTCGAGTGACTCAAGTGAACTACATCACATTTCTGAGTGACTCAGATTTACCCAAGTTCATAATATGAATCTTGATTATCTCCACTACTATAGAAATGATGATGGACACCTTTTAAAAATAAAATCATCATATTATCCAAGTCACAAAAGTTGGTCATTTTTAGTCTGTAGGTTGAAACATTGACCTCATGTAAAGAGACAATGTAACTGCAACCTCCCAACATACAAAAGTGAATTCAAAATATGAGACAGTACCATCATATTCAGTTGGATGTATGGGTTTATGCCCTATACAGGAGGTTTATGCAGAAAGCTCATGGCTGGAAGGTTGGGGTTCAAATCCTGCTTAGAGTTTCTTGAAACCAAGTCAAACATGGGATCAGGATATATTTTCCTTACATTTCTGGAGCTGTTCAAAGATGCTTTTGGCTTTTGGCTTTTGTTTACTGTATATTAATGGAACTGTGGAGAAAAATCACCTTCTGGACCCTGTAAATTACTGCAGACTTATGTTGAATTCCGGTTGAATGCTTAGCATCAAAAAGGCCAGTTTTTATTTCACTGACAGCCACTTTAGTCCAAATATCCCTCTTATTTGCCTAATATCATTGTGTAATCTGCTTTTCACTAATACAAAACCAGACATTATGTCAGGAATGTAGGCCACTGTACTTATGAGAGCAGCACTAATCTGTGATGTAAGACAATAACATTTGTTTAAAAGCTCTATCAGTCAATTGTGTATTTTCAGCCATCAGCGATATCCTCCACTTTATTTTTCCATAATCTATTGGGCTGCTTTTATCTTTCACATTTTGGGGCATTTTTTTTTTCCGAGCAGTGCACATCTGTTCAGTCCGTTATAATCAGGACCGCCATTAATGTCTGAAACACACCTTAGATTTTGGCTCAAGCTGTGTGGTCATGGGGCACTGGGTGACAGAGATGGTGTGAGCTGATAACTCTGCCCTTTGGGAGAAAAACAGCAGGGAACCTGGGACAGCTTGGCTCCTGCCCCGCTCCCCTCTCAACATGTAGCCTACAGGGGAGTGCCGAGTTGAATGGTGATCACTGAGTGGAGTCGGTGCAAGACGAGAGAGCACAAAAGCAAACACCTGGCAGAAATGAAACCCCTTTGTGGAGCTTGTTCACACAACAAAAGTCAGATTGATAAAATATTGATTGACTTTTATTCATCATGTGTTTGAATAAATCCTTTCATGTTAACTTGAGAATAATTTTGAGGTATTTTGTGAAACGGTGGTGGCTCTACAACTGGTATTATACACATCCACTGTGGAGCGTCCAGCCTGTAATGATCTACCTGTTTTGATAGATCTTTATGAGCCCCAACCCTCACATACCACCAGGAAGCATTTAGCGACCAGGAGATACCTCGAGGGCAAAAGTTGGCTTGCATTTCAACACAGAATAAGGAATCTATTTTCATTCCCGCGACATGACTTATATAAATTAGAGCAATGACACTTCACTAGTTTATAATAGTATTGATCACATGGAGTAAATGCCAGTCTTAAGTGAGACGACACACAGAGATGGAGGCTTTATGGATGGCAAACCACATTGATTATGGTGCACACTGGTCTTTGAATCAATGGACCACAGAGGAGTTTCGAGCTGCGAGCTTCACAAAGAATAATGACTGAATGTGCTGGAATCAGAATGCGTCTACATAAATGAATGCCTAAGAGCGAAAAAGACAAGGTGGTGGTCTTTTTTGTTGAAAAGGATATAGTTTCTTTTAAATTGTTAAATAAGCTGAGATGCTTGAAACCAGGGTGATTTTTATCTTTCTTCTGGAATATCCTTTATTCATCAAGCCCAGGTTTCTTCTTGTGCCACAGGATGATGTGAACACAGGCAACGGATCTGTCTTTCACTTGAAGTAATCGGACAGATTCCCTCTGATTTGCACCACACGTCTTCGCCCATCAAAGTAGATATGAGATGAACGGTTGCTTGGCCACACCTGCTTCAATACCCCGAGGGGCTTTGCATGTCTCAGTGCATGATTGTGTTTGACTCCAGGCTTCTGGTTGTGTACAATACAAGAAATTCTCACTGTATCTCACGGAGTGAATATAGGGAATGGATGTCAGTGGTGTGTGTTTAGTGACAATTACCCCGTATTGAGGTAAAGTTTAGATAATACCATGAAGAGCTTCATCAAAGTGAACACACAATGTTTTGTCCAACGCTGCCATAAGTAAACCAAAATTCTCTAAAGGACATAAATAGAAGCGATTCCACATGTAACATGAAGACAGATGTTTCAGTAGACACGAATGACCTTTTTCCAACCGTTATTATTTGACCATTTTCACCTTTCACCTTCATTTCCCTACATTTCCATCTCCTTTGTATTAAAGTCTCAAGAAAGTAATTGAATTTTTATCTTGATCAGTTAGTGAAGGGATTCTCTTTGCTTTTTTTTCCGGTGTCTGACCTCTCTGTCCTCTACTTTCTCGCCTCTGTTGGCTGCTGTCAGGTTTCTCCATTCGATAGTCTGTCGCCCAGCCTGCAGGCCCTATCTGTTCTGCAAACATCCCTTCGTAAGTTTGATCAGTCACTTATTCCTATGGTGTGTTTTTCCAGTTAATCCGTCTGATACACTTGGTATTAATTTGTTGTTGATCAGCCCACCACAGTCCTCTGTTTACAAAAATGCAAAAAATTTATATTTATTCATATGACAAGTTGTGATGGGCAGACCACTGGTTCTACAAAACTATCTACAAAACTGCTCTAATCCAAGAAGAGAAAAGCAGCGAACTAATGAGATGGACAAAGATAGTCAAAGGAGAGCAAAAGATGGGGCCGACACAGTACTCGATATGTGGTGAAAAATGCTATTGGGCATAGTATCATGTTCCACATTGTGTATCGTAGTCACATAAAATTTTAATTGATAATGGATTTTTGCTTCATATACCAGTTGATGTTGGGTTGATGACACACTCCACATTTGTGTTTCTCAAAGTGATGAACCTCCACATACTGTAGGTCCAGGCTGTCATTCAAAGAAACAAATATGAACAGAATATTGAAGTATCTAGGAGTCAATCTGTGCAGCAGAGCATTTACCATGCGAGCTTGAATAATTTTCTAATTCATGTTGCTCTTCAGGACTAATGCGCTGTATTTATGCCTCTGCATGTTTCCCAGTGTCCCTCCACTGATTGATTTAGCTCCACATATTTAGACCAGAAAATCCATCTGTAAAACACCTCATGATTTCCTCATAACAACATACAACTGCTTCCTGTCCTATGTTTTAATATGACCTGCAAATATAAAAAATATAAAATTCCAAATGCAGCATTAGCATTGTTCTTCTTGACAGGTAATGTCTGTAATTATATCTAACTAGACTTAAAAATTATTCTTTTATAGGCAGCATTGGGAGAAAAGGGAGTGTTCCGCTTTCACAGGCACAAAACATTACACTTGAAAATCACTGAGGTCCAAAGTTATCATGACATACTGATCCAAAATACAAACAGACATATTACAAGTACAAATATTCCCCCCCCCCCCCCCCCCCCCCCCCCAAGTTGACACTCCACCACATGGACAAACACGTCCGGGTGATCTTTAATGTCTTGTCATTGGTCTTTCTTGACATGTCACATGTTTTCATTTCAGTTTTGCTTTAACCATTAACTAACACCCTGACCTGTGCCCGACCTTCTTATCATCAGTTGTTTTCCCTGCTGTGCTGATCCACATGTGTGAGTTTTGCCTCATTACCTCATCAGCGCTTATCCACTTGTGTGTGTGTCATCTCTGTTTGTCCTTCATCACGGGGCCCATTCACTTCTCCCGCCTGATTGCGTATTGTTTTGCCCCCCCATCTCACTATGGTGAATCGCTGTGACATCAACACTCATTACTTCAAGTATTCAGGATTATTCTGTAGCAGCTTGGCCCCACTGCGAAGGGGAGCTGTTGCCAAGATTAGCAGTAAGGGCTCTTCCTGAAAGCGTTGTGTGAGGAATAAAGCAGAGGCTAATCCCCCCCCTCCATAGCTGTTGGCTCGATGGCCATTTATGGGTGGTTTGGCTGTTGTGCTCTGTTTCCATCTCCTCTGTTAATCCACAGGCAGCTGAAATGGTTGACGAGACGCTCCAGCGTTTGTCGGTGTATACACAAACAAACCAACATTCACTGGCACAGTCTGAGCAAAATGCTCTGTGTATTGAAATGTAATTTTTGTTTGGGTGTACATGTGAATATGTGTGTGTATACTTTGTGTACAAAGAAGTAATATCCTCCGGTATGAGTCACAGGGTGAAAATTAAAGCCGAGGATGATCCCTTCCTCAATAAGCAAACACTTCATTTTGACAGATCATTAACTAGACATTATCTTTCATTAGGCGCCTCTGCATTACTTATTCAATGCCCCTAGGACACGTGCTGCATATTCACAAATGCCTGCATACACACCGATAACCTCCTCCACTCGGCACAAGGCTAAACAATGAACTGATTTGGTACAATGCATTTGAAACACTGACTCAAGAGCGTTATATGTGTCGCCGGATGTGGCACTTTCGGAGAAAAGTTTTCTGACAATCAATAAGTCTTCACACTGCAAATACACTTATCCAATAAAATATACAGTCCAATCTGATTTCTGTTGCTCAATTGATCTCATCTATCCCTGTCGGTATAAAAGCACAATGATCACACAAGCACTTTACAGATGGTCAGAGTAATTAGATTGACAATGAGTATGAGAGGAGGCAGTGTTGTAAAGAGCATCCAGATAAAAAGAGAGAGAGGCTCTTAAGAGCATCATGAGAGAGGAAATCAACACATTATGTGATGGCAGTTCACATGCCTTCTGCGCCAGTCTTTCTCGGTGGAGACAAGAAGTGCAGATGGGCAGAACAGGAACATCAGGAATGCAGCCGTCCTCACCCTCGACAGTTGTATCAGCGACACCTTTTTGTTGCAGTACGCAAACATCCCTCCGGCGGCATTAATAGGGGGACACATTTCGGGCGTCGAGGCGGGGGCAGTTTTCCGGCCTGCCAGACTCCATCCATTTGTCTGCTTGGCACATTGGCACTTTTCCTGTTTGCTCTCTCCATCATATCCTGCATCTACCCACCAGCCTCTGCTCTCAATCTATCTCCCTTAGCAGCTTTTCTCCCCTCCACTCGCGCCTATAAAACCCATACGCCTGTCTCGGCCAAGCACACCCCAGCGATCTATCAGAGGGTGAGTTTATGGGCTTTCTTCCCCACTGATGGCTATTTAGCTGTCCTCAACCAACCCAGGACGATTTGTTATTGTAAGTGTTTGTCCAACACATTTCGGCTATTTGCTCTGTTGGTACACTGATGAAAAACAGGAATGCTTTATGGGAAATTATGACAATTCATAGTGCCGACAGATCAATGACACATCAGGGAAACGGGAAGCGATAAATGAGATTGACGCTGAGGCTTATTGAATAGGTAACAAATTAAAATATGATGAGACGTTGAGATGAAATGATGATAAATGTACTTCCTAATAAATTAATGCTTGAAATAATCAAATTGGACACCGAGCTCTTTCTAATTCTTTTGCAAGTATTTGGATAGTATTTATTACTTTGAGTTTCATTGGTCAAGACAGACGACTTTAACTTGATTTCCTGTGCTGAAGCTTGTTGCCTTTATGAAGGAGCACATACAGTACTTACACCCACATGGTTAACAGAGCACGAGAATAGTCAATGCCCCTAAAAACGGATACGAAATCACTTTGAGAATCGACTGTTAGACTTCAACAGAAATCAGTGGGATGTGAATATAAAGCGAAGGCTCTGTGGTTGCAATCATGCATATTAGCTTAGAGTTTTAGTTGCTTTTAGAGGTGGGATGACTGAATGGATAGCAACACAATCAGGTACCATAAGAAAATCAACATGGGGTTTGTAGTGTCGACAACAGCCTCTTGGTCTATTTCACATCACTTTTAATTATCCTGAGGTGTATCTCAATGATTGCACTCAGCTACAGATGTGTTTTCAAGCAATGTGAAAAAGACAAATGGAATAAGAAGAAAAAAGCAAAGATATCTGCTGTTCTATACTCATGTATAAGATTTCTAAACAAGCTATTGGTTTTTTTTCTCCAATATTTTTTTGTGTCGACTTTGCAGATGAACACAGTAGTGTGATGTCTTGAAGCGAAGAAAAAAAGGTGTAGGTCCATTTCCAGCAAAGTTCAATAGTTGTATGTAACTCATGCACATTGTGGTTAATGTTCAACACCCTCGATTGCATCAGCCAATATGAGTTGTAAGAAAGGTGGACAGTGTCTTTCTGTCCATCTAAAGATCCTAATAAATAAATCACAGAAAGCCAACAGTTAAAATGCCCTGTGTTTTCGCTTGCTGTGGATTTTCTCGGGTGTATGCCCGGTGTAGAAGTCTGTTTTCCCAATACGCTCAACAACCTAATGCCTACACATCTTGCAGACAGGAGGGGGATGCTTCTGACTTGTAATTTCAAGGTGAAAACTTCTAACTACCAAGTTTCATTGTCTATTGAACTCAAACAACCATTGACAACATAATCTTTTAATCTGGAATGTTAACCAACTATATAAACCAAAGTCTGACACGCACACAAAAACGTATTTGGCATGAAGCAAAGCAGCATTCAGTTATTTGTCAGTTTTACTCTTCATTTTGATCATTTAATCCAGCTCGATGAAGTAGATTGAACCACAATTGTCTCTTGCAATAATAAAAAAATAACTGTTGAAGGCAAGATTCATTACCCAGAGGGGCAAAGATCCATCTCCAACCCCAATTGGAGCATGCGATTGTATTCTACATTAGTTGATGAAGAGGTAGTAGCACATCAGTTTAATATAGCTGAAGATCCATTTAAAATGAATCTTTTTAACAGGCAGTCCATTTAAAATAGGCTTATTACTGCGACTTTGAGTGTTTGAATGAGGAGGGGGAGGGATTGTAAACAGCAGATCCAACAGATAATCCTTTTAGATAATAGATAATATGTTACAGTGTGCATATTCGGGAGACTGTTTATGTAATTTTCCACAGATATAATTGGGCTGTCTGAATGGAGAGGACATGTCTAGGACACACAGAAGGGACATGTAGCAGGATTAAAGAAGGCAGTAGAAAGAATCCAGAAAAAAGAGCACGAAACCTGATTGAGTGAGTTTGAGAGAAAGAGAGCATAGTATGAACTTTGCTCTTGTGAGTTATTCATTCAGGATTCTATTTTCCCTGGTTTTTGTTCCCCTCCAGGCCAAAAAACATAAAGAGAAGTAACAATACTCAGCTGTTCTCCATACTGTGCAAGTCATAAAGCACAAGCTGTGTACATTATAAAGAGACGGAGAGTAAAACGCAGCTAAAATTCTCAGACACCCACACTTTATCAAATTCACGACCCAGATGAGAGGGAAATCCTGGCACGAGTGCGTATGTGTACCGCTCCCTCTCACAGGGTGTCATCCCTCAGGCAAAAGGTGACGTCGGTAGCAGCAGCCCAGCTGACATCTGTCAAAAGCGATCACAGATTTTAAATGCTGCTGAGACAGCAAACCGACCAGGGGGTGGTGGTGGTGGTGGTGGTGGGGGGGGGGGGGGTCAGAGGTTATACTGTCCTTTCTTTCTTGAGAAAGCATCAGGGACCACAATGAAAACAATTACAGTCAAGTGTGATTAAAATATCTGACGCATATAGAGAAGGAATCTGCTGGTGTTTCTGAAGGTCACATACTTGTCTCGCCCTCAGTGGTGTAATTGAGTATGTGCTTTGGGGAGAGGATGGAAGTTTCGCAAAGATTGGAGCTATAGAGAGAGTCTAAGCACAGCGGGGACAGACGATGATCAGAGAGTCCGTTTGGATTAGGGCTCTGGTCGGCCTGATGAGAAAAGAATAAACTGTTAATGGTGGCTTAAGATGGGGAGAAACTTCTGAAAGCAACGAGGGTGGGCAAATCAGAGAGAAACTATTATTCTTTTAAGTTTCATTAACATGTGGTATGAAGACAGGATTATTAAAAGCATATATAAAATTTGGACTTTTACGAGTCCAGAGTGAGCAAGTAGTACTAATTTGTGGGTTTTTCCCCCTGCAAATAATACCTTTTCTAATTACTTCTACTATATATACAGGAGGCATTTTTCATACATGCATTGATTTCTAAATGATGAGTGAAGAAGTCTGTCACATGACACAAATAAACACTTAATCTGTTAAATGATGGGATTTATGAGGAATTGAGTCAGATATTTTAGTGTGAACATTCAGAACATCTTCAGGAAGTGAGAAGAGGAAACATACAATACCGGCTTCTTAAACCAATAACATGTTACTGCTTTCTTTGAATTTAATGTATGTGATGGCATCATTGTTGAATCTTTTAAGGTTAGTTATCTGCAGGTGGTGTCAATTACATAGGACTGGACAAACCTAGAAACTACTGCTCAAAACCAGATTATGAATTCTTTTCACGATCGAATCACTTGACATTGACCAAAGAACGAGGTGCATCATGTGCAGGTCCACAGCTATTACCCTCAACGCCGTCTCAACAATCAACCTTACTTATCTCAGGATTGAGAGGACGTGGGTGTAGCTATAACACAGCAACACACAGGGAGAACATGCAAACTCCACAGAGGCTGAAACCACACCAGCTGATGCTAAAATAAAACTGTGTCACGCTCTCTTTTTCTATCTCTGTGCATTACTGTGTATTTAGTTCTATTTGGTGTCTGGGTGTGTCTGCATGTTTCATTTGAGATCATCAATCAGTCACTCAGTCAGTATTGGCTGTCTGGCTGAGGGTGAACTGACAGCTCCGTGTTAGAGGTGGCTGGCAGCAGTGAATAATGAAAGGATGGTTCCATTTAGACGTTTGAAGTGCTTTTTAATTCTGCCTAACAAGGACAGTTTTCTTTTGACTTTAGGAAGCTTTGAAATATACACACTGACAGCTACTCCTGAGTTAATCCCTCTTAGTCCGTCTTTTCTGCTGAGCTGAAAAATTTCCCTGGCAAAGAGACTTCACTGACGTCCCTGTGATCCTACAGAAACTGCAATTATTCAATATATGTGTTTAAGGGAAAACTTGAAGTTTTCAATTCAAGAAAAATGCTGTACTACATATCTTAGGCTGCAGTTATCGTTACACCGATTTCAATCTTGGTGTCATCAGGGAGACAATGATGGTCGCTCTCTTTCTTTCCTCTGACACACACACACACACACACACACACACACACACACACACACACACACACACACACACACACACACACACACACACACACACACACACACACACACACACACACACACACACCTTGGTTTGGGGATCCCAGAGTTTTGTGCTATTAATATTCACGGTGTAGTTTGACTCATGAGAGAGTTACCAAGGACGGGGGAACTGACCTTGGGGTTGCAGTGAGAGCCAGAGGGTGCATCTCAATACTTTCCTTTCTTCTCCTGCCCTGTTTTGTCAGCTTTGGGAAGCTATCAATTACCAGCAGACATCCAAGTACATAACCTGTTTGAGCTTTGGAGCAGGTGGAAATAATCTAACTTCAAGGTGAAGGAGGTTTATGGATGGACTCGGATTAAACCATTAATTCAGGATGGATTTAATTTTTCTCCCTGGCAGCGTGAACGTGTTTACAAGGAAACTGTGAGCTATGATATGAGCGCATCTTGTTGTAAATACCAGCACAAGTAGATTTAATACAGTGACTTTGTGATTGCAGACTTTCCATTTAATCGCTTTACTGCTGTTGCAGGACGGCCACTGTAGAAGATTATCATCCATTAGAAGCATGACTGGACCTTTGTCTCATCCTAAATGTTCCCTGGTTTTCGAAATCATGATTGTAAACAACATTTTGCTAACGCAAACGTTGCAGAACTCACTACCTGGCATTGTGCCCGCTTCCTACTAGTCCGTCGTGAGATACAACAAGGTTGTTTCTGGGTCACAGCACAGTTATGACGTGCCCACACCGGCAGTTAAGTTGATCTGGAAGTCCCGACACCATCGCAGGCACACACAGCCGCTTCATCAGTGACTCGCCAATTCTCTTTTATTTTGGCACTGAATCACTAAAGCCCCCTCTAACACACCATGAATCGATCTTCCCACTTCCCCTCATCCTTCATTCTTGCACACGCCTCCTCTCCTTCATTTAGAATCCACCTCTCCTTGTCTCCTTTCATTTACCACACACAGAAATCCAATCACTATCCAATTGTCCGTATCTGTGAAATATTTTGTTGGTATTAGATGACAGAAAAAAAAAAACAAGCCTTGTGGTTATTGTGGGCCTCGTAGTGTTTATTGGCAGCTGGCCGGGTTCAAATGAAGCTCAACGGGGTGAGACCCAACTCTCTCTGACCTCCACTCACCTTTTTTCTTCTGTGTTTTTGCGCCGTTCAGTCATACTTCACACTAAAATTGTAAATTATCACAGTTTAACCAACCATGTGGGTATCTATATGGTAATGAGAGACCAGGGCACCCTATAAGGAGGAGTGCTCATCCATCTGCCGCCCCTAG
This sequence comes from Lipophrys pholis, assembly GCF_963383615.2. Lineage (NCBI taxonomy): Eukaryota > Metazoa > Chordata > Actinopteri > Blenniiformes > Blenniidae > Lipophrys > Lipophrys pholis. The sequence continues at coordinate 12,893,960 of NC_137642.1, read as the reverse complement.
AGTTTGATCAGATATGCAAAGAAAAATGCAACCACACAGGAGCCTGCAAATTACTATGATGCTTGATCATTACACAACAACCAGCAGTGTAAATGGTTTTCACAGCAGATCTGATCAGCTTTGATACGAATTACGAACATTTGACCATTAGGCAACTGGTGTAAAAATTGTGCGAAAACAAAAACAATTTCAGAAACGATACTGGATTGGTCGAGGCCGGTTAACAACACCCCCATCGTTGTCAGTGGAAATTGGACTTAAGGCCATTGATTGGAGGGAGATTATCTGCTGTGACAGCGATTCAATGGAGCTGCCAAAAGCCAAATAAGACTAACATAAAATAGATGCAGTAAATGTAGTGGTAAAGATGGGCTAATAAAACTACTACATGAGAAACACTGACACGAATACAAGTCAAATTTTCTCAACATTTCTAGGACTTAATTTTCACTTAAGTGCATCATATTATCAGGAAAACTCTTCCAAACACAAAATTGAACTAGTTTCAGACTTATCACATTACTTCCATTATACTTGGCAGTCAAGACAAGAACCACATGCTCTGAGAGTACAGACATTATTTGATTTTTGTTTCACAATGGCGCATGTTTCACTGGTATTTTCAGTGACTGATATGACACCCAAAGCAGTCCAAATGAAGCAAAGGTCCTGGAGCCAACCTTATCGTGACATGTGTCTGATTCAGATGTCAATTTAATCCGGGCAGAGTAGGATGGATGGATGGCAGAGCAAGGTCATAAAACAGATCTATGGCTCCCAGTGCAAAGGGCGTGAACATCTAAATAACTTCAGCACACAGTAACAGACTGCCAGATATTACAACTGCACTTGACAAATGAATGAGCGGATGAGAGAGGGATGGTGAGGTTTATTGATGCAAACAGTGATATAATGTGGAAAACTGGCACAGAAGACAGATTGTTTGACAGATTGCGACCAAATGTCACACTGTAGTAAGTGTGCAGAAGTGAAGCAAAATGAGGCAAAACACAGAGAGAGAGAGAGAGAGAGAGACAGAGAGAGAGTGAAGGGAAGACGACAGAAAAAGACACAAGGCTTCCTAGAGCCAGTGAGTATTTATAGATCAGATATAGTCAGAACCTCTGCCTGGCAGCAGCAGTGTTTCCCCCTTGTTGCTCTTGCCGATGTCTCAGTACACATCCGACATGGCTCTGACTCAGTGGAGACATTAGCAGAGGATGTAATGGTGATATTAATGGCAGGGGGACAAGACACCGTGTGACAAAAGGCATGAATGAAGCCACACATGATTGTTAATGCCACTGTGGTAAATCGCACTTTCAAAATGAACGCACGTTGTGTCTACTTGTGCAATTTGAAAGATTTCTAAAAACTAACAAAACCCTTCTCTCTCTCTCTCTCTCTCTCTCTCTCTCTCTCTCTCTCTCTCTCTCTCTCTCTCTCTCTCTCTCTCTCTCTCTCTCTCTCTCTCTCTCTCTCTCTCTCGTGCGTGTGCGCGTGCCACTCCGCCTCAGAGCGCCTCGTGTAGAGGCGCGCTCGGTTCTCCTCACTCAGCCTCTGGATGCTGAGAGCGCACATAGACCCGGAGACTTAACGACGCACTGGGGGTTTCGACTTTTGTTTATTTGTGGAAAATCGACAATGACGTGTTGACGATAGAGCACTTCTAGCCGTCCTCAGTAAAGTGTAAAAATCAAGAACAAGACATTTTAGTGAAGAATCACCAGCGTATCAGCTGTTCCCCACAGTTTCACATTCCAGCGCACTGAGGGACTATGAAGGCGAAAAACCGCGACCAAAGCTTGTCGGACTCCAGAGAGCTGGACGGATCCTATGACCAGCTGACGGGTGAGTGAGAGGGCGTTTGAAAAACACAGGTGGCTGTTGTGTGATTGCTCATGCAGAAAGAAAAAAGAAAAAGAAAAAAAGATTCAATATTGAAAGGTTACTGTAACTTCAGGTGGTTGTTACAACCTGTCCGCCATTCTTCTCACTATCACACCATTAAGAGTCAGCTGAGTTATTTTATCGTTTATATATTATTTTTTATAGACTATTCAAACACGTGTCACACTTTCATTCTAGCTTCTATAAATGTGATATATTTTCGTTATTTTACTGACGAAGTTGATTGAAATTTTTGAAGAAACAAAAATACAATATTGAATCTTTTCATTGGTAATGATGCATGCTATTGTGCTTGTATTGTGTGGTCTGTAATGTTTTTGGATCGTGGCTTGTATTTGTGTGAAATGTTAAAAATAGCGGTGTGAGTTTGCTGAGCTGGCTCAGCTTAAAGGGAGACCACCTTATTGTTTCGGTTCAACGTTGTGAGGTGCGCTGCGGGACAGATGACACCTGTCAGACCCATGGAGCTGCGTCTCTGTGTGTCTGTTATTTTGTATGGGTTGGTGTCAGCTTTACCCGCACACGTCGGGGTCAGTTGAATAAAAGGGGTTGTTGTGCTTTACAAGCGCAACAGCCATCTGTGCGTAATGCCATGTGGATGATCTCAATGTGTGCATCATCTGAGGTTTGCTTATAATAACTCTGTACAAATATGTCTGGTACCATGAGGTGAAATAGTTCCAAGTTGATGACAGTAGGCCCTATCTCCTCTTTACTTACATAGGACTTGACACGCATTACTTTAATGGAGGTATAATGAACCGGTTCTTTGAGTGTCAGCGAACATGATTGCGCATACCTGCTATCTTTATGAGTTGCCACTTCTCCAGGACTGTTTTTCTTGTAACCACAGCCTCCAGTTGTCACATTAAAACGCGCAGCAGTCCCTGTTTGAGAGTACCGTGTGCCTGTTGAAGGACCAGCTGCCCGAATAAAAACGCTTTGCATCTCAGGCCTGCAAAAAGAAGTTGCGCCTGTCAAGACAGGTGTATGCCTCCGGCTCCAAAGAACCCAACGATCGCGTTTGCTTTGCACTAGTTCGCCCAATGACAGCTCTGCTTTGTCACAATTTTAATGCATTCTAAATCAAGAAAGAAAAAACAAATTGCAAGGTGCTATAATGTCTGAATGTCTCAAACACGCTCAGAGTGTGAATGTGGTCTATCTTTGAATATTATGTGCTTATCAAAGCATGTGTGGGTATGTGTGTGGGTGAGTTAAGAAGCAGCAGCTTCACTTTCTGCAGTTTGCTGTTGAAACTTTCAAATAAAGCCGACCCCCCCCTCAAAACAAAACGTCCATTACTTGTGATGTATTCCCTCTTAGTGGGTTTTTTCAAATGCCTTTCATTTGTACCTGTTGCTCTGTGATCAGTGGCAGATTATGAGCACAGGATGATGACAGGTCTATCAGAGGACAAATAAATATGACTGAAGAGATTAAACTTTCTGTAATGTGAATACAAAGCCTTTACAAGACTCATTACTTCCCTCCATTTCCATTTCCAATCTCCTCTTCTTTTTTCATTCTAGTTTGTGGAAATGTTCCCCTGTGTCCCACTGTCCCCAAGAAGTCACATTACTTTTTTAATGGTGGAGCAACAGTGGAGGGGAGGGGAGTGCTACTAAGTCCCTCACTGTGCTGGAGCAATTTACTTCTGGCATAGTTATTAATGACTTTTTCAAAGCTGTGAAGTGTACGGCTAATTCATCTTTGCAAGAGACTGTCAACTCCAAAACATACTTAACTCTGATAGCGTTCATGGTTATTAAGTCTGGCTCTTGTCAAGAGCCCGTGTAATGAAGATGTGATGCAGCCGAAGCTGTGGAGAAGTATTGCGTGTCCTGGAATTCTTTTCAGTGTATAGAGACAGCTGAGTGCCGAGTGGCTCGACATGTGCTCTGTGTGCTGGTGACAAATAGAGAACAAGTGACATGTGAATTTTCTGTGTTGATTAAAATGTCTTCAGTGGGACGTAAACCCATGACTTGTGACAGTGGATTATTAGATGGGTTTTGTGTGTGTGGGAAGGGTGGCTACAGGTGAGTCATTCTATTTACTTACCAACAACTTGTGAGTGAGCAAGACGAGTGTGTGTGCGTCCCTGCGTGTGTGTATGTTTTTGAGTGTGTACTCGAAGCAGAGCTGACCTGTGTTGCTTAAAGGCAATGTGGGTGGTCTCACAATTTGAGTGAAATGTAACCCTCTAGAAATAACTCCCTCTCAGCCTGCTACATTGTACTGGAGTGCGCCCCACTGTGTATGTGCATGTGTTGGAGCGTGTGGTAGCCTGGCATTCCCCGTTGTGTTTAAGAGCACCGGCTGAGAGATGAGAGGTAATTATAGAAGCGTGGTGCAGTAATCTCCTCTTCCACCTCACAAGCCACACTCGAGAGAAATCATATCACCGACACACACACACACACACACACACACACACACACACACACACACACACACACACACACACACACACACACACACACACACACACACACACACACACACACACACACACACACACACGCGCGCGCACGCACACACGCACACACACACACACACAAGAGCGAGAGCGCACACTCCTACAGAGGGAGTGTGTGCACATACGCACATGCAGGTATTATTTCAACCTTGTCATGCTTTGCTCTCCTCTTTCGAAGTCCAGAATCTTGTCTGAAGACTAATTTAGTAGTGGTTGGCAGAAAGCCTGCCAGTCATCTCTTTGTTTCGTCTCATACTGATCATATGCATCGTTGGCCACATTAGAGACAAAGACAATGACGTTAAATTTCACCTGTTAATATTTAATTATTATTTTTAGATTGTACGCCTCTCTTTTTTTTTGCTTCTTGCTGTAGCGTGTCACTTTAACCTGATATTCTAATAATGTTTTCCTCTTCATGCTCAAATCATCTGTCAATTCCAATTTTTCTGGATATAATGTTTTGTCATAATGCGAGTTGTCAATAGCTAAACTACTAATAGTCTCTATGACAGTGGCTCTATCCCATTTTACAACTGAAGAATCATGTTTGACATTTTTATACGCAACTAAATAGAGTGATTTCAACACAATTTATTGGTCGTTTCCATGCTGTTCTGTAATAGTAATTATATTTGTATTGTAGTCGTATTGGTGATTTAAAAAACACCTCAGTGGTTACCTCAGAGGAACCTCTTTGTGTATGTAAACGCCATTATATTGTGATATTGTAAAATTGAAAATATGTAGAATGGACTTGGAGAGACAAGTAGTTTGTTTGCAACTTTAACATGTGACAAACGTCATTGTAACTAAAACAACACCACATACAGAGTCTTTTTGGATTTTGTGTGTGTATATGTCCACATGGTGTTCCGTATACAGACAAGGGCTTCACTCCCTTAGATCCACCTTATTGTTTTGATGTATTTATTAATTTTTTGTGGCAAAGTAAGCTTGTCGTGCTCTTTCCACACATCATTATAATCAGGCAAAGAAGCCATTTACACCCTCAGATACAAATGTATAATTTTACCAATGCACTTGCACGCACATGATATTAAGACTTTTTTTTTTTTAATCTATCTGGTTGAAGTGCACTTGCTCAAATGTGATCCTACCCCCAGGAGTGATGTTTAGATTTTGGCTGATTTGTACAGTCTCTCTCTCTGTCTCTCTGTCTCTGTCTCTCTCTGTCTCTCTGTCTCTCTCTGTCTCTGTCTCTCTCTATCACACACACACACAACTCGTACCTGAAGTCCCAATAGACTTCACTCTGATTAAGAAAAAATAGCCATGAAATAGGGCGGAGGGGTTTGGGTGAAGGTTATTAGCGCGTGCTTCTTTTCTGTCTGAGCCTAAGTCACCGAGGTGAAAATCATGATTTACAAAAACTGATCCCAGGGCAGAAATTGCCTCCGTAATTGAGCTTGTCAGAGGGAATTTTGCTCGCTGTCACCTTCCCGGCGTGGCAGTTTTCACTGCAGCGGGAATTGTAATGGCCATTGGCACTAATTAAAAGCTTTGATTTAAAGTGTCACCTGATGTGCCGCTTTGTGTGTGACACGCGCTGCTCAGCAGGGGTCCTATCTCGGTCTTGTTGCGTTTGGGCTCCTCCTCGCAAGTGCCAGCATTGCTGATGCGAAATGACTTAATCTTGACATGGAGGCATGCTTAGAGTGGTTCACTTAGGCTTATGTGTCACATTGGTTACATCACCGAGGGAAGGAAAGGAGGATGGGATAATGAAAGAGGAGAAGTGATGAAGGAGGGACAATAGCATGGGAGATGAATTAGCTTGCAGACTGCATTGCTGTTGCCAGACAAACCCAGCAACGCTCTTCGGTCCTCTGTAGGCTTGGGATTCCCCATCAAAAAAGCTTCTTTTGCCAATCACATCTCACTAATGCACAAGTCTTATACATCACATTTCTCCAGTAGTTTGTGGGAGGGGGCTGCATGACACTTCGCTTTGATGTTCAATTTATATCTTTGAAGGTGAAGTGGATATGATGATTGCATTTAAAATGAAAGAAATTGGTGCGATTGCCTTTTCACCCTCCCTTATTCATTTCCTATCATCCTCAATATGCCTCTTGATAATCTGATCTGCAGTTTGCCCTGCCGACCCCACTATCTCTACTCTGACAAATCAGGTTCCATAATAATATTGTGTGTTTGCACAGATATATGTATTTAAATCTGTCACTGTATTGTCTTCAGTATCTCAGTCTATGCCCGTATTGCTTATTTGCTTTCCTATTATCCATCCTCAAACCAAACTCCTCTTGACCCTCGTCTTGCCTCTTTGCTACCTAACTCTGTCAGGCCACAGTAGGACTGGAGCTTAATAGGGCTGGGCGCCAGAATCAATCCTAACGAGTTTTAATCTTTGACCAAATCTACGGAGTGCTGGGTGATCGTTAATTAAAATAAGGGCTGCTCACCTCTCCCTTGGCGCTCCAGCCCGTTCTCTTTTCCTCTTTCCCTTCTCTGTAAACACATTCATTTAGAAATGCCCGCAGGGGGAGGAGGTAAGAAAGATTGAGAACAAAGCAACAGGAGCAGCGAAGCTGATTTTGGCTGGGAAACGTCAATGTGTGTCTCAGACTGAAAATGAAATATTTAAGAGGGGATGTTTGATTCTGCATTCCAAACATACAGGAAGTCCTAGATTTCTTAACAACAGATTGACTTTATGTCGTCAGGGATGTTTGTCAACATGCAACTGATTGACAGGAGTGCCTCTCGGTGTGACAGGCCCCTGTGTCACTCACTGTTCATGGGGGGAGTTCAAGGTGTCCTGTAAGGATTAATGCAAAGGAGGATTTTCTGTCCATGAGCTCAGCCCTTTTCCTTTAGACAGGAAGTAACTCATCAGTATGTAAGGCAGGTGAGAACTACACATTACCCAACAATCGAACATTGTGTATTATCCACATGACGACACTCTGTCCCATCTATGTAATGCCCTTTGGCTCATTTTGGCTGTTTGTGTCGCTATATAACCGAGAGTCCTCTGTTGTCAAAGGTTATCGCCCTGCGAGTCAGAGATTGAAGACTGGGGATCACTGGCCGTATGTGTGGGTGTGGACTGTGTGTGAAATGTGGTACACATTTGTGTAGAGGATGTCTGAAGGGTACTCGTGACTGCAATTGACTGAGTGTTTCTTGGGGAGCGATGTCTGGAGGAATGGGCACTTGATCTGCTTTCAGGGCTCCTTTTGACAACGGTTTATTCAGACGACAGCACAATCTACAAGACAAATGAAAAATACTTAGAATCTTTATGTTTCGATAGTAATTATGGAGTTCAACCGACCAAGTACAACAGAAAGTGCCCTCGACTGACTACTGAAAAAAAATGATAGATGAAAAAAAGAATACAATATGGATTAGCACACATTTATCCAGCATTCCAGTTTTGTAGCCCCTCAAAACAAATGTCAGGTAGACTTTTAGACTTTGCTTTATTAAGGTAAGCATCGACACAGAGGAATTTCACCCCTCAAAAATAGTCTGTTTCTAAACCTTGTTGTATCATTACCTAAACCAACCACGGCACACCAATAGTGATGCTTTGTTTCATGGAACAATTTTCTAACTGCGGTGTTGAACATTTGTAGTCTAAATATAGATTCAATCTGTATGAATTTCAAATTGTCCATGGTGCGTAGACTCACACACAACCATACATCTGTCCATTTAGGATACCCACTTTATCCAGGATATCTTTTGTGTGATAATGCATGGTCTTATATTTGTACTTTGTGGGGAACAAACATTACATTACATTTTTATTTTAATTTTTTTCATGTTGAAGATTTCAATGTTAGGGTTCTCTTCTGTTTGACATTGAATTGTGATTAAGGTCGAGGTGACGATCTAACAAGGCTACTACAACCAGAGTTGCAAGCCTCTGTTGTTTTGTGATAAGTGGTTACAGCACAAAGGGCTGCACTGATGAATATCCTACAGAGGGCATTTAAACTATTTGTTAAAGGTCCTTGTGCAACGTCTGTGGCGAGATTGACAGCACAGCAGAGAGTGATAAGGAGAGTAGTGGAGGTGATTAGAGGAAGCCTGGGGTTTGCTCCTGTCAAAGAGTCCCATAACACACACACACACACACACACACACACACACACACACACACACACACACACACACACACACACACACACACACACACACACACACACACACACACACACACACACACACACACACACAGAAACATGCATATTTTGGCCCAAGGGGGTTGCAGATGGTCTTACAGTCAATCACGTAGTTCTGACAGAACTTTGGACAAGGTTTAGTCAATAAGACGTAGGCACACATACAAACTCGCACAGACACACGCAGACACACACAGACACACATGCATTTGCACGATCATGAACCATTGAGAGGAAGCCACACAGTTGGAAAACCCTGGTCAATATCTGTCAGTTAACAAACTGGTCAGAATAAAGTCAATGTCTGAGTGCACACAGTGTCTAACTGATATCCCAATCCCGAGTTTAATGGGAAATGCCTTCTGATGAGTCTAGTCAGTGGCGGGGTGAGAGATGATGCTGTTTCTATGCCACGCTTCTCTGAATAGTCAAGAGGAGAGTTCAAGGTGATTTGTAAGCATTGAAACAGCGGCTTAAAGGGTTTTTTTATCTGAGGCAGAGATTGGGGACTAACTTTATACACTCACAGGGAAGAGACAGATATTAAAAGGGCAGGAGGCGACATATAAAACCATCTATTGATGAGTTGCAATTTACAACCAAGTAAACCCAGTCTCCCCTTCAAAAGGGTCTCAAAAAATACAAAACCACTGTACAAATGGTGTTCAATCCTGATCACGGAGGGCCTGTGTCTTGCATGTTTTTGATCTCTCCCTGCTCCAACATACCTGATTGCAATAATGAGCTCCATACTGGGCTTCATTAGAAGCTTGGTGATGATATAAATATTAGATTAAAGTATGCTGAAGCTTGGAGACATCTAAAACATGCAAAACCTTGGCTCCTCCAGGACTGTGATTGGGCATCGCTCATCAATTGTGTCTACCTCAGGAATCATGACGGCACAACAGGGATTTGAGAGAGAGGAACACATTCCTCCATATCATGGAGCTGTAGTTGCCATGCAAGTAATGTAAGTTATCCATTATCCAGTTCCATCATGTATTTATTGATAATTTGAATGTATTTGAAGCTGCTCTTGAATATATAAACAGATCTAAATAAACGCTTAACAATTGCATGCCAACAAAGGAAAAGTGGAGGGAATTTAGATAATATAAGCATATCTAAATACATTTTTAAATGGTTTAAAAATATAATTAGGCTATGAATAATAAATCTGAATCTTTGTTTATGATATTCTATCAAACCACAATGTAAATACTGATCTATGTAAATTAGGCACTTAATATATATAAACATAAATGTGTTCGCCACATCACTGCTGCAGGTTTGGCTGCAAATGCATGTGACCTTAGTGTTATTTACAGATAAATATAAATGTATATATTTGTAAGCAAACTCCTACACACTGGACCTTTCAAGATTACTGTTACCTTCCAAGGGCGTGTTTACACCTGTCAGGTTTGGTTGGATTAATATGAAGTCTGGTGTGATTGCTCTTTTGATGCAGTTCATTGAAACAAACTGTGATTGCCGCCATCTGGATTAAGATCCCTGGAGGTGTCGGTGTCAGTCTGCCTCTAAACAAACTTTAGTGGAGTATGACTTAAGTCTGAACGTAGCATGTAACAAACAAACACAGATTATGCTTTGTGTTAAACTGCTGCGTCTTATATCTGAAGGACTTCTACTTCTAATTCTGCAGGGACCTCAGATCCCCCAAAAATGACCTTTTAACAATTTTTCACGTTAATTCCTGCAGTAATTTGTACAGACAAATCAAACAAATCGAACTCATTCATTACTAAAGATGATGACAATCCAATTTGTGTTTGTTTTTTGTGTGTTGTCGTCTGAGCGGAGAGCAGAAACTGTTGTGCCCGCATCATTAGCTTCCTGGCAGCCCTGAGCCGCCCTTGCTCTGGCCCCAAAATGGCTGCCTTCATCATTGCCCGTCTGTCAGCACGGGGGCCAGGTTGTCAGAGAGGACTCTTTCTGACGGCTTCATCTTTATCTCCCCCTGGAGAGATGCTGAGGTCAGCTAAAACCTCATCCAGCTAAATATGCACATGGCGACAAGGTAGAAAGAAACAAATCCAATTGCATTTTTGACAGAAGGACATGATTCGGCGTATTGAAATAGCGAGAGGGAAGGTTATTGAGAAATGCTGAAGTGCTGAGCAGGGAGTTTGGTGTTTAGCGTCACGTCGCCTCGTCGCCGTGTGCCATAACTTGACTGTGATACCAGCTTCTCCTTCCGAGCGGCCGCGTCAAACTGCACACTTGTAAATCCTAAAGAGGCAGACTTTAAAAGTCCAACAACATAGTTGTGTACTTGAAAATCTATTTGCCTTAATCATCTCCATTGCACACTGCTTGCTCGGGGTGTTTGCTTCTTGGCCGTGGGGTTTGAAAATCCTATTTTCCCCATTGCTATCTCCCTCTGGCAATGGTAAACCGATTACTCACACGTTCCATCAGTGCTTCTCCTCAGTTACCATGGCCGACCCCCCCCCCCCCCCCCCCGGATTCCATATGAGTTAATGGACTCTACTAATCAACACACACACACACACACACGCACACACACACACACACACACACACACACACACACACACACACACACACACACACACACACACACACACACACACAAGCGCAGGTTTGATAGATTGGCGGACTGACAGTTGTGACATCGGAGGGATCATTACCGGCCTGGAGCTGCATAGTGTCCGACATTTCCCGAGGTGGACATGGACTTAATGTTGTACACAGGAGGAAAGCGAAGCACTGAGCAACAAATGGAAGTTTTACAACTGAATACGAAAAAGCCAGACAAATAAATAGAAGAGGTTTACCCAAAAACATTTAACATTACGTCACTGTGTTTTTTCTGTTGCAAAAAGTCATAACCCTAAAACTGTTCAGTACTTGGTGTAAATGGCACCATTTTTTTTTAGGTTTGTATGTTTGTTTTGCCTCTTGGCAGTCTGTGTGAAAAAAGCAATGAAAGGACCACAAATTACACAATTTCTTCATGTCCCAGTGATTTTGAGATCAGGACTCTACAGGGGCCATACCAGCCAGTATTTCCTATTTTTATGGAGACAGCTTTAATGCTTGTGGCTGTTTGGGGCCATTGCCATGTTGCAGGGAGAGTTCGGGATAAACCAGACACAGTCTAAATTGTGTCACGGTTGCTAGTTTCAGGGTGTGTGCACTTTTTGTTTAGCAGCATGGTCCAAATGGATTTATCTTGTTAACCTGCTGCTGCGAGTCTTCCTCCAATAGCATAGATGATGCAGGACTCAATTAATTGAACATGTTTGTCCATTCAGCATGATTCTTTAACTATGGCTCTATGCAATAAGACTGTGGTGTGTATCGATGAAAAAACATTATACTGAAAAATTATCTCGTTAGGAGAATAAGAAACCACCCATTGACTAAACATCTCAACAGTGGTTGATTCACTCCCTTGCGGTGTGACTCGATGGTCTATGGTAGCAAACACATTGCTTTAAAACAATGCCTGTTACACTAGAACTGACCATACATTGCTATGTTCACTTTACTACGAGCAGTTTACTGCAAGTTTCACTAATTAGGTAATTAGGTTTGAACATTAACATTTCCTCTTGTGTTTCTTGGTCTAAAATAAGATGTTTACATTCTCATCTATTAATTGAGTCCTGCTTTGCATTTCTTCTTTTACTTTGACTTAATGTCACCACAGTAAAAATCAGTGCTCATAACATTTTTTTTAATCTTAACCTTTGACATATCTGATATACAGCAATTTGATTAACGCATTGGCAACAACGTAAAGTTTCCAGTTGCACACCCCTGAACAACGACCATTGTGCTTTTAAGCCGAATGGAAAAGTAGATTAAAAATCAAGCCGAAGGAGGTTATTTGTTGGATTTGCAGTTAAAGGAACTACTATAGTAACGGAATTAAATGAGAAGAGAAAAATTGTGAATTCGTCATCTGTACAGACATTTGGATATCTAAGATTTCATGATTATTGAAGTCCTCGGTTTATGTTTTTCAGTGCCACCAGCTAAGCAACAATTCACCTCTTTTGGTGTGTTGTTTTAAAAAAAATGTCCTTCCAGATTTCGCTCCTCATACAGTCTCCTGATGTACTTGGTGGCTTTTGATTGCTGGGCTTTCCTCCTGGAGAGACGCTAAAGTCAGCTAAACTCACAACAAGATCGACTCCATGTTGTTATACAGTACTAATAATATCAAAGTCTGACTCAGATTTTAAGAGCTTACTCAGCAGCAGTGAGGCCATTTCAAATAATGTATCTAATTTAAAAATGCTATGATGAAGAGTGCACTTGGAAAAAGTAATCGAGTGGCATCTGTCTGGAGGTTGTATTTTATATATGCATTTACTTTTACAACCACAAGATGCTTACTTTTAATGAGGGCAGATGAAGAGGAAGTCGAGCGCACGTTCTGCTGCACACTCAGAGAAAGTCATTACGAAGGATAACGGTTATTAATGAGGCCTGTATGAAATTCTCCCTCTGAAATATGGGGCTGTTGTTTTCTTCCTGCTTGTTTATGATGGAGGGAGGCTTTGCTGGATTTTGACATCAAAAAAGATGCTCCTGTCACTATCTCCTCTCTCTACTCCAAGGAAGATAAGCACAGTTTGGGGCTTGACTCAGTTGGTTAATGTACATGCACATTAGGACGTTATACTTAACTATGCCGTTTGATGTCTTGGATCCTTTGTTGAATAAAACCTAAATCTTCAACGTGAAGGAGTTGCATGTACAGAGAACAATAACTATGGATAGGTGAATTGTGTGTTATGACAATGATAAATGACTTTAAAATATATAACACATTTTCACAGTTTCAACAGTGATAATGTGCCATACACTGTTAGACACATTGACTGATCCATACACTCACTCAGGCAACAATAGTGACAGCTGCCGTGCACAGCACTCATTCTCCATTGGGAGCAATTTGGGATTCACCGTCTCAAGGACAATTTGACTGAAGGGCAGGGTGAAAAGGAGGATTAAACCATCAACCTTGATATTGAGATAGGATCCCCTCTACCAAATAAGCCCCAGCCGCTCAATGACATGCAGCATATCATTGTTTATTTACAAAGATGTACATCAATGACTGGGACGCATTATCTTCCTGCTGGGGGGGACAGCAGAGGCCCATGTAATCAAAAAATAGAAATAAAAGTGACCTAGTTGCTTCTGGTTAAAACGTCATCGCACAAGAGGTAAAACGATTTATTATTACAACATATAACAGTTAAATATCATCACATATCATATGCTTCACTTCTACCATGCACCCCTGTTCTAAATGGTCTAGGTCTCAGCCAGCAGAGGGGGGGACGGACTGTAAATTGATGACGGGATGGTGGCTGATATTTTTTAATGTATTATAGCTTAATACAGCTCATTTATGATGTAAATAGAAACAAGGCTAATTTATATCAGTTAAAAATTTATTGGAGATCAATCGAATGTTTTAGAGTTTGGCAATACTAAAGAATTGTATATCACTTTTTACTGCTTTACTGGATCATTTGGGTTCATCATACTTGCAACTTCATTCCCGCACTTATGTTAATGCACGGTACTCACACAACAATTGGATTCAGTATCGTGGCCCGTAGACTCTTTGACAGGTGGCGATGGGTATCATGTTCCCTATGCTGAAGATAAGCTACATTCCTTCACGACTGAGCCTCAGCCGTCCACTTTATGACTCATCTCATTAAAATTCAGTTAAATACAATCCAACTCACCACTGAACTAAGTGTACAGTATGTTTTTTGTCCCTGTTTTGCTGGTTTTGTGTAGGTGGAGAACAGTCTGCAGGCAGCACAGAGAAACTTCCTGACGCTTGTTTGTGCTTTCGGGATTGTCTTGAAGGCGTGCATGTGGTGGTGTCTGCCTGTACTGTATTATCTCATTGATATTCCTGAGTAGATCTTGACATTAGGCAGTCATTAGACTCTGACAAGCGGGATGCAAAGGTCTTGCAGTTTCCTTTCCCCTCCTCTCCCAATCTAAGTTTTTTTTTTCCCCATCCTTTGTCTCTCCTTAGTTTTTCACCTCTACAGCCATACTAGCATGAGAGGCTGCATCAGTAATAAGGCTTTCTCCCATCCTCTCTCCACCTCAAAGGTGGAGAAGGTGATTAAAGTGGATGTAAAGTTAATAGTCTCGGCGTTGGCATACATGCTTGGTTGGGCACAGGTTGCAAGAGCACCGGGTAAAGTGATGGAAAATTGTGTGTGCATGCGTGTGCGTGGTGTTATCAGTGAGGGATATTTATTCTTCTGAGCTGTTCAGCTGAGTGAGGTCACGAGAGTGAACTCTGTTTAAGGTCAAATAGTCAACGAAGCAAAACACAGCCATCTTTCTTCTTGTCAGATATTTGCAAGTCATGAGTCAATTTTGGGAGAAAAATACATGAAGAAATTGTCATTATAAATGATAAATGAGAGATAACTATTATGCAATGCCCTCACAAGGGGTGCACACAGTATCAACAAGGCATTCAGGATAATTCAAAGACACGTCATTTCTAATTCATCATAATCTCCTTCATCACCAGTGTAATGTTTGAAATACTTTATTAAATCCATTTGTGAAAAATGTGTGAAACAGATCAGGGTTGAGAATTAATTCCAATACATAGAAACTGATACAGCCATCACCAGGTCTAATGCAGTTATACTTTAAATTTTAATATTTCAAATGACATAGACAGTCACTTAAATCAGCATTATAACTAAGTAAGTAACCGTGGTCACAATGATGGTGGCCTAAAAGGCTAAATACACATACACTTTTTGTGTCAAATTTTTCTTTTCATACTGCACCCAAATCTTAGTAACCCTAGTAAAAGTCCTGAATATAATCCATTCATCCACATGCATAGAGAATCTGCATGCATGCACATTTCAAATTGAGAAGATTGTGCAGCGAGCAGTGATTGATTTGCCAGAGAAACCTACTTGTACAGATTTCACATGGACGATGCAGTCCAACAGTGAAGCCCGAAAATGTGTCTGTGCTCACCAATCATAACAAAACGTGCCATCAAAGAAAGTTAAAAAAGAAGTCTTAAAGGTCTTTTTTCTATTTCTTCTTCTATGATTCTGCTTATTTATGCCTTCCCTGATGGTAACTCTCAGCCCTGCTGCTCCTATTTATCTACGCTTTGGAAATGATTGTGGCATTTAGCACTAACAAGTGGTTTGTGCATAAAAACTACTTGAACTCTGGTTTTTGAGACCACACAGCAGTAATTACCAGGCTGTTGTTTGTGTTATGTTATCCATTAACCCTCCCCAAAAAGTTACAAACACCCTATTTTGTCCCAGTTGCTCTCAGCTTTTAAGTGCTAAATTTGAGTTGACAACAAAACTGCAGATCAGCTCTGCTCAAGTCTGCAACATTAAGCACAGTAAAAAAAATACATCAGCATAAACATTAACATGGTTTCTGACAAGAAAACACAAACACACATGAATGCATGCTCACTGCAAATATACTCTCCAGCCATTGTTACTGTTTCGATTACACAAATTGTCACTGTTGTCAATCTTTTTTATTTTCTGATTAAAATATACAGTACTTACTCTAAAGCTGTGACTAACTTTATGTCCTGAAATGATACATTTTCAGGGAACAAATTATAGCTGGTCAGATAAATCTGTTGTTGGTATTTTTAAATCTACTTATAGATATTCCGGGCTCAACACAGGAAAAGAAGGTGCCGTGCAGAGCAACTTTTTGAAACAGCTCACCTTTCAATTGAGGGCATTAACAAATACAGATACATAATACTACTTATATGTAGTGTGTCTTTCTGTAAAACTATTGTTAAATGCTGTTAAACTTTGAAGTCATATTTTGAATAATCTACCTAAAACAAATCTAGTATTTGTTTGATATGTGTCTAGTGCCACACGCACAAGTCTTTATTATGACAAAACTAGGTTACATTACAAGGCACATTGTGAATGAAGTCAGTTCAAACAAAGAAAAATACAGTTGTTCATTCACCTTTTCCCTTGTGAATGTGTGTTTAATTCATAATTACCCTGGCTTACTTTAGAAAGGTTTGATCTTGAGCCTTTTGTTTAGTGGATCATAGATTCTGATCCCCTGTGATTGTGTGTGAGTAAGAAGGAGGACGATAGAAGTTTCACCGAGAAGCCCTCTCACTCCACACTGTGTGATTGTGTTTGTGTTATAAAAACTGAAAACATAGACCAGCCTGGGATCATTTTTTTTTTTTCTCTGAAGAGCTCCCATCCATGTCAATATATTCCCCGGGAAAGAAAACATCTAACACTCAGTTAAATGTGATCAGGGCAAGAAGCCAGACAAAAATACACACATAACCACACAGACACTCATAGGCTTAAAAGACTCTGGTGATTTAATAAGCTCAGGTTTGACCCTGTTGGTCAAGTCTTTGAAGAAAATGAGCCAAAGTTTTGTACTGTATGCACACACACACGCACACGTACACACGCACGCACGCACACACACACGCACGCACACATCACACTGGAGGTGAGTCTGATGCCTGCTGTTCTGTTGATTCAAGAGCACAATGCCACAGCTGCTCTCTGTCATCACCTCCAAGCAGCTAGAAAAGGACCTCTGTCACCACTCACCCAACTCTTACTCTGGCTTTATGTCAACATTAAGCTTATGAGAAATATTTTTAGCCCCTTTTCCAATTTTGCCATCGGATGAAGTGCAGTATATGATCAAGGCTGTAAGTATGAAGTCATGTTGGTTATTGCATGGAAAGCGAGGGGATCTTCAACACTGCTGAAAGCCAGAGATTCAACCATGTAATGTTTAGACCTCCAGAACACATTGAATGTATCCATCCTACTTCAATGCTGCTTTATTCACTTGCGGGTTGTGGGGCGTCGTGGTGATCGCCAGCTGACATTACATGAAAGCTGTGACAGGTCAGCAGTGCATCACAGAGAGACAAACAAGCACTCACAGGCAATTTCTGCATCGCCTTTTTTAAAAATTTCTGCACTGGCCAACCCGGACTCGTACCTGGGATATTTTGACTACAAACCGCCACTTATTTATTTGCAAGAATGACTTCATCAAGCTTTTATGGTCAAAATCACAGTGATCTCAGGTTGACTTATTTTTTCTTTGATAGTATCGAAAGCTAAATAGAAGAATTTTTACTTCTGTCTGTTCCCTTCCAATCATGGAGGTGTTCATCTGATACTGATAATTCAGGGTGTACCGTAAAAATGTTTTTGCTTTCATGAAAGGAACACAAATAAATAAATAAATGAATGAATGAAAAGAGAATCTATCCCTTAATTTATTTTTTCACATTACATTTCAATTTAATTTCCTCAGTAGATACAGTATATAGTTCTGTCTCGACAGACGTTAGTTTCAGCTGCACAACCACAAGTCATTATTTTTAATTTAATAGCACAACAAAATGGCAGGCAGTGTGATTTCATCATGTACAACACAATAGTCGCCACACATGCTGACTCGGGCCATTTTTGCGATCTGATTTAATCATTAACTTGAAGCTCGGTGACAGAAGGATGCAGTCTCGTACCATATGAATGTGATAGATAACAATAATTCCATTTTAGCCAGGGCCTGTGCATTCCTATCTAAATTCAGTGCAATGATAGTGCTAGATATTTTCTTTTTACGGTAATCTATCTGTTCTTTCTTCAAATGCAGGATGAGATGGTGGAGCGACTGAGATAAACAGAAAGTTTACCATTGCACAGCTGCTGGTGTAGATGTTCTTGGTTATGCTATCGGCTGGGAAACGATGACGTACATTACATTGTACAACTATTAGCGTTTTTTTGAGACAGTTGGATGATGTTCGTGTGTCCTACTGAAACCAAAATGCATTTAGCAAATTGCTTTTTTTCCCGGATGGGTTGCCTTAACATGAGGTGTAGTTACTCGTTTGATCGCCTCAGAAGTGCTTTCCTCCCAGCTTTAGTCTCCTTCCCTTGATAAAATCATTCATATAGAATCTTTATGGAGACTTGACTCATATTGACTTGCACGAACGCGTTAAAAGTACTGTGTGGATTGGTGCCTTTGCGTCATTGCGAGACTTTACAGAGCAGAAACAGACGAAAACCTGTTCACCCTCCTATTCCTCGGCTCCCAATCCTGTTTTTCTTTATCTTTCAAAAAAGTCAGAGACGCCGGGGGAATGCACTCTTGGTGATGCCTGTGACAGATTGTGTGGCTCGTGTGTGTGTGTACATGTATTGTGTATGCCTTCATCAAATGGGAGAGAGGAAAAAACCAGACAGGTGTGCGCGTTCCTCTTTCTCGTGCCTGTTTCTTCTGTTTGCGGAGCCTTTACAGCAGCGGAGATGAACTCGTCTCCGTGTCTCATTTTCTTACCAGCCCTTTAAACAATCTTCTGCTCTGCGATTCACTCTGCTTTGAGTTAGACAGGCAGTCTAAAGATAGAATGGAACAATGAGGACTGAGCTGCCGCTCTGCTCTAATAAGCAATGATTGGTACTTTGTGCTTTTTTCAATGGCTCAAACTTAAAAAAAAAAAAAAAAAAAAAAAAAAAGAAAGGATGATAGGCATTGCTCACACTGTTGATTATAAATCGTGCATCATGCTGCATTTCCTGTACAGGATAGAACCATTTGTAACCGTATGTAGAACTGTTATATGACTGTCTCCTTGGAGAAAATGTGTGCACATGATGCACATCGCAGTGGTATAGTTTAGGGTTAGTTTACCACTGTGATGGCGGGGAAACCCTAGAGTTCAGTTGCTGGGGCCTTTTCATGTTCTCCAATTGTGTGAATTGCTGTTTTGTTAACTTCCTCCCACATATATGTTTTTTGTTAATTTGTGATTTTTTTAATCTACATAATAGATTTTGTAGATTGTAGTGGAACTTTTTGAGCCAGAAATCTATAGAGGTAAGGCAAATGGAGAGCAGCTCTGAAGGATGTGTTCACCCTAGTGGGCTTGAATATTAGGCTTTCGATGTCCACAATGTCTAGTTACCCATCAGTGGTGCAAACAGAGGTGCAATGCAAAGTGCTTGCCCTCCATTGGGTATTCATGTCTTGCCCAGGGACTCTTTGACGCATACAAAGGAGCGATGGTGGATCTGTTCTATTACCGGAACAAAACTTCCTCAGCTGTAGCCTACAAGCCGAGGAACAGAAATGACACACTTTTCTTCTCTTCGGAGTTGCATACAGATATTATGAAGTCCAGCCTGGTAATTAGCCTTGAGGGGCGTGTATGATTGTAGGTTATGCGAACAAAAAATGGACTCCACCGTACCTGTATTTCTGTGCAACACACAGAAGCAGCCGTCTTTGGGTAATTAGCTTGAGCAGTGATCGTCACCATGGTAGACCAGGCAACAAAAAAAAAAAAAGGAGTATATTGTGAAGCAGCCATCGAAAAGTGCATAAACCACTTTAGCAATAAAGTGCAGGATCTCATGGATTGTGACTTTAAGTGTGTGGGTGTATATGGTCATCGCTGGAAAGTAGTAAAAGTTTTTGGCAGCTGCACTTAATACCCTGATGGCGTGCGTGCGTGCGTGCGTGCGTGCGTGCGTGCGTGCGTGCGCGTGTGTGTGTGTGTGTGAGTGAAAGACTGAGTAGGAGAGGTACTGCTCCCCCATAAAACAGAAATGAAATGATGCATCTAAGGTTTATTAAAGAGCCCTCATAATGCTGATGACACCATTCGTATCTCATTTGTCCAAAGTGCAGGCCATCTTGGTTTAGTGGGAAACCCTCCTCCCTCCACCTCTGCATCTCCTTCAGCCCCCCACCAGCCCCCCCTCCCCTGCTGAATTTGCGACCTGCATTGTGGCAGTGATGATTGGAAAGCTACGACAATAATCCCCTCTCCTCGGTGCTCGTCCTCACCTCCTTTATCAGCTCCTCCCGCCCTCAGCCGGCACGACAAAGCCAGCGTGACAAGACGACTGCTGTGTCAGAGTGTCAAAAGTATGGGTTTCCACTCGGCTCATTCCAAACGGGAGCGCCTTTCACATTGTGTTATAGATGGAGAAGTGATATGCTCTGGTGCAGTCACAGACATGTGCACACAGACAAACTTCCCTCCGTGCCGCGTTATCTTCAGCAGCATGTTCTCTCCGCACAGCCATCTGCAGGTTTACCTGGAACATTCCTGAAAACACCAAGCTGCCACATAACCTGGAGTGACCTTCAAGGTCCTCGTTTCACTGTGATCATGTTTATATTTCTAACTTTCTGTTGTGGAATGTTGTGAGATGGAGCCAAAGATGAGGAGTGAGGGTTTTGACACAGTCAGGAAGATTTATTTAGAGTTTATATATAATACAAAACACAAGTCAGCTGACTAAGAGCAAGGCAGCAGGTCTGAACAGAACTCTGCCTCACTCTGCCATTTCTGGTTGTCTATACAGTAGGAAAGCGACAGCCCCCAGAATATCATCTGTTATCTTTCCTTGTCACCTGGCATTGGGGGACGTCCACTAATCAGAGTTTATGATGCCTCACAAACTCATCTCATGTCAGGAAGGTTTGACCCCTCTGAAACAGTCACTACTGTCAAAGGATTCTGAAACCCAAATATTCCATCCATCAATCTCCTATATGCAAATGTGTTCAATTTGGGATTGTGGGACCATTGAGCCAATCCCAGTTGACCATGGTTGAATGCGGGATACGCTCTGGATGGGTCGTAGAGACAAACAATCACAATCACACCAAAGGGCTATTTAGGACTATTAAAACATGCAAACTATGAACAGAAAATCCCCCAAGTCCCACGATTTGAACCGGGTTTATTAAACAGTGAAATGTTTCTTCTTCTTTCAGTTCAGACTGCTGAGCTGAACTTTAAATGAACTTTATACATTGCCCTCTTTCCTCTTTTACCTCTTTGTCTTCGGATGCGCTTCAGATGGGCCAGTTCTCATTATTGACTAGGTGAGTCATACTTGAATTGTTGGACTAACAAATGGGAGGATTTCTCTTCCCCGGCTTGCCTTTTTCACACTGTTGTCTCTCTCTCTCTCTCTCTCTCTCTCTCTCTGACCTTGATGACGTTCAGCATTTTTGAGTAAAGCGCTTTAAAAAAGTTTATAGATGGAGGGGAAACTCGGTTAGGTAAAGGCACTGGCAATAGGCCCGTACTAAAGTAGGATTTCAAGTGCCCACCCTCATACACGTCTAATTCTTACAAAACTGTGACATTTCTTTGCCGTACACCTCTTTCTCTCCTCACCTCCTCTTCTATTCCTCTTCTCTTTCTCTTCTCCTATTCAGCTGTGCCCCGATTGGGCAGCTTGTTTGTCTTATCGCCCCTCGCCAGCTGCGGTTTGGATTTGGGATCGAGGGGTCTCTCCTTCCCTCAGCACTCCCCAACACAGAAAGACAGGAGGGACAATGATTTGGCATGCTTCACACACTCTCATACACAATTAGAGCACAGACACACACACACACACACACACACACACACACACACACACACACACACACACACACACACACACACACACACACACACACACACACACACACACACACAGGGAGCTCATCCAGATTTCATGACTATGGACGATGGAGTCAAAATAGTGTTATGGAAAAGAAAATATATTCTAACCTGTTTTACTTGGGTTGTTTTTTCTCCGAACAATCTCGTCAGATGCTCTCTTTGCTAGACTCTGTAATGCCACCTGCCTGTGGCTGTTAATGACTACAGCTCCCCTCGATTCCCTCGTCCTCCTCACTCACCTGAACACATTAAGCCTGTAAGCATCTTGAAGTGTTTCCTATCTGTGTGAGTGAGAGGCATCGTAACTGCCAGAGGCTTGCCTCCTGTATATATGAGCTAATTATCTTTACTTACTTTTCTCCTAACGACTACTTTGCACAATAAACACAGAGGAGGTGGGGGAGAGGTAACTCTGGCAGCTTCTTACAGGTGTGTCTGCTCAAGAGGAGAAGAAGGTGCACACCATGAAATGAGCGTGCATTTGTATATTAATTGGACAGTATCTACTGTCAGGAGCAATGTGATGTATAATGTTTCTCCATTTTGATTTTCCTTATTTCATTTTATATGCTTGTATTTTCAGTCTGTTTCTTGATAAAGGATAGTTTTTACAATCTCGGATATGATTTGGCTCACATTGACACTCTGTATGGTCATAAAAATGTGTTTAGAAGAATCATTTTAACATGAATTTTTAGTTTGGAAAACTGAGGCTTTTCTAAACAGCATCTGCACAAAACGCTCATGAAGCAAAGTCATCGTTCCTTTTTTGAGCCTCAACATGGTAAAATGGTTTTGGGTGAATTAATTTCCTACTTTTACTTGACTCAAGCACAGGCATGATAAACATACTAACCGGTTTGTAAATTGATATAGAATTGGAGTCTGAACATGATAAGCAATGTTTGATGTAATTATCACATTGTGATTAGTTAATGTGTGTGAATTGGCTTCTCTATACATGAATCAACAATCATGGCACTTAATCACATGATGTCTTTCAGCTATATTTTTCTCAGTTTTATGTTTTGTTTTTGGTTTTTTTCCAATTTCCAATCTCAGTGGGCTTTGTGAGATGGAATGAATTACTTAGTGAAAAGTTGCTTTTCCCCCTCTAAGTAAGTAATTGGACTGTCTTTCAAAATTCGTCTCAGACACGCTTGCCCGGCCTGCCTAATTAAACCCACACAAGTCTGTGACAACATCTCATCGTTTTTTTTTTCCTGTATACTTCCGCCTTTTATAATAATGCTGAGGTCTTAACAGGTAGCGACAATGATTGCCCGTGTTTATGCTCCTTGTCGTGTCACTTTTAAATGATTCAAAAAAAAAAGAGCAGACTGCATTTCACTGGAAACAGTGTTTAATTAACAGATTTTATTCTATGTTTCCTCAGTGGTGAGTTGTGTTGTTGCACACGTGGTCAATTTCCATGCCAGTTTGGTATCCTTCCATCTTCTGTACCACTTTATTTCCAATATTTTGGTAGAGTTATTCTCTGTTCCTTATTGGCCCACTGTCAGTAAGACAGAGAAAACCATTTGGTGGAGGATCCATGAATATTTCTGCTACCGCTGAACTGGATGTCAGTCCATCATAGAGAAAAAACACATTCACATAAACACTTCCAAAAATTCACACAAATTTAATTTCGATGGAAATTTATTTTCTGTAGGAACTTTGTATCAGTTAAAAATCTGTCGCAAAGCAAATGACATAGAAAATCAATTAAAAAGTGAAATTGCCAATAAACATTGAAAATACAATGATCTAATAGAATTTCCTGTCACACTCGTGTCACTAAGGTGCATTTGTAAAACATGCATTTTAGAGTTAAATGTAGGGTGAGCGCCCAGCACTTTGTTTTCATCTCAGAGGTTGTTACCTCGTCACTCTCAGACATCAGCCTGGATACAGTGACTTCTGTGTTTAAGACCTCAGGTTGCAATGGGGGGTGTAATCTAAGATGTAGTATCTTGTTGCATGTCCAGCCAAGGTTTTAAAAAGGTACAAAATTAATCCTAAAATCATAAATCTGAAATGTTTTGTCAGGTGAGAAGGTGGATGCAAGTGACAATTCATGAAAACCTTAAATCATTAGCATTCGCAGAGTTACACTTGGAAGGCCGTTATGATAAAGCCAATGCAAATGTTCTGATGAATATTTGCCTCCGTACTCGCATACATTTTCACAGAGCCATTTCAACAGCAGTTCAGTGGCTGGTAAATTTCCATCAGTATTTAATACTTTCACTGATCGACTCATCACACCTCCCATTTTCATCTGTCGTACTAATCCATGGCTCCATAACAAACTGTGAGATTAGGATGCGCCTGTCGCCTAAACCGACACATACAGTGTGTATTTATGGTTTCCTCATGCCGATGGCATTGTCAAGCTTGTAAAGTCTCTGGGGTGTTTGCTAAGATAAAGGTCATCCTAACAATTAACCTTGAGTGATGAGTGAGCGAGCTGAATAAACAACAGGACGGCAGCCCCTCACTAACAAGCGCGCGGTCTGTGTCTCAGCAAACACAGACATGTAGACCTTGTATGCTCACCTGGGCCGGGCTTTTAGATATCCAATGGCGCTCAAGGTTGAAGTGTGTGACCCGGTCCATCGGATTTTTAATAACACGCTTAAACAGTCGATTTGAGTCCGACAGAAAACCGGCGGAACCAAACAGCTGCACCCACTTAAATCTCCCCGAAGGACAATGCATCTGGAGCCACAGCTTGGAGGCACGTTAGCTTTGTTATTGAACACCTGCTGGGCTGTGACAGCGGGCTGGCTCTCGGTCCTGTGGGGTACCTGAGAGTTGGAATCTGTCTGAGGTTAGTTCAAGGAAAAATGAAAACAGCTGGGGGCGATCTTAGCAAAATTAATGAAAAGTTTAGCTGGAGAGGTAAGCGCTGCCTACAGGTGCCCAGCCGTGTGTGATGAAGAGATTTAACAGTTTCGTGTTAATTCTTAAGCAACAAAAACTGATAACTGTTTACCTATATTGAGAAAAAAAAAAAGCACAACCTGAAGCTCTTTTAAAATTCAGCCATTACAAACTGCGGCTTTAAACAGCAATACATACATTTTAATTGATATTTGAAGATGTTTACTGCAGACGTTGATTAAATGAGAATATTTTTACTGATTATTTCTGTGTAACAATTCAGCCCGTGAACTTGGAAGTTAACACTTAACAGATAACTTGAAAATTTAGGGGCGGCTTGAGCGTCATTTTGATACCTTTATGTCGCGGTTTTCACAGGTTGCCTCACTCTGCCCGTTTGTTTCACTGAACACAACAGCAGTGTCAGGCTGATGGACGTTCACATCCATCAGTGACTAAGTCATCAAAGTTATACCATCTGTTGGCTGGAAGCCTTTTTACTGACTGATCAAAAGGAATGGGGTTTTTTTCTCGTGTGTATTTGTTTGTGTACTTCCCAGTGTGTTCAATATTTTGTCTGAATATCCATAATTTCAAACACCCTTTTTTTTCAGTTACATTTTTTTGTTTTTGTGCTTAAGTGAATCCATTTTTGATTTTTGTTCACTGTCAGCGTGATCCTATTTTTGAAAAATAATGGGTAAATAATGTGGAGTTGATGTTTCATTTCAGTCATAATTAAGTTTTCAACAATTTCTTTTGGCTTGATGTATTTTTAGAGAGGATGGATAAAATAAGTCAATGCAGAGCTCTCGAGGTAATCATTTCATTAAATCAAAGTTATGTTGTGCATAATTGTGGTCATTATAAAGCTGACACTTCAATTAATTCACTACTAAACAGCTCTTCTCCGTGCTGTTGTCATGCCTCCATGCAACAAGTGTGCCTTTGTAAAGGTGAGTTCAGTTATTCCGTACTTTAAAGCTTTTTGCAGCCTTGAGACTGCTGTGACTTGGCTCATTGAGCAGGTCGCAGTCTAATCTCCATCTCAGTAATACGAACCCCACATTTCTCCCTGTCGTGTGCTCGCATCATCCAAGGCAGCGGTCATGATGAGCGTGTGAGTGTGTGTGAATGCGATTGATCTTGTCCATCTACATGAAGTTACTTTATTATTGCACACCAGACCTTACAAACACTCCGATTAATCACCTCGTAAATTCTGGTCATTGATACCTGTAACGCTGAAGGCAAACATTATTCACCTGACAATTGACGAATACATATAATTGATTGGAAATAAGATCTATATTCTCTTTGCCTGAAACTCCAATCTTGTTCCAGAGACTGAAATCTTTCAATCTGTTTCAGCGAATCCTTGCAGAAGTAATTTGATCGCTGACCATATGTTGTTTTCTGGTGAGTGTTGTTGAGCTCATTGAGCCGGGCGGACACATTTTACATATTACCTGTAAGCAGCTTTAAGAAGATCTATTGCACACACAGGCACAGGAACAGACACGGCTGGTGTGCATTGTCACTTAAAAGCGCTCTGCTCCCTTTTCATCTTCCATCTCCTCCGACAGTACGCTACAGTATGCTTTGCTGTACAGTTAGTATGCTGGAAGCCGCTCTCCGGGGAGCGGCTCTCCAACGTACCGAGTCGACAGAGTCTGAGAAGCTCTTTCCCACACAGCAGCAGTAGGTGGCAGAATGGCCTTTGTGCTCAAATGTCACACTTATCCCCTTCTCCTTCCTGTCTTTTAAATTATACCTCTTTGTGACACCTAAATAGAGAACCGCACACCTACACGCTGCACACAAAGAGCTTTTGTGATATCTGTGCTTTGTACTTGTCAAGTATCGCGGTGATTTTTCATTATAGTGTGACTGATATCTTCCGCATGGGTTTTGCATCGTTATTAAAAACAGCCCATCTATTCAAGCAACTTTTAGAGGCATTTATACTTAACTTTCTCGAGCTGAAAGCCGTGATGAGTGTTTGCAAGGTCTCGGATGTTGATTGATGGGTATATTTCATATGGTAAGGAGTCGGGTTTTTTTGCAATCAGTAAAACATTGCGTCAGTCCCTCTGTATAGGATTGTCTTTGTTTTGCCCGAGTGTTTCTCTGCTGTCATTTCTCCTTGTGCGCCCACGCATTCTTATGTCTGTGTGTTTGCACATTGCATTGTTTGTGTGTGTGTGTGTGTTTGTGTTTGAGATTTCAGTGTAATGGTTTAGGTCCATTATTGTTTGAATTGGACTAAACTCTCTGGAGAGAAATAGGAAATAATAGAAGTTTCATTCAAGATTTATGAGCAAGACTTATGTTCAATCAGCACGCACGCAGGGCATGCACAGATACGCACGCATGCATGTACGCGCACACAGTAAGATCCCTTCGGTCAGTTTCCAAATTGCCTTCCATTGACTCAGAACTGCAAAAGGTGCCTGTTTCTGTCTGGAGACATACTGTTGATTTACTGAAATCAATCATTTGAAATAGACATTTATTATGGGAGGAGGAGAAAATGGAAGAAGTGATGGATGGAAGAGGAGAAAGAAATTAAGAGGAAATGATTGACAAATTTGCAAATATAAATTAAAATGCAATCCTTACCTTATTTGACTCTGGTTTTGCATGGTTTCTTTTTCATTTTAAGTTACATTGCTCTCATGGTACAAACAGAAACATCAATTTGTTGCCTGAAAAAAACCCCAAGAGCTCAGACCAAAAAAAAACTGTTTGCATTTGTTGCTTGTTGTAGGAATGTACAAATTAAAGCGCTGGATTTTGAGCAGATCATCTCTGTGGTGAGTCAACAACCGTTCATCTGGAAGTTTGGTCTTTTACCACATGATCAGAACACATGCTTCAGTTAAACACAGAATTTCTGTAACAATTCAAAAGATGTTTTTTTTTTTTTTATAAATCCAACAGTTGAAAAGTATTAAATTAGATCAGGTCTCAGCATGCAGTATTGGACACTATCATGGCATTTGTCAAGGACAAATGCCATGATATGTCAAGGACACCTCACCTCAGCAGAAATCCAGGGTCTCCTGTGGTGACAGCTTTTCCGATCCATCTAGGTTTGTCTCCCTGTCAAAGTAAAGACTTTCTCCCCAGGCAATCTGCCTATGTACTGCAAACTCTGTATACAAATATGTAGCTTTGTTAAATCAACCACGATATAAAACTCTTTCACATTCTATGCGGGTGTGTGTTCACTCTTTGTGCATGAATCACAGGAACCATTTCTCCTGATCCATTTGAATATGAGTATGTGTTATTCTACCTTTTCTACAGAGAGAAACAGTCATCATAATTTTTCTGTGCAGGCAGCTCAAACTCTGCATATAATTCACTGCGTCATTCATCGTTGTTGCTCTTTGTCGCCTGTTTTTAGTCGGTGCCTACACGCTTCCCTTCCTCTAACTACTTGTACCCCCCTCCGCGTTGCGTTCCCGTCTCCCCCTTCCCTTGTCCTTTCCAGCCCTCCAAACTGAGTGTCAACAATTAAAAAGAGAAAAGAAAACAGATTGGAGAGAAAAGATTGAGTCAGAGATAGTGGGTGTAATAGACAAACTCGGCAGGCGGGGATGGATCGATAAAACAGAGATGGATAAATGAGAGGAACGCAGAAAAAAAACACCCAAAGCATCTTTTAAGAAATAAGGTCTTTTGACAGAGAAAAGTTATTACTCTTCTTCGCAGAAAACTACTTCACTGTGAAGCCAGGACACAGCGGTTTGAGAGCAAGGGCCAGCATGAATGCAGCAGATATCACCCCATACTATGTATTATGAATAAAGGAAACTTGTAATGCCTTGAGAGTTTCTTTTCTTCTGGCGCCGCCCCGCGTGTCTACCCTGGTGCCATTTCCTTCTTTGTCCCCAAAGCAGAAAGAAAGAAGAAGGTGAACAGAAGGAGAGAAAGGACGAGGGTTTTTATTTCAGAAGAAAGCAGAAATGATGTATAAAGCAGTGCTGCCAGAGGCAAAACATCGATGGACAGGATAATGACACATTGCATTAAAAACCAGTTGATTGTTGACATTTTTCAACACTAATATTGATGGCTGTTTGTTCAATTGTTAATCAGAAATACAAGTAAACATTAAGTACATGAAAAGAAAATAACCACAATGAAAACCAATCCAGGAATAAAGAGACATTAAAAACCAAACATCAGCTTGTGCTCAAGTCCTTCTGACAGACACACTCCTCAGTGCAAAAACAATTACAAATAGTCCATATCGCACGCACGCACTCACACACACACACACACACACACACACACACACACACACACACACACACACACACACACACACACACACACACACACACACACACACACACACACACACACACACACACACACACACACACACATTGGTGGATGTTGCCTTGTGGTGATCTTAAATAATCTCACAGTCGTGATAGCTTTGGAGATGAAGCCACTGTCGAGTCCCAACCACAAACACTCTAATAGCTGATAGACTTTGTGGTTGATGTGGTTATTCAGACTGATTTACAGTCAGTGACGTGCGGTGAGGTTCATGGCTGGTGAGGCACTGACTTCATCACAGTCAGATTTACAAACATATGAACCCTAAAGAGTATCTTATTCACCATTTGATTGGCAGCAGTTAACGGGTTATGTTTAAAAGCTCATACCAGCATTCTTTACACATACAAACTGTAGCACACAAAAAAGCACATTTAATAAAAAAAAACGTTATTATGGTCTTACCTTTACTTATAAATGAAGTCGAGAGGAAAAAATAAACGATCGCTGCAGCTGCACTTGACTTGCTAACTGTAGCTTGTTGTCACTTATTCTGCAGCCGAGGAGTCGCAAGAAGGATCCCTGGGATCACTAGCGCCCTCTACCATGAGGCAGGAGAACTGCGTGCCTCACCCAGTGCGTCTTCGCAGCCGTTTTATGATTGCTCAACACAAGAAACACGTTACACACATACAGTTGTTGACAAAATACACTGTACATTATATACCTCAGTTAACTAAACTATGGAGATTTATAATATAATTCATATAGCAAAAGTGTTTGAACATTTTAATATTGTCATACAGAGAGATAGCAATACGGTCTCACTGCACAGCAGGCCAGCAGTTAGCCGAGTCATTGCGCAATCCATGGTGAGGCTCAGCTGGATGCTGCCTCACCGCAAGTCTCTTCTCAGTATTTGAACGGTAAATGTGAAAACTCAGCGATTTTGAATAAAAATAATCTAAAACTGGTGAAGTTAAATGGAAAATAACTTTATAGTATAATCACTGGATACATATAACAATTTATTTAATTTTTTTCCTTTTTACATTTTTTTTCATTCCATGATGACAGGTGAGGCACTGCCTCACCTGCCTCCCCTGACTGCACATCACTGTTTACAGTGCATATAAAATACATTCAGGTTAAACATTGACTTGAGACACTCATTTCAACAGGGAGAGAAGATCGACTTCACAGGCTAAGATTCGCGCCACCGTCCCCAAAAAAATTCAAAATAAATGGGCTGAGCAAAGCATGTTTCTCCTGTTTTCTATTAAAAATAACATATCAGACCAGCACTGATGTATGTCTGCGTATCATCATTGTTAATAATTTGTCACAGTTTATTTACTACGCATTGACTGAGACTGGAAATCACATGTCATAGCAAATTTAAATTGATTAGTGTAATGCGACATCCATTTATATAATTAAGTTTTCAAGGTAATATTAAAAAAAAAAATCACTGGCGAACAAGGACAGCTGTGTTGAATCAATCTTGCTAAATTAAGACCTATGGAGAGAGGAGAATGAACACGTCATTCTTTATGGTCTCCAGGATTTGTGTTTCTGTTGTTTTGCCCGACACAAGGAGAGAACAGTACAATAGTGAGTCATTGGCATGTTTGAATAACACGTGTAGACGCACACGCACAAGCACATTCAAAGCAAGTCACCGTTTTTCCATTACCTCTTCATGAGCCCTTTACCAAAGTCGTTTTATTGTTGTTTCCTTCTCTCTATGAAGCATCAAATAAACCAGCCTGTCACAATGATTGATGAAAGAGCATTGCTGCCGCTCTTTGTGTTTATGTGAAACTGAGCTTTTTTTTTTTTTTCTGTGAAGTTCAAGGTATCACAAGACAGATAATCCATGCAAAGAAAAAAAAGAGTGCTTCGTAAGTTTGACTGATGAATGATCAAAGCATATAGAATTGATCTTTAAGTAGAATGTGATCTCATTTTGAATTTTTTTATAATTGTAACGACACATTTTGAGAAGAACTTGACTGATTGAAGTGATCAACTATTCTATCAGACAAAATTACCATGCTTAAAGAAAGACAATAATTTACCTCAAATAAGTTTTGCATTGCTGTTGAAATTGGACCAAAATAAAAGCCAATGTGAAAATTTTTTAATATTTACGTTGCCAAAGACCGTGTATTTTGCTGGACTTTTCAATTTAAAGTTTACAGATTACCTTCGGCTTACACGTTCTCATACTTCTTGTACCACAAAGTGCTGTGAGTCACTCAGATGTTGGCTGTTTGTCAAAATGCATTTCAGACCAGCTACAACGCTTGTATCAGACTATTAGTGCTATGAAGCAACACGCAGCTTTAAAGAGGGAAATATAGGAGTTCAATGTATTGTACTAATGATGTAATCAAGCCAGTAGATTTGCATTTTTTTAAATAGAATTTATAATTATCTCAGTGGTTAAAATCCAGACGATAAATAGCCAATTTCCCAGAATAGACTTGGATGCCACAACAGCTATATTCCTGAGATCAATTTCCCGCCTTAGACAATGAATACAGTGATCAGATTGATGTCGGGGTTTATATGCACCAGGAATATCATTTGAGTCAGTCAGCGGATCGATCCCCATGTTTTACACTGAGATTGGCTGTTTGGGACATGTGCACATGATTGAACCTCCACCTTTGCTTGGAAGCTCGAATGAATTGAAGATTAAAGACTGGTGGAGCGTGCAACACCTAACAAGCATTTATCAAAAAAAAAAAAAAAAAAAAGAGAGAAGAAAAAAGCCCAGAGCGCTTTCTTTCTGTGATGTGGTACAAATAACCCATGACAAGACATTTGTGGAGGAAAGTCTGAAGCAAAACATTCTGTGTCAAAGTTATTTTACTCTTCCTGCCAAGACAATCTGCCAGGAAACAATAACTCAGGATGAGACATGAGTGAACACTGCAAAGAAAGCAGGAATTGATTGGAGAGAAAAAAAAAGATTCCGAGGAAGATTTTTTTTATTTTTTTTAAATACAACACAGTTGATGATAATGTTAAAACAGTGTTATGGTACAAATTACGTTCACTTTTAAATAAATCTTTCACCAACTGTTGAGCCTCTGAATTCACAGAAGTAGTCCAAAACGCCACCTTTGTATGTGAGTCACAGGAAGTTCAGCATTGAGGTACAAACTGTTTCTTGGCACGACAAAACACATGTTAAGTATGAATTAGAGTCTTTCTCGACTAACAGTAACAAACGATTTTTAATAGTCATCCAGTCAATCACCTGCTATGGTTTTTACTTATAAATGATAATATATACAGTAGGTCTGAGAGCAAAAGAAATTAATAACTGGGAATAAACGTCACTGAAAAGGTAGACTTACTCCGAGGAGACTGAAAGAGAGCTGCAGAGTGAGCTGGAACGCAAGGATGTGATAGTAGATGAAGTGAGTCCACCCTCCTTCACCCGCTCGCCCCTCCTTCTGTCACCGATCCATACCTGTCCACCCACTGATTTCCCATGAGCCTTCGGGTGATTGTGCGAATTTAGACGTCGGCCCGCTCTCTACTGCATTACCTTCATTTTATACAAACACACGTTCAAGTACACACCTGTATGATAACACGTACTGTACACAAGTGCTAACATTAGCATGCCCTCCCACGCGCCCGCAAACACATACTCACTCTTCTGTGTCTTACATAACGACTGTGTTTACAGTGATGGAGGACAGGTAGTTAGGAGAAAACACACAGGTAACACATTTAGCAGCCTCCATGGATCAATACACGCCGACTTCACTTGCCTGGAGAAGAAGTTTATATAGTGCGAGGTTGT
The DNA here is from genome assembly GCF_963383615.2 of Lipophrys pholis. Taxonomy (NCBI): domain Eukaryota; kingdom Metazoa; phylum Chordata; class Actinopteri; order Blenniiformes; family Blenniidae; genus Lipophrys; species Lipophrys pholis. The sequence continues at coordinate 12,860,830 of NC_137642.1, read as the reverse complement.
TTTAACATCGTTGATTTTGTCTAACTACTGCTGTGTCTTTCTTCAGTGTGTTATTAAGGTGGGATGTGGTTTAACCTGCTTCACCTTCACACACACACACACACACACACACACACACACACACACACACACACACACACACACACACACACACACACACACACACACACACACACACACACACACACACACACACACACACACACACACACACACACACACACAGTATCACATTACTTTACGCATACTGACTTAATAGAAATAGTCGCACTTACACCAAGTCCGTCAGGAGCAGAGGAGTGAGCTCTGAAAATTAAGTTGAGAGGGAGGTGGAAAGTTCAGCAGCAGCCCAGCTGGATAGACAGATGGAGTGAGCTCCTTAAGAAACTATAGATGGTGTCAAGAGAAGGGAAGGATTACATTAGAAGAGTTAGTGATTATAGTAGTGCAGTTTAAGAGCTGCACTTGTCATGATCAAAGCTGCTATTAGTGCTCTTAGCCAGCATCAAATCAGGCTCATGAAACGTGTAACATGAGCACAAATGGAGCAGCTGTCAAGTTAAGGAAAAAAAAAAGGGGGAAGGAATTAGAGAGTGGGAAGTCTTTGACATCTTTTCTCATATTTTCCAATGTTTGCTTGTTTTCTGTCAGTGAGTGGGAAGGTGGAGTCTTGCTCAAGGAGGCTGTGGCACGATGTATGGCTGCTCTGGGATTAATGTTGGCTCAGTCTGTCTTGCGGCAGTCACTCCAGCCACCCTTCTTAAATGCAGGTTCAGCATGCTGTTATGCCTCTATAACCTTTGCGCTGACACTTTTTGATGAATTATTCTCCCAGGGCACACGAGACAAATACTTTCCCATCAATAATTCCCATCCGTTCCCTCATTCTCTGTGCCGAATTTCCGAATTTCTGCACTGTAGCACAGAACATGGCCTTAAAGTTGCTTTAAACTTGTTGAAAAACAAACGACTGCCTCGACACTTTATCCGTGGATGATGGAAACACGCGTGCAATACACCCAATGTTAAGCAGACAGTTGCACGGCTCCACGTTGAATTTCTCTGTGGAATCCCAGGTAAATGGCGCCCAAATGACGGTGAAGGTGACCTCTTGTCCTCTGATGGTTGACAGCAGCGGGACTGATCCATCCCTCTTCTATTAGGACTGATTATATCATTTAGATACAGATGGGTGGTTTAACCCAGCAGCTGTTCTCATCAGACACACCAGACTGAGCCCTTTGGTTAATGGCTCTTGAGAACCTGTGAGGTGAACGGCGGCTGGCAACTGAATACCTGGAGCGTGTGGAGAAACTCCCCCGTCAAAGCACACGGGTCATTCTCTGCTGTGTGGTCTTTAAGACTTAAACCCATTCTATGACACCCCCTCAGTGCCACCACTGTCAAGAGTTGTTTGATGTTGTTGCAGTTGGACAGTTTGCTAAATGATACCAGGTGGAATATTGTTACATACTGAATATGTCCATGTGGTGGACCACTGGCCCGTCCAAGGTGTCTCCACCCATTGAGGCCAGAGCTGATCGAGCACTATATAGGTTTAGAGAGATACTTTGCTAATAGGCTATTTGGACAGGACTCTTAATATTCTATTTTCAGTCATTTCAGTCAGTCAATGAAATTTTATTTATGTTGAAATTTCTCTGTGGACTTGTGCAATCGGAGTTACAGGACAACTGACAAAGTAATGACAACAGAAAAGCAAATAAGGACCAGAAAACGCGAACATTTTAGCATTAAATGGAGTGAAATAAGACTGAATTGGAAAATATCATGAGCAACACGAGTCGGTAAAGGCCATGCAAATCTGGTGATGGAGAAAAATAATTAAATATACATTTAAAATGACATTAAGGAAGTTGGAGTAAATCGGATGAAAAACTAAAATGTCTAAGAAGAAAGACACCGAATAAAATTTGACATTTCAAATATTCAAATTTGTGCACCATCTGAGTGAAGTGACCCCTTTCAAAGAATAGGAGTAGAGACATCCATCAATCTTATCCTCCAAACTCATGATAATGTCTAATATCAGGCAGACTAACAGGAGTACCTGCCTCAAGCATAAATGTCAGGGCCACCATCTTCATCACAAGGGAAGTTATATTTAGGGAGTTTTAGTCTGTAATACATTCAAACATATTTGAATTTGCAAACCTCAACTTTAATGAAAATCTCATTTTGTGATTGTGTTGTTGTCTCCTGCATCGACAGGCACACACAGTGTGAAATCAAGTTTTGGTATTTTTAGTTGTTTCTTAAACCACATTCGTGCTGAAATGATAAATAATATCTGAAGGCTGTTTTATGAGTTTTGTTAATTTAAGAGAGGGCTGTGGTGATTTTTATTAAAAAAATTTTAAGATTGTTGAAAAACAAAATGTGGAGTACTGAAAAGGTGCATTTAAATTGTTCATAAGAAAATCCCAATAAAAAAATAAAAAATCACTGACAAAGGCAATGTGATTTAAAATTATTTTATTTTAATTTAAAATCTTGCGCCATTTCGTTCAACTTGAAGTTCATTTCAAAAACAATAAACACTCAAGAAACTTCCCGTTCATGTATTTGTCTGTATCCCTTATAAACTAGGTGGACGGAATTTAGCAATTTCATGCACATATTTCAGTGAATCATGAAGCCCATTTTTAGGAGACATGCCTGGAATCATTTTTTTCGATAATCGCCTAAAATGTGTATTGTTCGTCTGTTCAATAACTGTATAATGTACACCTTGAAATGCTTAGATCTTCATCCTAAAACAAGAAACGGCAAACATAAAAACATGTCAGGAAAGTTTGGTCAAGACAATTTCGACATCCATAAATTAATATGGTCAAATATGGAATCACTCATTTACAAGCTGAATGCTGATATTTTCATTATTTAACTCGAGAACACATTATCATGGTGTATTTTTCAAGTTAAATGTGGCTTCTCCAGTACTTTCAGCGGTTGATGAAACTGGGAGAGAGAGAAAGTGGGTCGGCTCATATTGTGTTTCTGTTATAAATGCTGACATTGTTACATGAAGTCTAATGAAGTATAATTCACAAAACTCCTCTGATCGAAAAGGAGAGGCGACGGAGCGGCGGTGGAGGGTTTGAGTCAGCGTCACTGAAAGTAGTTTT